>NC_041392.1:463930360-464031751 GCF_002162155.2 Triticum dicoccoides | reverse complement strand
GTGGGCCCCCTGGTCTTCATCTTTGGCGAGGATTTTTTATTATTTTTTCTAAGATGTTCCATGGAGTTTCAGGTCATTCCGAGAATATTTGTTTTCTGCACATAAAACAACACCATGGCAATTCTGCTGAAAACATCGTCAGTCCGGGTTAGGTCTATTCAAACAATACAAGTTAGAGTCCAAAACAAGGGCAACAGTGTTTGGAAAAGTAGATGTGACGGAGACGTATCAACTCCCCCAAGCTTAAACCCTTGCTTGTCCTCAAGAAATTCAGTTGACAAACTGAAAGAAAAGAAAGAAGAAATTTTACAAACTCTGTTTGCTCTTGTTGTTGTAACCATGTCAAGCCAGCACTCAAGTTTTCAGCATAGATCATAACTAACCACATTTGCAATAATTCTCAGGTCCCAGGGGGAGTTTTGTTTGCAATTAATTTTGATTTAGTTTGCATAAAGCATGGGACTGGGCATCCCGGTGACCAGCCATTTTCTCGTGCGTGAGGAGCGGAGTCCACTCCTCTTGAGAATAACCCGCCTAACATGGAAGATAAGGACAGCCTTGGTTGATACATGAGCTATTCTAGCATACAAAACAGAATGATTATTTGAAGGTTTAGAGTTTGGCACATACAAATTTACTTGGAACGGCAAGTAGATATCGCATATAGGAAGGTATGGTGGACTCATCTGGAATAACTTGGGGGTTTAAGGGATTGGATGCACAAGTAGTATTCCCGCTTAGTACAAGTGAAGGCTAGCAAAAGACTGGGAAGCGACCAACTAGAGAGCGACAACAACCATGTACATGCATTAAAATTAATAAACATTGGATGCAAGCATGAGTAGGATATAATCCACCATGAACATAAATATCGTGAAGGCTATGTTGATTTTGTTTCAACTACATGCGTGAACATGTGCCAAGTCAAGTCACTTAAATCATTCAAAGGAGGATACCACCCCATCATACCACATCATAATCCTCTCTCAATAGCATGTTGGCACACAAGGTAAATCATTATAACTCATAGCTAATCAAGCATGGGACAAGCAGCTATAATCTCTAATTGTCATTGCAAACATGTTTATTCATAATAAGCTGAATCAAGAACGAGGGACTCATCATATTTACAAAAACAAAAGAGGTCGAGTTCATACCAGCTTTTCTCATCTCAGTCAGTCCATCATATATCATCTAATTGCCTTTCACTTGCACGACCGAACGGTGTGAATAATAATAAGAGTGTACGTGCATTGGACTAATCTGGAATCTGCGAGCATTCAATAAATAGGAGAAGACAAGGCAATATGGGCTCTTGGTTAAATCAACAATAATGCATATAAGAGCCACTTCAACAATTTAATTATGGTCTTCTCCTACTGACCCCCAAATAAAAGGAAAGAAATAAAACTATTTACACGGGAAAGCTCCCGACAAGCAAGAGAAGAATGGGAAATATTTTTGGGTTTTCTTTTTAATTATTACTACTACAGCAGAAAAATAAACTACTACTAAATTTTTTGGTTTTTCTTAAGATTTAACAAACACACAAGAAGAAAGCATGAAAAAGAAAATAAACTAGCATGGATATTGCAGTGAAAAAGTATGAGCACCGACATCTAGTAATGAGTGTGTGTGAACATAAATGTAATGTCGGTGAGAAATACGTACTCCCCCAAGCTTAGGATTTTGGCCTAAGTTGGTCTATGGCCACGGCTGGCCTGGCGGATATCCATAATAATAGTCGTTGGGGTCGTACTGTGATGAAGAAGAAGAAGGCTCCGATTGCCACTTGTTGGCAATCATCTCCGGATCCCACTGATAGTTAGACTGCAGTGAAGGATCAAATTGTGGTTCCGGTTCTGGCTCCTCGGCTGGTGCAGGGTTCGGGTAGGCGTGAATAGCCGTCAACGGAACAAGGTACGTGCCTACAGTCAAATCAAACAAAGAAGGAGCAGGCAGGATAATAGTCTCAGGATGATGTTTGTTAAAGAACAATTGATATTTAAGCTCTCCTTCCCTATTCTTAACAATAAAATCGTGTGCCACCATACTTTTATGATCTAGATAAACACGGGGCAGCACCTTTTCTTCCTTCTCAGCATGCCTAATAGGTATGTTAAAATATGCAGCTAGGCGTGTAGCATAGATGCCTCCAAAGATGGGACATTTAGTACGGTTCATATTTAACCGTCTAGCAATAATACCGCCCATACTAAAAGTGTTATCATTGTATAAACCGTGGTGCAGAATCATTATATCAGGGATACTAAGGTTTCCACAGTTTCCGCGTCCAATTAAACAACGACTAGCAAATAATGCAAAGTAACGTAAAATAGGAAAATGTATGCTAGTGATTCGTGCATCGGAAACCTTCCTAGTTTCTCCTACAGTGATAGTATCAATAAACCCAGCCACATCATCATGATGTGGTTCTTCTGTCTTGCCCTCAAAAGGGACTAAACAAATCCGATAGAAATCATAAAGTGACATCTCCTTATGCTCATCATATAAATGAAACTCCACCGTAGGTGGTGAGTTCCTAGAATGAAAATGAAAGTTTTGCACAAAAGTATTTGTGAGTAAGAGATACTGATCGCATTGGTCGTGGAGGAAAGCGGTGAGGCCTGCATTGTGAGCCAATTCATGAAAATCTTCATAGATATCGGATGCTCTCAAGAAATCATCAGAAGGCCATTCACACGCCCGAATCTCCGTGGTGCGCGGCAAATTATACTTAGGCTTCGGTGCCTTTTCCTTCGAGCTTTGGCTCGATGAGCCCCTCAAAAATCTCCTCATTATTTTTCTGAAAAAATCTGAAATTTTAGTAACTTCAAAGAGAAATGAACCAACTTCAATAAAACTGATAGCAACTACTCCTACAAGTGCCTAGAGCCTATATCAAGCATTAGAACTACTTAGAACCATATAAATTTGACATGCAAGATCAAGAACATGGTCACCTATGCAGCACAAATTTGCAAAGAATAAAGCACTAGAATAAAAACTAATTGGACCAATGGAGGAGTCACATACCAAGGAACAATCTCCCCAAGCAGTTTTGCGAGAGGTGCTTTGAGCAAGGAGATCGAAAATCACAGCAAAAGTGGCTGGAACTCGTGCTTGAGTTGGTTTTTCGGGTTTGTGTGAGACAGAGGAAGAAGATGGGTGCTGGGATAAGTGGAGGAGGGCCACCGTGGGCCCACGAGGCAGGGGGCGTGCCCTAGAGGGGGGGGAGCCCACCACCCTAGTGGCCAGGTGGCAGCTCCTCCCGCGGTAATTTTTGCATAGTAAATCCTCAAATATTCCCGAAAAAATCATATTAAATTGGCATGTCATTCCGAGGACTTTTATTTTCGGGATATTTTTATATTGCACGGATAAGTAAGGAAACAAACAGAAAATACTATTTTTACTTTATTTCTACTAATTGACAGAAAATAAAGAGAAGGTACAGAAGGTGGTGCTTCTAGTTTCATCCATCTCATGCTCATCAAAAAGAATCCACTAACAAGGTTGATCAAGTCTTGTTAACAAACTCATTTCGATAATCATGAAACCGGAGAAATTTCGAATAACACTAAGTTACCTCAACGGAGATATGCACATCCCCTATAATAAGTATATCATATTTCTTTTTGATAGTAGGAAGAGGAAATTCAAAACCTCCAATTATAATCGATGGAATTTTTCCAATGGAGTTGATACTATGAACTTGAGGTTGTTTCCTCGGAAAGTGTACCGTATGCTCATTACCATTAACATGAAAAGTGACATTGCATTTGTTGCAATCAATAACAGCCCCTGCAGTATTAAGAAAAGGTCTTCCAAGAATAATAGACACACTATCATCCTTAGGAATATCAAGAATAACAAAGTTCGTTAAAATAGTAACATTTGCAACCACAACAGGCACATCCTCACAGATACCGACAGGTATAACAGTTGATTTATCAGCCATTTGCAAAGATATTTTGGTAGGTGTCAGCTTATTCAAGTCAAGTCTACGATATAAAGAGAGAGGCATAAGACTAACACCGGCTCCAAGATCACATAAAGCAGTTTTAATATAATTTCTTTTAATGGAGCAAGGTATAGTAGGTACTCCGGGATCTCAAAGTTTCTTTGGTATTCCACCCTTAAAAGTATAATTAGCAAGCATGGTGGAAATTTCAGCTTCCGGTATCTTTCTTTTATTAGTAATGATATCCTTCATATATTTAGCATAAGGATTTGTTTTGAGCACATCAGTTAATCTCATACGAAAAAAGATAGGCCTAATCATTTGAGCAAAGCGCTCAAAATCCTCGTCATCCTTTTTCTTGGATGGTTTCGGAGGAAAAGGCATGGGTTTCTGAACCTAAGGTTCCCTTTCTTTACCATGTTTCCTAGCAACAAAGTCTCTTTTATCATAACGTTGATTCTTTGATTGTGGGTTATCAAGATCAACAGCAGGTTCAACTTCTACATCATTGTCATTACTAGGTTGAGCATCATAATGAACATCATCATTAATATTTTCATTAGGTTCATGTTCATTACCAGATTGTGTTTCAGCATCAAACATAGAAATTTCATTTGGATTATCAGGTGGTTCAGCAATAAGTTTGAAGTTTGCATAGTTCTATCATTTTTCTTCTTCTTCTTTTTAGAAGAACTAGGAACATCAATATTATTTCTCTGAGAATCTTGCTCGATTCTCTTAGGGTGGCCTTCAGGATACAAAGGTTCCTGAGTCATTCTACCAGTTCTAGCAGCCACTCTAACAGCATAATCATTTTTCTTACTATTCATTTCATCAAGCACTTCTTTTTGAGCATTAAGTACTTGTTCTACTTGAGTGGTAACCATAGAAGCATGTTTGATAACAAGTTTAAGTTCACCTTTAATATTAGCCATATAATCACCCAAGCGTCTAATCATATAAGCATTTTCTTTTAATTGTCTACCAAAATAAGCATTGAAGTCGCCTTGCTTAAACATAAAGTTATCAAACTCATCCAAGCACTGACTAGCAATTTTAGTAGGAGGGACTTCAGCTTAGAGCGAATTTACCTTTACTACATGTGTCTGGATATCGAGATAATGGGGTTCTTCAGTAAATAAAGAATTGAGATCATATGTTTCTTCAACAGGCGGTATATTAAGACCATGTATTTCTTCAATAGGAGGTAAATTCTTAACGTCTTCAGCTTTAATACCTTTTTCTTTCATAGATTTCTTTGCCTCTTGCATATCTTCGGGACCGAGGAATAGAACACCTCTCTTCTTCGGAGTTGGTTTAAGAACAGGCTCAGTAATTGGAGCAGGAGTTGGCTCAGGAGGTGCCCAATTATTTTCATTTGTCAACATATTATTCAATATAATTTTAGCTTCATCTCGTGTTCTTTCCCTGAAAAAAGAACTAGCACAACTATCCAGGTAATCTCTGGAAGCATCGGTTAGTCCATTATAAAAGATATCAAGTATTTCAGGTTTCTTAAGAGGATGATCAGGCAAAGCATTAAGTAACTTGACAAGCCTCCCCCCAAGCTTGTGGGAGACTCTCTTCTTTAATTTGCACGAAGTTGTATATTTCCCTCAAAGCAGCTTGTTTCTTATGAGCAGGGAAATATTTAGCAGAGAAGTAATAAATCATATCCTGGGGACTACGCACACAACCAGTATCAAGAGAATTAAACCATATCTTCGCATCACCCTTTAATGAGAACGGAAATATTTTGAGTATATAAAAGTAACGCGATCTCTCATCATTAGTAAACAGGGCAGCTATATCATTTAACTTAGTAAGATGTGCCACAACAGTTTTAGATTCATAGCCATAAAACGGATCAGATTCAACCAAAGTAATTATATCAGGATCAACAGAGAATTCATTATCCTTATCAGGAACACAGATAGGTGAAGTAGCAAAAGCAGGGTCGGGTTTCATCTTATCTCTAAGTGATTCTTTGTTCCATTTAACTAATAACCTCTTAAGCTCATATCTATCTCTGCAAGCTAAAATAGCGACAGAAGATTCCATATCAAAAAGATAGCCCCCAGGAATAACAGGCATATTTTCATCATCACTATCATCATTGTATTCAGATTCAATAATTTCTTTTTCTGTAGCCCTAGCAATTTGTTCATCAAGAAATTCACCAAGGGGCACAATAGTATCTGGCATAGAAGCAGTTTCATCATAAGTATCATGCATAACAAAAGTGGCATCATCAATAACATGCGACATATCAGAACGAATAGCAGAAGCAGGTGTAGGTGTCGCTAGCTTACTCATAACAGAAGGTGAATCAAGTGCAGAGCTAGATGGCAGTTCCTTACCTCCCCTCGTAGTTGAGGGATATATCTTGTTTTTGGATCTCTCAAGTTCTTCATAGTGTCCAGCAGATATAAATCCCAATTGACTCAAAGAATAGAGCTATGCTCCCCGGCAACGGCGCCAAAAATTTGTCTTGATAACCCACAAGTATAGGGGATATCAACAGCTTTCGAGGGTAGAGTATTCAACCCAAATTTATTGATTCGACACAAGGGGAGCCAAAGAATATTCTCAAGTATTAGCAGCTAAGTTGTCAATTCAACCACACCTGGAAACTTAGTATCTGCAGCAAAGTGTTTAGTAGCATAGTAATATGATTGTGGTGGTAGCGGAAACAAAAGTAAAGACATCAAAAGTAAAGATTTTGTTAATTTGTAGTGATTGTAACAGTAGCAGCGATAAAGTAAATAAGCGAGAACCAGTATATGGAAAACTCGTAGGCACCGGATCAGTGATGGATAATTATGTCGGATGCGGTTCATCATGTAACAGTCATAACATAGGGTGACACAGATCTAGCTCCAATTCATTAATGTAATGTAGGCATGTATTCTATATATAGTCATACGTGCTTATGGAAAAGAACTTGCATGACATCTTTTGTCCTACCCTCCCGTGGCAGCGGGGTCCTATTGGAAACTAACGGATATTAAGGCCTCCTTTTAATAGAGAACCGGAACAAAGCATTAGCACATAGTGAATACATGAACTCCTCAAACTATGGTCATCACCGGCAGTGGTCCTGATTATTGTCACTTCGGGGTTGCCGGATCATAACACATAGTAGGTGACTATAGACTTGCAAGATAGGATCAAGAACTCACATATATTCATGAAAACATAATAGGTTCAGATCTGAAATCATGGCACTCGGGCCCTAGTGACAAGCATTAAGCATAGAAAAGTCATAGCAACATCAATCTCAGAACATAGTGGATACTAGGAATCAAAACCTAACAAAACTAACTTGATTACATGATAAATATCATCCAACCCATCACCGTCCAACAAGCCTACGATGGAATTACTCACGCACGGCGGTGAGCATCATGAAATTGGTGATGGAGGATGGTTGATGATGACGACGGAGACGAATCCCCCTCTCCGGAGCCCCGAACAGACTCCAGATCAGCCCTCCCGAGAGGTTTTAGGGCTTGGCGGCGGCTCCGTATCATTAAAAGCGATGATTTCTTCTCTCTGATTTTTTTCTCTCCAAAAGAAAATATATAGAGTTGGAGTTGGCGTCGGAGGGCATCCAGGGGGCCCACGAGGTAGGGGGCGCGCCCTAGGGGGGGGCCCCCCACTCTCGTGAGAAGGGTGTGGGCCCCCTGGTCTTCATCTTCGGCGAGGATTTTTTATTATTTTTTCTAAGATGTTCCGTGGAGTTTCAGGTCATTCCGAGAATATTTGTTTTCTGCACATAAAACAACACCATGGCAATTATGCTGAAAACAGCGTTAGTCCGGGTTAGTTCCATTCAAATCATACAAGTTAGAGTCCAAAACAAGGGCAAAAGTGTTTGGAAAAGTAGATACGACGGAGACGTATCATTCTCCGGCGTGCCGAATACCACATCTAGTGTGATTTTCCCAGCACAACGTGCTTCCCGACTGGGGATGATTCCTCTGAAGGTTGTGCTGCTTCGCTCAATGCGGTTCCAGTCTATTTCCATTTTTTGAAGAGTTTCCTCATAGATGAGGTTTAATCCACTGCCGCCGTCCATGAGTACTTTGGTGAGTCGAAAGTCGTCCACAATTGGACTGAGGACCAGTGCAGCTGGTGCTCGGGCTGTTCGGAATTTAGGTTCGTCACTGGCATTGAAGGTAATAGCCGTGTCACTCCATGGATTTATTGCTGCCACGTGGCAGATTTCGGCAAGGCTGCGGAGTGTTCGCTTGTGCCTATTATTTGATGCGAACGTCTCAAAGACTATTAATACTATATTGTTATCCATGGGATGGTGCTCTATAGCATCTGGGATGAGAAGATCCTCACCACTTTTGGCCACCTGCCGGAGTACCCAACATGCTCTAAGGCTGTGTGTTGGTATGGTATCCGCTATACTATGAATTTTGTATGGTCCGTTGAGCCATCCCTCCAATACGGTTCCACGACCTGTAGAGGGTCTTTGCTTCTTTGTAAATAACTCGGGTGTCTTATGATAGTGCACCCTTTTACTTCGGACTGGGTGTATATTTGGAGCCGGATTATCCCAAAATTTCGTTTTGGTTTTCCAGGCACTTTCCATCACACAGTACTTTCGAACTATCAACGCCAAGTCGGCGAAGCGTGATATGTCACGGCGACTTATGGCGTTAAGGATTCCCTTGTCCGTGCAATTATTGCAGAAAAATGAGACCGCGTCTTCCTCGCGACAGTCCTTAACCTTGTTCATCACAAGGAGGAATCTAGCCCAATAATGATGTACTATTTCCTGGGGCTCTTGCCTGATGTGGGAAAGATCGTTTATGTTTGGGTGGGTGGGTGGATTTGAGTCCGAACCCTTACCCGATCTAAGACCCAGGGGCCAAGGAGTTTCCAATCTTGGAAGTTCGGATTCCGGGATATTGCCCGATAAGTCTGGCCCGCTGCCTGACTCTAGGTTCAGGGCTTGGGTGATGTCCTCCCATAAACGGGTATCCGGCTCGGAGAGCTCAGGAATCCGGACATAGTTAGTCCTCAAGATAGAGGAAGAAATTAACGCTACATTGTTCCTCCACCACCGCAATATGATGGGTGACCGGTGGAGAGTTAATATCCCTTTGATCGGTTTTAAGCCCAATCCGATCATAGGCTGTAGCGACTCCCAAGGCGGCGATGCGATCCAAGAGCTCGTTTAGGGAAGAGAGCTCCACTGTATCCATCTGCTCGGTAAATTCCGAGCCGACGTGGGGGCTGTTTTCGATGACCCTAGAAGTCATCGTCGGTGCAGCAGCCGAACGGGCGGTCATGATGAAACTGCCTAGCCGGAGAGTTTGGCCGATAGCCAGGGCTCCCCCGGCGGTAATCTTGTTTTTAACAACGAGACAAGGCATCCTTCCTTACGGTGACGACACAGTGGAACTCTCAATGAAAGCACCAATGTCGGTGGCAAAACCGGCGGATCTCGGGTAGGGGGTCCCGAACTGTGCGTCTAAGGCGGATGGTAACAGGAGGCCGGGGACACGATGTTTACCCAGGTTCGGGCCCTCTTGATGGAGGTAATACCCTACGTCCTGCTTGATTGTTCTTGATAATATGAGTAATACAAGAGTTGATCTACCACGAGATCAGAGAGGCTAATCCCTAGAAGCTAGCCTATGGTATGATTGTTGTTCTTGGTCCTACGGACTAAACCCTCCGGTTTATATAGACATCGGAGGGGGCTAGGGTTACACAGAGTCTGTTACAAGGAAGGAGATCTAATATCCGTATTCCCAAGCTTGCCTTCCATGCCAAGGAGAGTCCCATCCGGACACGGGACGAAGTCTCCAATCTTGTATCTTCATACTCCAACAGTCCGGCCAAAGGATATAGTCCGGTTGTCCGGATATCCCCTAATCCAGGACTCCCTCACAGGCCCCCTGTTCACATATATATTTATTGTTTTGTTCATATTGTTGTAGTAGTAGTAGATGATGATGATGTATGTATGTTCATATGCAAAAGTTAGGATTTTTTTGTTCTTAGATTTTTTGGTGATATTATTGTAGAATATGCAAATGTTTGTATGTTCATATGCAAAGAATATGTCATTTTTTGATAAAATTTTTATGATTTTTTTCTATTGTAATTTTGTTCATAGAAATTTTATTTTGTTCATAGAATTTTTATTGTTTTTTTCTGTTGTAATTTTGTTCATAAAGTTTTAGGATGAAAAAAAGGGAGGAGAAGTTTCGTTTAGTTTTAGGATTATTTTAGTTTATGTTTAGTTTAGGAAGAAGGAAAAGAAAAAAGAGAAGAAGAGGAGAAATAAATAAGAAGAGGGAAAAAGGAAAAAAAAGAGGAGAAGAAGAAAGGAATAGAGGAGAAGAAGAAAAAAATAGAAAATATTCTAAGAAAAAATAGAAAAATATTCTATTTTTTCTTCTTCTCCTCTTTTTTCTTCTTCTTATTTTTCTTCTTCATTTTCTTATTTTTATCGGGTATGTCGTTATCGATATACCCCCTCCCCTATAACTTTGACATGAGGGGGGGGAGGGGGGGAGGGGTGGCCGAGGGTTCGAGGGGCGAGGGTCGGGAACTAGCTAGGGTAGAGGGTTGAGGGTCACCGAGGGGTCGAGGGTCGCAGAGGGTTCGAGGGTTGAGGGGTCGTCATATGTCATCGTTATCGATATACCTCCTCTCGACCATGATAACTTATACCACGGGAGCACCCCCCGGCCATCTCGCTCGACCAAAACTCTCGAGGACACCCAAACCCTAGAAAAAAATGATGTCGTCTCCTACCCCCTCCCGCCGCTCCCCTACCCGACAAACTCTCTCGAGGCAACCCAAATTTACCAAGTTAAAAAGAGCGTTGTCATAGAGGCCACCCCATACCCTTGAAGCATTGTCGAGGCCACCCCAAACCCTTGAAGTGTTGCCGAGGCCACCCCAAAACCTAGAGAAGCAGCATCGAGGCCACTAACATGATTCCTTATTGTGATTAGCTAGCTAGTTCTATGTTTGCCACTAATATATCCATCTGTCCTGTTTTAATAATAATTGCCATGTTGTAAATATTTGCAGAAACTATGGAGCACCCCCGAGACGAAGCAACAGAAGCGGTGTTGGGGGACATAATCGCACAAGGAAGTGATGTCGTCATGTCGTTTCTCAACGAAACCGATGGTCTGGAAGGACATGGTGAAGAAGCAGGCTATGATTATGATGGCTCCGGTGACCTAATGCCGGTGCAAGAAGGAGACCGTGATGACGGCTCCGGTGACCCAATGCCGGTGCAAGAAGGAGACCGTGATGACGGCTCCGGTGACCAAACTGAGTCCGGCCAGGTATATATATTAGTTAAGCCTGTGCTGAGTAGCTAATTGATGCATTCATTGTTTTGGTATATGTACACATATTAATTAACTCTCGTCTTTCTTCTTTTTTCTAGCCCTCCGGATCGAGCACAACTTCGGTGAAGAGACAAGGCCCGAAGAAAAAGGTGCACTCGGATGAAAGGTTTGAGATCACAGCAATCGCGCGCGATGGCATGCCGATTGAACCCATCTGGACAAAGGAAGCATTTGCTGCTCAGTGCGGGGTTCTTGTTAGGGAAAAGATACCGATCAGTATCCACCAATGGTTAAAGCCTAAGAATGAAGACCCTGAGGTGTCTTATGTCTCCGATATGCAGAAAGATGATCTTTGGACCATGCTGAAGGCAAATTTCACCCTACCGGCAGAGGAGGATCCGGAGAAGCCAGTGAAAGAGCAATTGATCAAGTCTCATGCTCTTAAGAAGATGGAAGAACTATTCAGGAGGTGTAAGAATGAGCTGAAAACATCGTTTGTCGACGAAGACAAGACACCAGAATTCACCGTCCGGTATGAGAAGATCAGAGATCACTGGCCGGCACTTGTGGCCCACAAGACATCGGACAAGAGTAAGAAGATGTCAGTGACAAACAAGAAAAATGCTGCAAAGAAGAAGCATCACCATCGCACGGGGTCAGGTGGCTAGCTCAAAGCCCGACCATTGTGGGCCAAGGCTGAGAATGACCTAATTGATTAAGGGGTCGAACCAGAGACAAGGAACTGGCCAGACCGTTGCTGGACTTGGTTCTTCGGGGTTGGCAGATCCTTGGACCCTGTATCAGGGAAGTGCGTTTGGACGGATGAGCAACTGAGAATACCCGTCTTGAGGCTTCAGGAGTATATCGAGGCAGCACAGCAAGGGATGTTCATTCCAGACAGAGAGAACGACGAGCTCACAATGGCCCTCGGGAATCCTCAGCACCCTGGACGGACACGAGGCACGCAAGGCTCCGTTTCATGGAAGGCTGGGTTTCCTGACGCAGGCGGTTACAAATGCCAGGAGAGGAGGAAGAAAGTGGAGCAGATCTAAATTCAGGTGATGCACGCAAGGGTACAAGCGATAGAGCAACGAGAAGCAGATCGCAACAAGCGACCCGCCGAAGCTTCCCCCCGAAGCTACCCCACCATCTCAGCGGAGAAGCAGCATGGCTTCCATAGAGCTGCAGTAGCTAGAGCCTATCTTCACGGCTCTTGCTAGCTACCCCGTGGACTTAATCACGGAGTATCAAAATTGCCACCTTATGACGCAATGGAAGAATTTGAAAGTCAAGGCGGCTGTTGGCTCTGTTGCACCTCCTGAACCTGGCGCAACTTTTCACTGCCGGCCGATTCCAGAAGGATATGCTAGGGTGATGGTGGATGAAATAAAGGACGGATTTGAGGTCCTCGAGCTTGACCACCCTACTGGTGAAGGGGAGACTCGGCTGGGTTCTTCTCTAAAGACTCCAGGCCTATGGAGGAAGGAGCTCATCAACCTTCCGAACTGGACACCTCCGCCTCCTCCTCCTCATCCAGCGAGTCAGGGCACTCCGCCTCCTCCTCTGGCGAGTGATCAGGGCACTCAGCCTCCTTCTCCACCTGCGCTGGCGCACCCGAGCAGCCAGCCTCCTCCTTCTGCGCATCGCCAGCAAGGGCGGAAGAGACCCGCCGCCGCTACGGCTCCTCCGGCGCGTCATAGTCCTTCTCCTCCGCTTCGTAAGCAAGCACGAAAGAAGACAACCACTACCGCTCCGTCTGCTCAGGCGTTTAGTAGTACAGCCAGAGGCGGGAGGCAATACAGATTCGGTCCACTTCTCAAGCCTCTAGAGAAGTTACCATACGAGAGGACCGTGCAAGAAAACACGAAGATCATGGAAAAACAAGTGAAGGACTTCTTTGAAGGGGTGAAAGCAAAGAGACATCCACCTTCAGAGGAGAAGGTAGATCCGGTGAAAGCAAAGCGCACTATTGATGCCCTGAGGAAATCACCAAAGTCTCCGCTGAAAAAAAACCATGAGCGCATTACTGCAAAGGTATATATTGAACGGTCGGGAAGTACTATTAGTGATCGAAGGTTAGCAGAACGACGAGTTGGGAAAAAAATTGCCCAGCTCGGCAAACAAGCGGGCCAATCATGCCCCCCGCTCAAGGTGTCTAGCAATATCGTTGCTAATGATCCGAGGATGGTGCTCGGTTCTAGAAATATTAGAGATTACCTGCCCGCCGATGTACATTATGACTTCTTGGAGGTGGAAGAACACAAATACCATTACGGGAAGCCTCTTGTCAAAGATGAAAAATCTCTAACAACGATGATGCAAAGATTCCATGATTGTTACATGAAAACCTGCAGAGAGTCTGGGGGGACGAATACTTTGTATCTGAGAGTTAAAGAGGAGCACGACCTCGTTGGAATTGATTTGTTGACTATTCCTTTTGAGGAGTTCTTTCAGTTTTTCAATCAAAAGGCCCTCGATAAATTAATGGTCACTTGCTACTGTCTGTAAGTACTACTTCTGTCATTACGTCTCTATATATAGCTCAGCTCTTTCATTGCATGTATTTATAATTATCCTCACTATATTATGCAGATTGAAGATCGTCGAGTGCAGAAAAGCAGAAATGTATGATATTGGGTTCATTAACACAAATCTCATAGATGAATTTCAGGTTAAAAAGAGCACCAAAGGTGACGAGGCCAACTTGCTCAAATCATTGATAATAAATCAAAACAAAGATAAAATACTCCTTCCTTACAACTTCAAGTGAGTGTTACTGTCTTGTGCATATTCTGTTTCCTTTACTACTCAAGCGAGGTTATAGTAATGTAATTGATGAGCTATGCACGCGTGCGCAACTTCCACTATATCCTCCTGGAGATTAAGCTTGAGCAGGGACTAGTAACCATCTTAGACTCGAGACGAAATTATAACCAAAATACTTTGTAGTCCTCTGTCTCTTGCTCCTAACAGGAGCTTCCTCGTCAACCTCCGTGGAACTCTCATCACTTTTATGTTCATAGTATTCCATTGGAATGGCAGGTTCAGGAGTCTCATCAGATTCCAGTTTAGAAGTGTTTTGCATATCTCTCATAGGGAAAATACACTCAAAGAATGTAGCATCCCTAGACTCCATGATAGTACTAACCTTCACCTCATGTACATCAGATTTCACCACTAGAAATATATAGCCAACGCTATGCTTGGCATAGCCAAGAAAAAGTAGTCCACGGTCTTTGGTCCCAACTTGCACTTTTTGGTTATCGGCACGTTGATTGTCGCCAAACAGCCACAAGTGCACAAGTAAGAGAGTGTAGCTCTTTTCTTTTCTCATTGCTCATAGGGAGTAGTCTCATTCCTTTGTGGGAACTTTATTCATGACATGACATGATGTCAATACAACCTCGCCCCACCATGCCTTGGATAAACCCGATGTATCTAATATGGCGTTAACCAAATCAGTTAGAGTATGGTTTTTCCATTCGGCAACCCCGTTTGACTGGGGTGAGTAGGGACGCATCCTCTCATGAATAATACCATGTTCCGCACAGAATAAATCGAAATCATTAGAAAATTACTCTCCACCACGATAAGACCGGACTTGTTTTATTTTATTCTCAAGTTGGTTCTCAAGTTCAGCCCTATAGACCTTAAAGTAGTGTAGAGTCTCATCCTTAGTATTCACCAAATACACATAGCAGAATCGAGTGGAATCATCAATAAGAGTCATGAAGTATTTATTTCCACCTTTAGTTAACACACCATTCATCTCACAGAGATCTGAATGTATGAGCTCTAATGGTGCTAGGTGTCTCTCCTTCGCAAGCTTGTGAGGCTTACGAGGTTTCTTAGCTTGCACACACGCATGGCACTTAGAGCCTTTGGCTAAAGTGAAACTCGGGATTAACTCCATCTTAGCTAGCCGCGTCATACAACCGAAATTTATGTGACAAAGACGTGAATGCCAAACCTCAGATTCATTCACATTAGAATGAATTTGGTTCACGACTTTATTACAGAAATCTTCCAGGAAAAGGCGGAACAAACCACCACCATCATATCCTTTTTCGACAAATAGTCCATACCGAGATACGACTACTTTGTTAGACTCAAATACTAACTTAAATCCTTCTTTACAAAGAAGGGAGCCACTAACGAGATTCTTCTTGATGGCGGGGACATGCTGCACGTTCTTCAGTTGCACGATCTTTCCCAAAGTAAACTTTAGATCTACCATGCCAATACCATGAACAGAAGCATGCGAGCCATTCCCCATTAGGACGGAACAATCTGGTGCGACCTGGTAAGAGGAAAACAAAGACACATCAGCACACACATGAATATTGGCCCGAGTGTCGACCCACCAATCGGTCGACTGACAAACTGAAAGTATGGTAAATAGATTACCATACCCAGATGCCACATCATTGTTGCTCAGAGTGACATGCACAGACTTGGATTCCTGTGCTGGCTTCGTTTACTTGTTTGGGCACTTGTTTGCCCAATGTTCCTCTGAACCAGAAGTAAAGCAGCCATCTCTCTTTTTGTCTTTCTTCTTACCCTTCTTCTTAAAGGTAGTATTCTGCCGGACAGAGTTTTTTCCCTTGAACTTGTGGAAGTTCTTATGCACCACATTGGTGCTAGAAGAACCCTCTGCCCCTTTCATGTGTGAGTCCTTTGCTCTCGAGTTCTGCTCAACACTGAGATGACCAATGACATTCTCTATAGAGAATTCATGTCTCAAGTGCTTGAGAGAAGTAGCAAAGTTCCTCCAACTAGGAGGGAGTTTTGCAATAATGCAACCCGCGACAAACTTGTCCGGTAACTGACACTTCAGGAGCTCTAGCTCCTTAGCAATGCACTGTATCTCCTAAGCTTGGTCCAATATAGGACGATTATCAACCATCCTATAATCATGGAACTGCTCCATGGCATACAACTCACTGCCAGCATCTGTTGCGCCGAATTTTACTTCGAGCGCATCCCACAAGTTTTTGGCAACCCGCATATGTATATACGCATCAACCAACTTGTCTCCAATCACACTCAGAACTACTCCCACAAAGATTGTGGTTGCCTCTCTAAACGCCTTCTTCTGTTCAGGGGCAATCATTTCTATGGGGGGGGCACACCACCAACCGAGAAAACGTTCATCGCTGCGAGCCACAAGGTGGTCGTAGTCTGCCAACGCTAAAAATGCATCTCGATAAACTTTTTGGTTTCAGAGTAGTAGCAAAGCCTTGAATCAAAAAGTGCCTAAAATAAGGTTTTGGGTTGTTGGAAATATTAACACTTTTCTGATTAGACTAATCCATGAGTATACAGTAAGCATGGTAAACACGGTATGCATCTCATAGCAATACCTATGTATACTTGCAGGTATGGAACACAGAATTGAACCATCTATCAGCAGCACATATACGGCTAGCACAAGTACGAGTAAACGAGGGATGAACAGATCATACCCCCCGGTTGGCCAGGCCAATGCTCAGCTTCGTCCGTGGCCTTCTTCTTATTGGCGGCGTCTGAGGGAGTCCTGGACTAAGGGGTCCTTGGGGCGTCCGGCCTGTTAGCCATGGGCCGGACTGATGGTCTATGAAGATACGAAGACCGAAGACTGCACCCGTGTCCGGATAGGACTCTCCTTGGCATGGAAGGCAAGCTTGACGATCGGATATGTAGATTCCCTTCTTTGTAACCGACCTTGTGTAACCCTAGATCCTCCCGGTGTCTATATAAACCGAAGGACTTAGTCTGGATAGGAGACTCATTATCATAGCCATACAAGCTAGTCCTCTAGGGTTTAGCCATTACGATCTCGAGGTAGATTAAATCTTGTAATACTCATATTCATCAATATCAATCAAGCAGGACATAGGGTATTACCTCCATAGAGAGGGCCCTAGCCTGGGTAAACATTGTGTCCTTTGTCTCCTGTTACCATCGACCTTAGACACATAGTTCAGGACCCCCTACCCGAGATCCGCCGGTTTTGACACCGACATTGGTGCTTTCATTGAGAGTTCCACTGTGTTGTCGCCAAATGGTTTGATGGCCCCTTCAATCATCCATAATGACACTGACCAAGGAGAAACTTTCCTCCCCAGACAGATCTTCGTGTTCGGCGGCTTCGCACTGCGGGCCAATTTGTTTGGCCATCTAGAGCAGATCGAAAGCTACGCCCTGGCCATCAGGTCAGATTCAGAAGCTTGAACTACGTTGCGGACACCCATGGGGACTTGATCTTCGCTGGATTCGACACCGCGGTAGCCGCTCCCGGTCACCCCGATGATGATGACCTAAATCTGTCATCAGTCTACATCCAGGAGATTGCTCCTGTAACCGCTCTGGCCCTAGATCCGGAGCATGCTGCGCCACCCAAGGACGGGAGGATCAACCCCACCACGGAGGCCACAGATTCCACGGCATTGCAGCCGCATATAGACTTAACATCTCACGATGGCTCTGTCAGCGGAACTCTGGACTCGTCTCCGACCGTATGTTCCGAACCACGTGAGTCTGAGAATGCCGAGCTTGATCATTTATCGATCTTCGAATTCAGCGCTGCAGACATCTTACGGCACTCGCCTTTGGGCGATGTGCTAAACTCTTTAATGAACCCGTCCTTGACAGAGGACTCACAACCAAACTATATCCGGCTCGAACTAGGGGCTGACGATGGAGAATTTTTCTTCCCACCCGCCACCCACTTCATAGCCACGGTCGAGGATTTGACCGACGAACTTGACTACGACTCCGAGGACATCGATGATATGGACAACGATGCCGGAGAAGAAGAGATCCTGACCCCGCCGTTCACCGGACGCTGGACGGCCACTTCCTCGTATGATGTATACATGGTGGATGCACCAAAGGAGAACAGCGGCGAGGACAAGGAAGATCCAGCTCATGATAAACTTTCTGAAATACAGTCCAAGCGTCGGTGTCAGCGGCGGCGCTCTAAGTCACGCTGCAGCAAAGACAGCAACACCGGCACAGGAGAAGACAACACTCTAGAAGGTGCCGAAGACAACGATGACCCCGTCGATACAGCTAATGAACAAGATGAACGGGAAGGCAGGCAGGTTAGCCCCGGTAAACAGGCCACACATGAAGATTCGGAGGACGATAACTACCTTCGGCTCTCCGAGGATGAGGTGAGCCTCGAAACTGAGGATTTCATCGTGCCTGAGGAACCTCTTGAGCAGGAGCGCTTCAAGCGCCAGCTAATTGCCACTTCAAGGAGCCTGAAAAAGAAGCAGCAATAGCATCAAAGATGACCAAGATCTGCTCAATGATAAATGGACCGATGTCCTAGCAGCCGAAGAGTACGGCCTCAAGCTCCCAACCAAAAGCTACCCAAAGCGCAAATTGCTACCTCAGTTTGACGAGGAGGCGCCGAACTACATACCTCCATCATACAATGCGGCTGACCGACAACCACGTGGACGAGACAAAATGGCAACTCATGCTGAACACCAGCCAGCCCCGCCTCAGCGCACAGGTAGAGACAAATTAGCCCACAGTGATACATATGACCTACGACAAAACCTAAACAATAAAGCAGGACATATGAGATCAATCTATGGATCGCGAGGACGTGCCTCGACACGCGACGACGACCACTTATTCGGACGTGACAAACTTTTTCATGCGCGGGCCGAAAACCGCAGACGGACTCCATCAGAGCTACGTCATGATATGGCCCGATATAGAGGCGCTGCACACCCCCATTGCTTCGCCGATGAGGTCCTGGATCATGAATTCCCAGAAGGATTCAAACTCATGAATATAGAATCATACGACGGAACCACGGACCCCACGATGTGGATCGAAGACTTCATGCTCCACATTTATATGGCCCGCGGGGATGACCTCCATGCCATCAAATACCTCCCTTTAAAACTCAAGGGGCCAGCTCGGCACTTGCTCAACAGTCTGCCTGCAAATTCTATTGGCAGCTATGAGGACTTGGAAGAGGCCTTCCTCGATAACTTCCAAGGCACATACGTTCGACCTCCGGACGCGGATGACTTAAGCCATATAGTTCAACAGCCCGGAGAGTCCGCCAGGAAATTCTGGACTAGGTTCTTAACTAAAAAGAACCAAATCGCGATTGTCCGGCTACCGAAGCCCTAGTAGCCTTCAAACACAGTATCAGCGATGAATGGCTCGCTCGCCACCTCGGCAAACAAAAGCCAAAATCCACGGCAGCCCTCATGGCACTCATGACCCACTTTTGTGCAGGCGAGGATAGTTGGTTGGCCCGTAGCAAAAACAATACAAGCGACACCGGCACCCCTGAAGCTAAAACTAGCAAAGAGAAGTCTCGACGCAACAGATACAAGCGTCAAAACAACAGTGGTAACACCGAGGACATGACAGTCAATGGCAGATTCAGGGGCCCTAAGTCCGGTCAGTGGAAGAAGCCGTTCCAAAAGAACAATTCAGGCCCATCCAGCATGGACCACATACTCGATCGCCCGTTCCAGATTCATGGCACCCCAGACAAGCCACCCAATCATACAAATAGAGATTGCTAGGTTTTTAAACAGGCCGACAGATTAAACGCCAAGAATAGGGAAAAGGGATTGCAGAGCAAGGACGATGACGAAGAGCCCCAGCAACCGAACACAAGGGGATAGAAGAAGTTTCCCCCTCAAGTTAAAACTGTGAATATGATATACGCTACCCACATCCCCAAGAGGGAGCCCAAGTGTGCGCTTAGGGACGTCTACGCGATAGAGCCAGTCGCCCCAAAATTTAACCCATGGTCATCATGCCCGATCACCTTTGATCGCCGGTATCATCCGACCTGTATCCGTCACGGTGGCTCAGCCACACTGGTCTTAGACCCGATAAGTGATGGGTTCCACCTGACTCGCGTCCTTATGGATGGAGGTAGCAGCCTTAATCTGCTCTATCAAGATACAACGCGAAAAATGGGCATTAACCCATCTCGGATCAAGCCCACCAGGACTACCTTCAAAGGAGTCATACCAGGTGTAGAGGCGTGTTTTACGGGCTCAATCACATTAGAGGTTGTCTTCGGATCTCCGGATAACTTCCGAAGTGAGGAGTTAATCTTAGATATCGTCCCATTCCGCAGCGGCTAGCATGCACTGCTCGGACAAACCGTGTTTGTTCGATTCAACATAGTACCACACTATGCTTATATCAAGCTCAAGATGCCCGGTCTGCGTGGCGTCATAACGGTCAACGGAAATACGGAACACTCCCTCCGTATAGAAGAGCACACAGCTGCCCTAGCAGCAGAAGTACAGAGCGGCCTTCTCAAGCAGAACCTTAATTCAGCTGCCGAGCCCACGGACACCGTAAAGAGGGTCCGAACTACTCTGCAGCAGGAGAGCCCGGCTCGTCAGGAGCTCGACTAGCAATCCGACCTCCGTTGCAGTTCCGACCAAGTGGTGGCATTCGTGTCGCGCGTACATAACTACGCACTCAAAATCCCATGGGCATCTAAGGAGGCACAACTAGCTTGTGGTGCATAGTATGGCTCAACCGACGTCCGATACACATATACTTTCACTTTTACTTGTTTCCTTTTCAGGTCTCAATCCCACAGGAACCATCTGATGGCCTGGTCATCGGTCCTCTTGATGGATAAACACACCAAGACGGTGAGAAACACAAACATATGGGGGACGTTTTAGGTGATTCCATTAACGATAACTTTCCTATTTTTCAGGACCCACATGCAGCTATCCCTTGGTTCCGGCATTTCAAATAGCCTCTTGCTTATCACACTACCTGTATCAATGCGCTTTGACGTACTAATTAAATTACAATGAGAACAGTTTATGACTGGAGCTGTAGGACTCCAGCTTTTTTACCTTCGTACCTTCTCTATTTTCTTTCATTTTTTCTCTTTCTTCTCAGCTCCCCTGTGGATAATCCTATTAGGTAGAACCTGTACACTTTAGTACGTTTCATGTTCGCCAGGGGTTGCACATCACCCCACACTATGGCAGCAAAAGTCCGAACACTTTTTATAAGTATAGTTCGGCTCCGAATCATGTCTTTGGTCAATAGTTGGGTTGCCCGGCTCCTGTGCTTGCTACCTTACGTTCCGCTATATCGGCTAAGGTAGTAAAGGGAGAACTACTACGATTGTGCCTTAGTTTATCGAAAGGAGCACCTCAGTAGAGAAAGCCAAAAACTGACTGTCATGATGCGGCGAGAGCCGGTCAGCGGTTCAGAGGTTGCAAATTATTGGAGATTTCTTCCGCATTATGCGAAGGATTGGTACTTCCCGATCATACGCTTATAGCACTCTAGTTAGGATACTAGGGGCTGTGCCCATGTTTTTATTGTCGCACTCCTATGGCTAAGTGAGGGCGTTACAGCCGCATAGTCTGGTTGCCTAGTTCGTTGCGCTAAACAACTCCTTAAAGGACCATCTAATTGGATCAAGATTGTTTATTTTCCATCCCGAACACCCCCGTACTACCTACGTGGGGGTAGAATCCGACGACTGGTTAACCCTCAGATTTTATACAACACGGCCACACAGGAAGTAAAATTTTAAAACATAACAAGCATTATATTGCATAAACATTTTGTTTCATCATACAAGGCAGAGGGAGCTCGAATACATTCATTCAAAGATGGTGTATTTCCCACAATGCTCCGCAACAATGCGGGACCCCTCTAAGACGTCGTCGAAGTATCGCTCAGGTGTGCGGTACTCCTTGCCCTCCGGCGGCCCCCCCGGTCGCTAGCTTGACAGCGTCTAGCTTTGCCCACCAGACCTTGCAATAAGAGAAGGCCAGACGCGCGCCCTCGATGCAGACGAACCACTTGATGACATCCATCCAAGGACAGGCATCCACCAGCTTCTTCACGAGGCTGAAGTAGCTGTTGGGAATAGCTTCGGCTGGCCACAACCAGACTATCATATCCTTAATGGCTAGTTCGGCCACCCTGTGCAGCTCGACCAGCTGTTTCAGCTGATCGCCGAAGGGCACCGGATGTTCTGGCATGCAATATTGTGACCAGAACATCTTCTCCATGGAGCTCCCTTTGGCTCGGAAGAACTCGGCAGCATCGGTCACACTGCGTGGTAGATCAGCAAAGGCCCCTGGATAACTCCGAATCCGGGTTAGTAAAAGAAATTTCCTCTTCACACTCCTACTTTGCATATTGAATGCCTTACTCGTCGCAATCTTCCTAGCCACCTGGATCTCATGGCGGGTGCCCTGGGCTTTAATCGGGGCAACCTCCGCAATCTTACGACCCTCGGCAAGTTCGGCCTGTCGAGCCTACGCATTGTGCTCCAAGGTCTCACACTTTTTCACCACGTCCTGGAGCTCCTGGTGGACTTCGTTGACCCGGGCCTTTACCCTCTTACGGGTGGCCTACTCCTTGACAACCCTCCTCTCAGCTTCGACTAGGGATGCTTTCAGGGCCTCGACCTCGGTCGCCGCCTCTATTCACATCATGGTATTTGGATCATTGCATATCATTTTGCCCTTTCCTTTTTTCGAATCCATAATAGGTTATTACTTACCTTGTCTTTCCTGGAGCTGCCTCTTCACCTCGCCCAACTCCTCCTCGGCCTTGAGCAGTTTCTGCTTTAGTCCAGAGACTTCGGCAGTATGCGAGGCCGCGGCCAACAGCGACGCCTGTGCATACATTTCAGAAAATTTTAGTTAGTTTCCTGCACAAGGAGATTGATCCTCTATCCGGTTTTTTCTTTTTGGACACCAGACAGTGTCTCAGGGGCTACTGCCTATATTAGGATTTTCTCCTTTTTTGCGCTGCTTACCTCAAAACCTGTTAACAGGTTGCTGCAGGCTTCGGTTAGTCTGCCTTCTTCTGAAGGAGGTCGCATGCCGGATTCTGGAGCAGCATCGGTCTCCTGAATTGAGTCCGGCTAAGGGTCGAACTGAGTTCGGCCCTCCCTACCAGTCTCCATGGGGATTGATTCCCCTTGGTGTTCGACAATGGGAATTTCGCCTTCTGGCGCCTCCAGAGCCTCTCCCCCGCCTGGAACAGTCCTTCGGGATAGCACTTCCGAATCATCCTTGGCCTTGGGGGAGTGAGCGGCTAGCGGTGAATCGCTGGCCATCGCCTTGGAATCCAGCGAGCCTCCTGACGAGGATCGCGGGGAGCTATTGTGGGCCGGACTACAATAAACATAACCAATCATCTCAATGAAGTGAGGAGGAGAAGCTTTATGGGTGGATGCGGAGGAAATCCTCGCACACGATGATAAACGCCGAGATATTGAGGAAGGAGTTCGGGGATAGATCGTGGAAGTCTATCCCGTAGTAGAACATTATCCCACGGACGAAGGGGTGGAGTGGAAACCCTAGCCCGTGGAGAAAATGGGGGAGGAATACTACCCTCTTGTCAGTTTTCGGCGTGGGAATGATTTGTCCTTGGGCTGGAAGACGGTGGGCGATTTCCTTCACCAGGTACCCAGTGTAACGCCCCATATGTAACCTGCCATATTTGTATTCCAACTCTTGCCATTTCCGGCACAGAGTTATGATATTTCCTTGTTGTTGGGTTTTGTCTTCGTGTTGCTTTTGTCTTTGTCATGCATCTCATATTATGTCATCATGTGCATCGCTTTTGCATACGTGTTCGTCTCATGCATCCGAGCATTTTCCCCGTTGTCCGTTTTGCATTCCGGCACTCCTATGTCCTCCGGTGTCCCCTTTTGCCTCTTTTCGTGTGCGGGTGTTAAACATTCTCGGATTGGACCGAGACTTGCCAAGTGGCCTTGGTATACTACCGGTAGACCGCCTGTCAAGTTTCGTACCTTTTGGACTTCGTTTGATCCTCCAACGGTTAACCAAGGAACCGAAAAGGCCTCGTGTGTGTTGCAGCCCAACACCTCTCCAAAGTGGCCCAAAGCCCAGCTAAACCCCTTCCATCATCTTGGTCGTTCGATCACGATCGTGTGGCCGAAAACCGTGCTCAATTTGGAGCCTCCTAGCTCCCTCTACCTATAAATATGTGCCCCAACCAAAAAAACAATCTCGGATCAAACACCACCCTAACCCTAGCCCCGCTCCCTCCGCGTGCCGGACACGTCCGGTCCGCGCTGGACAAATCGCCGCCGCCGGTCCGCATCCAATCCCAGGGCGCCACCTGTCGCCGCCGCGCCCTCCGCCGCCGCCGGCCCGTGCGGCCCGCAGCAGGCCCATGGGGCCCATCCCGTCGCCGCCCGGCTCCCAACCACGCGCCCGAGCGCACGCCGCCCTTCGCCAGCGCCCGCCGCCGCCTGTCGCCGCCGACCGCCGCGCCGCCCCGCTGCCAGTCGCCTGCCGCCGCACGCAGGTATTCCCCGCGCCTGCGCCGCCCGGAGCACCCCGGCCGCGCCGCCCGCTGCCGCCTTCTCCGGCGACCTCGCCAGCCTCTCCATCTCCCTCCTCCCCGCTGGATCCGACGAGCTCCCACCATCTTCGGCCACCGCAGCATCAACCCCAGCGAGCACTATTCCGGCCAACATCGAAATCCGCGCCTCAGATTCAGATCCAGGATTAGGGTTGACCTCGTTTTGCCTGAAGTTTTCAATATTTTTAGCATACTTCATCATGTCATAACTTTGCATCTGTGGCCATGTAGCATATCAAATTGTTTGTCTGGATGTGCACTTCATTTCATTCCATTGCACCATGTTCATTTGAGTTCATATTGATGCCCTAAATGTTGTTGCAAGAGTGCTATGTAATGTTAGTTTCAGATTGTTATCAGATTATGGACATTTGTCATTTTTTTCATGTTTAATGTGTGCCTCCTATGAACTTGAGCCCTACATGTGTTTTGTTGTATGCCATGCCATCTTTACAGGGGTGTATGCCATGTATTTTTGTGATCATTGTGGTGACTAGAACAAGCACGCAAAGTAGGTCTCGTGATGTTGCTGATTTCATGGACTTAGAATTCTTCTAAGTCTTTTCACTGATAATATTTTTATGCCATGTATTCATGTTGCTACAGAGTGATCCATGCCTCTTTTGAGCCTGTTCAGTAAGGATGTTTTTGAGATATTGTTATGCTCTATCCATCCATGTCTTTGTTTGGAATTATGGAGCACCCTAGCATGACTCAATCTTGCTCTACTTTTGCTATAGAATGTTCCTGGCAGATTGTTTATGTGTTAAGCAATTTTGCCGAGGTTGTTGTAGTTTATCCATGCATGCTATGAGGTTGTTCTTGCCATGTTTAGCTTCCATGCCATGTCTACTTGCTGGGCGTATGATTATCTTGTCATACAATGCCTTGTGGTGAGTGTATCGAGCTCGCAAACGTGCCTACGTAATTCTGTTTTTGCCATGTTCCAAATTTCTGCTAAGTCTGAATCTGTTAATGAAACTTGCTATGTTTACATGGGTGCCATTGTATTTTGTGATCCCTTTTGGCTTATGGTCAGTAAGGGACTTTTGTTATATGCTTTGTGTAGTTTCATGCCATGCCTTGCTTTGCCATGATATGTTCCTGTAGCATGTTGTTATCTTGCGCTAAACATTGCTTCCTGATGTTAAATCCTGCCATGTTATTTTCACTTTTGCACTTTTTCCATGCTTGTTTGAACCTGTTATTGTGTGAATTAGCCGTAGCTTAGTGTTCATATTTTGTCAAGCATCTTGAGTGGATCACTGCCATGTGCTTTGTTGTTATGTTAGAGTGCAGTAGCTTGTTGTTCTTGATTCATTTAGATGGCCTCGTGCTGTTAATCGCAGCTTTGTGCCATTATTGTTTTGCTTGCCATTTGCAAACCGTGCATCCGATTCCGGTGATCTTTATATCGTTTTCGACCGAAATCAACTCATCTTTCCATCGTCACTCTTGGTTTTCCAAGTTGAGGCCTGGTTCAATCTTTCCTTTCTGAAGCATGCATATGCATTTCATATCACATCCCGCATATCATGCCATGTTTTGCATCATGTTGCTTGCGCATTGCACCGTGGTTGATCGTGGTTCCCTTTTCTTGTGTTCTTTCTTTGGGTAGAGCCGGGAGATGAGTACGTGATCGAGGAACTCGTTGAGAACGTTTACGAGGATCAAGCTTACGTCAACTCGGAGAACTTTGCAGGCAAGATGACCATACCCTCGAAATCACTTCTATCTTTGCTTGCTAGTTGCTCGCTCTATTGCTATGCCTATGCTATGATACCTACCACATGATTTATCATGCCTCCCATATTGCCGTGTCAAACCTCTAACCCACCTTGTCCTAGCAAACTGTTGTTTGGCTATGTTACCGCTTTGCTCAGCCCCTCTTATAGCGTTGCTAGTTGCAGGTGAAGATTGGAGTTTGTTCCTTGTTGGAACATGTTTATTGTTGGGAAATCACTACTATATCTTGTCTACTTTAATGCATCTATACACTTGGTAAAGGGTGGAAGGCTCGGCCTTATGCCTGGTGTTTTGTTCCACTATTGTCGCCCTAGTTTCCGTCATACCAGTGTTATGTTCCTTGATTTTGCGTTCCTTACACGGTTGGGTTATAATGGGAACCCCTTGATAGTTCACCTTGAATAAAACACCTCCAGCAAGGCCCAACCTTGGTTTTACCATTTGCCACCTAGCCTTTTTCCCTTGGGTTCCGCACACTCAAGGGTCATCTTTATTTTAAACCCCCGGGCCAGTGCTCCTTTGAGTGTTGGTCCAACTTATCAGCCGCCGGTGGCCACCAGGGGCAACTCTGGGTTGGCCTACCGGAAGTTTGGACAATCCGGTGTGCCCCGAGAATGAGATATGTGCAGATCCTATCGGGATTTGTCGGCACATCCGGGTGGCTTTGCTAGTTTAGTTTTACCATTGTCGAGATGTCTTATAACCGGGATTCCGAGTCTGATCGGTCCGTCCTGGGAGAAGGAATATCCTTCATTGACCATGAGAGCTTGTGATGGGCTAAGTTGGGACACCCCTGCAGAGTTTTGAACTTTCGAAAGCCGTGCCCGCAGTTATGGGCAGATGGGAATTTGTTAATGTCTGATTGTAGAAAACCTGAAACTTAAACTTAATTAAAATGGAACAACAGCGTGTGTAGCCGTGATGGTCTCTTTTCGGCGGAGTCCGGGAAGAGAACATGGTCTCGTGTTATGCTTGAACGTAAGTAGACTTGGATCACTTCTTGATCATACATTCTCGAACGTGATTTGCCTTCTCTTCTCACTCTCATTTGCGTACGTTAGCCACCATATAAGCTAGTACTTGCTGCAGCTCCACCTCATACCTTTTCCCTACCCATAAGCTTAAATAGTCTTGATCGCGAGGGTGTGAGATTGTTGAGTCCCCGTGACTCATAGTTTACTTCCAAAACCAGATGCAGGGACCGATGATACCATTCCAGGAGATACGACTGAGCTCAAGTGGTAGTTCGATGAGGACTCAGGACAATACTACATTTCCTTTCCAGACGATCAGTAGTGGAGCCCAGGTGGGGAGATCGGGGACATTATGCATTTGGGGTTCTCTTTATTTTGGTTTCGTAGTCGGACCTTGATTGTATCTGGATGATTGTAATGTTATATTTATGCTATTGTGCGATGTGGCGATTATAAGCCAACTATGTACCTCTTTTCTTACTCAGTACATGGGATGTGTAAAGATTGCCCCTCTTGCGACATTTCCTACAATGCGGTTATGCCTCTAAGTCATGCTCCGATACGTGGGAGATATAGCCGCATCTGGGTGTTACAAGTTGGTAATCAGAGCCTTCCCCGACTTCGGAGCCCCCTGCTTGATCGAATCGTTGGCGTTGTTGAGTCTAGAAAAATGTTTTGAGTCTTATAGGATTATATATATCAGAGAGTAGGATTCTTTTTACTCCTCAGTCCCTTCGTCGCTCTGGTGAGGCATCCTGGCATAGAGTTTTGACTCTTCTCTTCTCAACTTTCACTAAATTTTTTTTTAGGATCACGCGGGTATCTTGGAATTGTTCCGATGGTTTTGTGACGAGAACATTGTTCTTGGTGCCTCCTGACATTTAGGGGTTGTGGCAGTGTCCCGGGGAGTTGAGCTCCGAGGTGTTGTCGTCACAATTTTATCGTTGCAGTTCTGGAATACCTGAGTTTCGCAGACATTGAAAATCTCTTTTATGCAGTTGTTGGTGAGATAACCTCGACACCACCCAGTACTAGGGCAGGAGTTTGGGAGTATTTCCATAACTCGTATAACGGATGCTTTTCGAAGGTTGAGGTAAATGATTTCTGAAGGTTTCTTGGTTATGTGTTGAAGGATGGATACAGCTGGATGTACGATTTGCTAGTTTTGGATGAGATATTATGCTTCCCCTATATCCCCAACACCTGATTGCATAACCAGGAAAATTTCCGGAGTTTCATAGGTGGGAATTCATGTAGCTCTAGTATTTCTTCCGCAGCTATTTGGTTTTTGATTGGGTAATCCTTACCAAGTATTTGTTCTTGTCCGTACCTTGTTGTTTTATTCATCTACCTCTATCTAAGTGGCTTCTCAATTTATGGAAGTGTGACCATTTAATTTAGAATGCATTCGTTCATTCTTGTTCAAATGTTAAGACTATATGTTGCAATTTTGATCCATTTGATTCAGCTTGAATATATGTCTTTCAAGATGCTAACGGATGTCACCCTCTTCAGGATGGCTCCTCCAACGCGTCAGAATCCGGATCCACCGCCACCACCTCCACCTCGGGAGGCATGGCAAGCTGTGATGGATGCTACCAACACTAACACGCAGATGCTTATGCAACTCTTGCAAGAGCACAACCAAGGAAATCAAGGCCATGGCAACAATCAGAATCAGTTTGCTACACTCAACCAGTTCCTCGCAAACCAGCCAAAGACCTTAAGTAACCATGTCGAGGCCACGGACGATGATGATTGGCTCGTGGATATCTACAAGAATTTCGAGTGCAGCAACGTCAGGCCTGAGGACTTTGTCAAGTTTGCTTCGTTCCAACTCAAAGACCAAGCTGCAGAGTGGTATCAGCAATACAAAGATTCCAGAGGAGGTCGTGTGATTATCTGGGATGAATTCCACCAAGACTTCAAAGCTCACCACATTCCTCAGAGTGTTGTTGAGAGCAAGCGTGAGGAGTTCCGCAATTTGAAGCAAGGCAGCTTGTCTGTTTACCAGTACAACATCATGTTCCAGAAGCTCGCTCGTTTCCCTAAGCAAGACGTCCTTGACGAGAAGAGCATGATTTATCAGTTCAGAGGTGGCCTCAGAGAAGATCTGCAACTAGCCCTTGTGCTTTTTGAGCCGAAGAAGTACGATGAGTTCTACAACATGGCACTAAAGCAAGAGACTGCTCAACTCAAGTGTGATGCTTCCAAGAAGAGAGTCAGGGATGCAACTCCTTCTTCTTCCTCAACTCAAGTGGCAGCTAAGCAGCAAAAGTATTCGTTGCCTCCTCCTCCTCCGTTCCGTCAGCCTTATCAGCAGAAGAGCAAAGGTGGCAATGGATCTTCCCACCCACCCAACCCAAGCTTTCAGAACAAGGCTTCGTCTCATGCTCCAAGATCAAGTCCTCCGTATCACCGTCCGCTTTCTGAGGTCACGTGCAACAAGTGTTAGCAGAAGGGTCACTATGCCAACAAATGCTTCAACCAGAGGCGTCCTCCTCCTCCTCTTGTGAGATCTGCCAACACCGTAGTGGTCAAGCATAATCCCAAGTTCGCAAAGGTCAACATGATGAATGCAGCTTAGGCAGAGGACTCATCAGAAGTGATCATGGGTAACCTTCTTGTTAATGATATCCCTGCAAAAGTTCTTTTTGACACTGGTGCATCGCATTGTTTCATCTCAAGACCATTTGCATCTAAGCTTGAGTTGGTTTTCCAAGATTTTCATAGTCCGTTAGCAGTTGTCTCACCGGTTAAATGCTTGCACGCAAGCTATGTGGTATCGGATGTTTCTATCACGTTGGGCGACTATAAGTTTCTGTCTTCTCCAATGGTCCTTGGTAACTCGGATATTGATCTTATTCTCAGAATGGACTAGCTTTCTAAGCACAAGGATTAGCTTGATTGTGCTGCCAGGAAGATTCAATTGACACACTCGTCTGAGGATGTGATCGTCTTTACCGTTCATGATGATACAATTCGACTGTTTTCTCTCAATGAGAAGGGCGAGTTGGATGCCATTTCTCAGATTCCAGTCGTTTGTGAATATCAAGATGTCTTTCCAGAAGAGCTTCCAGGAATGCCTCCTCACCGGCCAGTTGAATTCATCATCGATCTTGAGCCTGGCATGGAACTTGTTTGCAAACGTCCTTACAATCTTGGACCTGAAGAGTTGAAGGAGCTGAAGAAACAACTCGATATTCAAGAGCGTATGGGTCTCATCCGACCAAGTTCTTCTCCATGGGGTTGTGGTGTTCTTTTAGTCAAGAAGAAGGATGGAACGGACCGACTTTGTGTCGACTACCGTCCAATTAACAAGAAGACCATAAAGAACAAGTACCCACTTCCCAACATCAATGAGCTTTTCGAAAAACTCAAAGGTGCTCAAGTATTCTCCAAGCTTGACCTCCGTATGGGCTATCATCATATTCGCATTCGTGAAGAAGATATCCCCAAGACAGCATTCAGAACAAGCTATGGTTCATATGAATACACGGTCATGTCTTTCGGCCTTGTCAACGCTCCTCCAACATTCTCTCGCACGATGAACTTCATCTTCAACCCCTACACAAATGACTTCGTGTTGGTCTATCTCGATGACATTTTGGTATTTTCCAAGAACAAGGAGGATCATGCCAAGCACTTGAGATTGGTGCTGGATAAACTCAGAGAACATCAGTTCTATGCGAAGTTTTCAAAGTGCGAGTTTTGGCTCGATGAGGTTCACGACCTTGGGCATATCATCTCCGCCAAGGGCATAGCTGTTAATCCTGAGAAGGTGTCTACAATTGTGAATTGGGAACCGCCTCAGAATGTGAAGCAACTCCGCAGCTTCCTTGGGCTCGCAAGCTATTGCCGAAGGTTCGTTGAGAATTTCTCTAAGACCGTGAAGCCTCTTTCCAACGTCCTCCAGAAGCATGTGAAGTATGTATGGTCGCCTGAATGTGACGTAGCTTTCAACACCCTCAAAGAGAAGTTAGTCACAGCTCCAGTTCTGACTCCTCCTGATGAATCCAAACCATTCGAGGTTTTCTGTGATGCTTCCCTTCAAGGTCTCGGAGCTGTGTTAATGCAAGAGAATAAAGTTGTGGCCTATACCTCTCTCTAGTTGAAGCCCAACAAAAAGGACTACCCCACTCATGACCTCGATTTGGCGGCACTTTCCCATGCTCTTTTAACATGGAGACATCTCTTGTTGGGAAGGAAAGTGGACATCTTCACTGATCATAAGAGTCTCAAGTACATCTTCACTCAGCCCAACCTCAACCTCAGGCAGACTCGTTGGGTCGAAATGATTCAAGAGTATAATCCGAGTATTGAATACTCCAGGCAAGGCCAATGTCATTGCTAACGCAATGAGCAGGAAGGCTTACTACAACAGTTTGATTCTCAAGCCCTACCAACCAGAGCTTTGTGAAGCTTTCCGCAAACTTAATCTCCAAGCTGTTCCTCAAGGATTCCTTGCCAACCTACAAGTCTCTCCTACTTTGGAAGATCAGATTCACGAGGATCAACTTCTTGATGCTGTGGTGAAGAAGGTGAAGATTGGGATTGCCAAGAGCCAACCCAAGTACAAGTGCTATCGTCTTGATGACAAGGGTACTCTATTCTTCGAGGATCGCATTGTGGTGCCTAAGGGTGACCTTCGTAAAGTCATATTGAATGAGGCTCACAATTTACTCCTCTCTATTCACCCTGGAAGTACAAAGATGTACCATGACCTCAAGCAGTCGTATTGGTGGACTCAAATGAAGCGCGAGATTGCTCAGTTCGTGAATGAATGTGATGTCTGCAGAAGAGTGAAAGTAGAACACCAATGGCCAGCTGGTCTCCTTCAACCTCTTGCCATTCCAGAATGGAAGTTTTACCATATTGAGATGGACTTCGTGACTGGATTTCCCAAGTCCAAGCGTGGCAATGATGCTATCTTCATTGTCATCGACAAGCTCACCAAAGTGGCTCATTTTCTTCCTATCAAAGAGTCTATCACAGCAGCTCAGTTGGCAGAGCTATATACCTCCAGGATTATCTATCTACACGGCATTCCACAGTTGATATCTTTAGATCGTGGAAGCATCTTCACCTCTAAGTTCTGGGATTCCTTTCAGAAGGCTATGGACACCAACATTCGCTTCAGCATAACTTTTCATCCTCAAACCAGTGGCCAAGTCGAGAGAGTCAATCAAATTCTTGAAGATATGCTCAGGGCATGTGTCATTTCTTTCGGTATGAAGTGGGAAGATTGTCTTCCATATGCCGAGTTCTCTTACAACAACAACTTCCAAGCGAGTTCGGGAAAGGCCCCATTTGAGATTTTCTATGGCAGAAAGTGCGGTACTCCTCTTAACTGGTCAGAGACTGGTGAACGCCAACTTCTTGGCAATGACTTGATCACAGAGGCTGAAGAAATGTGCAAAGTCATTCGTGAAAATATCAAAGCCGCGCAATCACGCCAAAAGAGTTACTATGATAGCAAGCATTGTGACTTGGCTTTCGAGATCGGAGACCATGTCTACCTCCGCGTCTCTCCAATGAAAGGTACTCGTCGCTTCGGTATTAAAGGGAAGCTTGCCCTAGATACGTGGGTCCTTTCAAGATCATTGGTAAAAGAGGCGATCTCGCCTATCAACTTGAGCTTCCATCCAACTTTGCAAACGTGCACGGCGTGTTTCACGTGTCTCAGCTTCGCAAGTGTTTCAAGACTCCTGACCGCACCATCAACTTCGAAGAGATTGATCTCCAAGAAGACATGTCTTATCATGAGCATCCCGTTGCTATTCTTGAAGAAACTGAGCGCAAGACTCGCAACAAGTCTATCAAATTCCTGAAAGTGAAGTGGTCACATCATTCCTACCGTGAAGCCACCAGGGAACGCGAGGACCACCTCTGTTCCGAATATCCAGAGTTTTTCCAGTCCTAGATCTCGGGACGAGATCTTTTCGTAGTGGTGGAGTGTTGTAACGCCCCATATGTAACTTGCCATATTTGTATTCCAACTCTTGCCATTTTCGGCACTAAGTTATGATATTTCCTCATTGTTGGGTTTTGTCTTCATGTTGCTTTTGTCTTTGTCATGCATCTCATATCATGTCATCATGTGCATCGCTTTTGCATACGTGTTCGTCTCATGCATCCGAGCATTTTCCCCGTTGTCCGTTTTGCATTCCGGCACTCCTATGTCCTCCGGTGTCCCCTTTTGCTTCTTTTCATGTGCGGGTGTTAAACGTTCTCGGATTGGACCGAGACTTGCCAAGCGGCCTTGGAATACTACCAGTAGACCGCCTGTCAAGTTTCGTACCTTCTGGACTTCGTTTGATACTCCAACGGTTAACTGAGGAACCGAAAAGGCCTCGTGTGTGTTGCAGCCGAACACCTCTCCAAAGTGGCCCAAAGCCCAGCTAAACCCCCTCCATCATCTCGTTTGTTCGGTCACGATCGCGTGGCCGAAAATCATGCTCAATTTGGAGCCTCCTAGCTCCCTCTACCTATAAATAGGTGCTTCCACCAAAAAAATCCCGGATCAAACACCACCCTAACCCTAGCCCCGCTCCCTCCGCGCGCCAGACACGTCCGGTCCACACCGGACAGATCGCCGCCGCCGCTCCGCGTCCAATCCCAGGGCGGCACGTGTCGCCGCCACGCCCTCCACCGCTGTAGACCTACGCGGCCCACAGCAGGCCCGCAGGGACCATCGCGTCACCGCCCGGCTCCCGACCGCGCGCCCGAGTGCATGCCGCCCTTCGCCAGCGCCCGCTGCCGCCTATCGCCGTCGACCGCCGCGCTGCCCCGCTGCTTGTCGCCGCCCGCTGCCCGCTGCCGCCTTCTTCGGCGACCTTGCCGGCCTCTCCATCTCCCTTCTCCCCGCCGGATCCGGCGAGCTCCCACCATCTCCGGCCACCGCAGCATCAACCCCGGCGAGCACTGTTCCGGCCAACATCGAAATCTGCGCCTCAGATCCAGATCCATGATTAGGGTTAACCTCGTTTTCCCCCAAGTTTTCAATATTTTTAGCATACTTCATCATGTCATAACTTTGCATCCGTGGGTCCGTTTGGGGCGTGTAGCATATCAAATTGTTCGCCTGGATGTGCAATTCATTTCATTCCATTGCACCATGTTCATTTGAGTTCATCTTGATGCCCTAAATGCTATTGCAAGAGTGCTATGTAATGTTAGTTTCAGATTTTTATCAGATAATGGACATTTGTCATTTTTGCCATGTTTAATGTGTGCCTCCTATGAACTTGAGCCCTACATGTGTTTTGTTGTATGCCATGCCATATTTAAAGGGGTGTATGCCATGTATTTTTGTGATCATTGTGGTGACTAGCACAAGCATGCAAAGTAGCTCTCGTGATGTTGTTGATTTCAGGGACTTAGAATTCTTCTAAGTCTTCCCTGATAAAAATTTTATGCCATGTATTCATGTTGCTACAAAGTGATACATGCCTCTTTTGAGCCTGTTAAGTAAGGATGTTTTTGAGATATTGTTATGCTCTATCCATCCATGTCTTTGTTTGCAACTATGGAGCACCGTAGCATGACTCAATCTTGCTCTACTTTTGCTATAAAATGTTCCTGGCAGATTGTTTACGTGTTAAGCAATTTTGCCGAGGTTGCTGTAGTTTATCCATGCATGCTATGAGGTTGTTCTTGCCATGTTTAGCTTCCATGCCATGTCTACTTGCTGGGTATATGCTTAGCTTGTCATACAATGCCTTGTGGTGAGTGCATTGAGCTCGCAAACGTGCCTACGTAATTCTGTTTTTGCCATGTTCCAGTTTTCTGCTAAGTCTGAATCTGTTAACAAAACTTGCTATGTTTACATGGGTGCCATTGTATTTTCTGATCCCTTTTGGCTTATGGTCAGTAAGGTACTTTTTTTTATATGCTTTGTCTAGTTTCATGCCGTGCCTTGTTTTGCCATGATACGTTCATGTAGCATGTTGTTAACTTGCTCTAAACATTACTTCCTGATGTTAAATCCTGCCAAGTTGTTATTTTCACTTAGTTTGCGAACCTGATATCTTTTGCACTTTTGCCATGCTTGTTTGAACCAGTTATTTTGTGAATTACCCGTAGCTCAGTGTTCATCTTTTGTTAAGCATCTTGAGTGGATCACTGCCATGTGCTTTGTTGTTATGTTAGAGTGCAGTAGCTTGTTGTTCTTGATGCATTTAGATGGCCTCCTGCTATTAATCCCAGCTTTGTGCCATTATTGTTTTGCTTGCCATTTGCAAACTGTGCATCCTATTCCTGTGATCTTTATATCGTTTTCGACCGAAATCAACTCATCTTTCCAGCGGCACTCTTGGTTTTCCAAGTTGAGGCCTGGTTTAATCTTTCCTTTTCGAAGCATGCATATGCATTGCATATCACATCCCGCATATCATGCCATGTTTTGCATCATGTTGCTTGCGCATTGCACCGTGGTTCACCGTGGTTCCCTTTGCTTGTGTTCTTGCTTTGGGTAGAGCCGGGAGACGAGTACGTGATCGAGGAACACATTGAGAATGCTTGCGAGGATCAAGCTTACGTCAACTCGGAGAACTTTGCAAGCAAGATGACCATACCCTCAAAATCACTTCTATCTTTGCTTGCTAGTTGCTCTCTCTATTGCTATGCCTATGCTACGATACCTACCACATGCTTTATCATGCCTCCCATATTGCCATGTCAAACCTCTAACCCACCTTGTCCTAGCAAACCGTTGTTTGGCTATGTTACCGCTTTGCTCAGCCCCTCTTATAGCGTTGCTAGTTGCAGGTGAAGATTGGAGTTTGTTCCTTGTTGTAACATGTTTATTGTTGGGATATCACTACTATATCTTGTCTACTTTAATGCATATATACACTTGGTAAAGGGTGGAAGGCTTGGCCTTATGCCTGGTGTTTTGTTCCACTCTTGCTGCCCTAGTTTCCATCATATCGGTGTTATGTTCCTTGATTTTGCGTTCCTTACACGGTTGGGTTATAATGGGAACCCCTTGACAGTTCGCCTTGAATAAAACTCCTCCAGCAATGGCCCAACCTTGGTTTTAACATTTGCCACCTAGCCTTTTTCCCTTGGGTTCCGCGGACTCAAGGGTCATCTTTATTTTAAACCCCCGGCCAGTGCTCCTCTGAGTGTTGGTCCAACTTGTCACCCACCGGTGGCCACCAGGGGCAACTCTGGGTTGGCCTACCGAAAGTTTGGACAATCCGATGTGCCCTGAGAATGAGATATGTGCAGCTCCTATCAGGATTTGTCAGCACATCCGGTTGGCTTTGCTGGTTTAGTTTTACCATTGTCGAGATGTCTTGTAACCGGGATTCCGAGTCTGATCAGTCTGTCCTGGGAGAAGGAATATCCTTCGTTGACCGTGAGAGCTTGTGATGGGCTAAGTTGGGACACCCCTGCAGGGTTTTGAACTTTTGAAAGCCGTGCCCACGGTTATGGGCAGATGGGAATTTGTTAATGTCTGGTTGTAGAAAACCTGAAACTTGAACTTAATTAAAATGGATCAACAGCGTGTGTAGCCGTGATGGTCTCTCTTCGGCGGAGTACGGGGAGAGAACACGGTCTTGTGTTATGCTTGAACGTAAGTAGACTTGGATCACTTCTTGATCATACATTCTCAAACGTGCTTTGCCTTCTCTTCTCGCTCTCATTTGTGTATGTTAGCCACCATATAAGCTACTGCTTGCTGCAGCTCGACCTCATACCTTTTCCCTACCCATAAGCTTAAATAGTCTTGATCGCGAGGGTGTGAGATTGCTGAGTCCCCGTGACTCGCAGTTTACTTCCAAAACCAAATGTAGGGACCGATGATGCCATTCCAGGAGATACGACTGAGCTCAAGCGGGAGTTCGATGAGGACTCAAGACGATACTACATTTCCTTTCCAGACGATCAGTAGTGGAGCCCAATTGGGGCGACCGGGGACATTATGCATTTGGGGTTGGCTTTATTTTGGTTCCGTAGTCGGACCTTGATTGTATCTGGATGATTGTAATGTTATATTTATGCTATTGTGTGACGTGGCGATTGTAAGCCAACTATGTACCTCTTTTCTCATTCAGTACATGGGATGTGTAAAGATTACCCCTCTTGCGACATTGCCTACAATGTGATTATGCCTCTAAGTTGTGCTCCGACACGTGGGAGATATAGCCGCATCGTGGGTGTTACACCCAGCCGCCCGAAGCTCAGCGATGTCCTCCTCCTTGACGGAGGAGGCCATCCACTTGCCTTGATCTCCGGATCCGGACATGGTTGAGTGCTTTCTCAAGTGGGAAGCGGATGAGAACTTGGGCACTGAAGCTCAAGAGTGGAAAGGCAGGAAGAAGGCATGAGGGAAGAAAGAAGAATCTTATCTCCTTATAAGGGCAGTGAATATTGAACGCCACCCCCTCGCCTCAGAATTCACCTGCTCCCAAGGGCTGTATAAATGGCATGGTTGGGTTACCCATGCCTGTATTAATGAGAATCCCGCGATAAGGGGACACGATCTCTGCTTTGACAAGACGTGCCAATGGCAACCGCGTCTCGAAACATGGAGCGGCCGGCAGAAAACGGTTCGCAATTATGACCGGATGGACGTGATGTCATGTTGTAAAAGTAGTCAGCGGATTGGACTCGTGTATTATTATATTCTCTCTACGGTTGTGTGTGGTGTGTGTTACAGGTCCGAACACGATCAATTCGTCTGAAGACTATTTTGGAGTTCGGAAGGAGGAACCCATCTTGCAATGCCGAAGACAGCATTACACACTGGATACCGTGTCATTGAAGCCAGGTTCAGGGGCTACTGAGGGAGTCCTCGACTAAGGGGTCCTCGGGCGTCCAGCTTGGTAGCCATGGGCCGGACTGATGGGCTATGCAAATACGAAGACTGAAGACTGCACCCGTGTCCGGATAGGACTCTCCTTGGCGTGGATGGCAAGCTTGATGACCGGGTATGTAGATTCCCTTGTTTATAACCGACCTTGTGTAACCCTAGATCCTCCCGATGTCTATATAAACCGAAGGACTTAGTCCGGATAGGAGACTCGTTATCATAGTCATACAAACTAGTCCTCTAGGGTTTAGCCATTACGATCTTGAAAGTGCGTTATATCGACTAGAGGGGGGTGAATAGGCGATTTTTATGAAAGTCTTCAAAACGTGGAAGTTATGAAGACAAACAGTAGAGATATGCCTATTACTATGCAGCGGAAGTTAGACTACACTAGGCAAGCCATGGTCAAGTATCAATAGAGTGAAAGCACAGTGACAAATAGCTGTAGTGTAATAAGGATCAGGTAGGAAGATACTATGAAGCCAAACAGATCATAGACTCACGTTGTGAAGACAAAAGATAGAACAGACAAGCAATGACTTCACAACGAGTGATCAGTAAGTAAAAGGAAGTGAAGATGAAACCAGTGACTCGTTGAAGACAATGATGTGTTGGACCAGTTCCAGTTGCTGTGACAACTGTACGTCTGGTTGGAGCGGCTAGGTATTTAAACCTTAGGACACACAGTCCCGGACACCCAGTCCTGAGCACGCAGCTCAGGACACCAAGTCCTCACCGTATTCTCCTTGAGCTAAGGTCACATAGTGCTCACCCAATCACTCTGGTAAGTCTTCAAGGTAGACTCCCAAACCTTCACAGACTTCGTTCATTGGCAATCCACAATGTCTCTTGGATGCTCTGAATGCGACGCCTAACCGTCTGGGGATGCACAGTCCTCAAGTGTAATAAGTCTTAAGATCACCCAGACAAGAAGACTTAAGTGATGCCCAATTCTCTCTGGCTTTGGGTGGTTAGGGCTTTTCTCCTCGCTAGGAATTTTCTCTCAAAGGCTTCGAGGTGGGTTGCTCTCAAACGACAAAAGCCGTGCACTGAAATCTTAGCAGCCAACCGTTTATGGTTGTAGGGGGTGGGCTATTTATAGCCACTTGGCAACCCGACCTGATTTGTCCGAAATGACCCTGGGTCACTAAGGAACTGACACGTGTCTCAACGGTCAGATTTCAAACTCTCATGGCAACTTTACTTGGGCTACAAGCAAAGCTGACTTGTCCGGCTCTGGACAAGATTCGCTCTCATTGTCTTCACTCGAAGACATAGGTTTTTGGTTTAGGCATCACTTCAGTCATTCTGACTGGTTCTTCTGGACCCCACTTATCAGTACGGTGGTTCCTATGACTCAACACAAAAGAAAAAGAACTACGAAAGATATAAGTCTTCGAGCTCCATAGGCTTCATAATGTGTCTTCTTTTGTCATAGTCTTCAATGTGAATATCTTCATATACCACCTTTGGCTTCAATGTCTTCATACATTTTTAGGGGTCATCTCTGGTAGTAAAACTGAATCAATGAGGGACTTCTACCTGTGTTATCCAGCAATTCTCACAAACACATTAGTCCCTCAACTAGGTTTGTCGTCAATACTCCAAAACCAACTAGGGGTGGCACTAGATGCACTTACAATCTCCCCCTTTTTGGTGATTGATGACAAACTAGTTGAAGTTTTCAACGGGGAATATAGTCTGTGAAATTGTAAAGGATAAGGAATTGTCTTCATAAGTTGCAAGGGCTCCCCCTGAGGATGTGCATATAAGTTAATTTGCTTTTGGAATGCAAATGCACATGGCAGGTTGTACTTGGAGATCCACTTCAGCTTATGATGACAATCCACTATGCATGTGAAAGTATATGAAGATAATGACATGCATAATGGAAAATGGACGTCTGCAGAATGAGATAAGTGCGGAATTTATATTCGCACATGCGGAATTTATCTTCGCAAAACAGGGTGGCAAACAAGTATCAGACGACCATCTGGTTTAAGTGTTACAACTCGTAAGAACCAAATGTAGCAAAGAAAACGAGAGTTGTAAGCACGAAGCAAAATATAACAAAACATAAAGCACCCGCCCATATGAACCCGCTTGAAGACTATCAACCCATATGCTTCTCCCCCTTTTGTCAGTAAGGACCAAAAAGGTTTGAAGACATAGAGTGTCTACTCGTTCCCAGGAGCAGCAGGGTCGTTGGAGGTGTTTGGCGGTGCAGAAGAGCTTGGAGGTGCTGAAGCAGGTGGCGGTGAGGTAGCATCGTCTTCTTCATCAATGATTCTGGCAGTGACTATGGCAGCAGATGAAGAAAACTCAGAGTCTTCAAGTGATGGTGTGCTTCGCATCACAGCCCTTCTAGGAGGTGTGGTGTCAAACTTGAATCGCTCAGTGAAGCCATCCTCTTTAAGTTCAGCTTCAGTACACATCATTGATAGCCCTTTCCATGTATGACGACAGGTTTCATGGGTAACGAAATCATTCTTGGTGGCAAGATTTCGAAGACGGTTAACATCCACCAAGAGGCTTTTCATCTGACGCTTTAGCCAGTCATGATGCCTATCTTGTTTTTGATGAAGGGCCACAAGAAGCTCTCGGTCATTGAGAACACGAGCGCGCTTCTTGGGTCTTGAAGCAGTTGCACTATTAGTGGCTTCAGTTGAAGCAGGGTGTGGCGCACGTGTAGTGCCAGCCAAAGGATACACCCCAGAGATGGCTTCAACACCCTCATCATTTTGAGTGAAGCTCCGGTGTTCTGCATTCTGAAGACTCAAAGGTTGCTTGGCAAGCTCAGGATATATAGCTTCAGCAGAGGTATCCACATCTAGCAAGAAGATCTGATGGTTGCATGCTGAGGGCTGATATGAGATTGCAGAGTGAAGCTTGATCAGTCTCATTACCCAAGGAGCATAGTACTTTAAACCAAACAGATCTGAGCCTGATGCAGCTAGTTGGCGTATGAAGAAATCATGTGCGTTGAAGCATTTGCCATGAAGGATACAGAATATCAGAGTCTTCATTGCACCCTCGATCTTGGCATTTGGAGAGTGCCCTTTAATAGGCCAGAGAGTCGGCCGGATAATGTGATAGATGGTTCTGGGCAGGTACTCAAAGTCTTCAACGAAGAACTCTTTTGGATAAGGAGCATCGTGGGGCAATGGCTTCATCATGGAGAGCATCTGACTCATATTTGGTTCAGGCCTCTAGAATATGCTCTCAAGAGCTTCAGCGTGTAGTGGACAGCCTTCCTCGAAGAGTTCGCCAGGAGTGGGCAGGCCGGTGAGCTCAATGATATCGAATGCATTGGCTTCGTGATGGACATTGCCGGTCATCCACTCCAGGGCCCAAGTCTTCGGATCTCTGTTGTATCCTTTGATGTGTAGGGTGGCATAGAATTGCAACAGAAGCTCTTCATTCTAGTGCTCTTCATCAGTTACAAACTGCAGCAGACCCACTTGCTTGAAGCAATCCAGCGCTTCCTCTAAACAGGGCAGACCAGCAATGGCTTCAACATCAAGGCGCTTGTGCGGGAAGATGCAACCTTGGTTGTATAGGATGCATGAATAGTAGCTGCACTGAGGATAGCTCCAGAACCTATCTGATGAAATCCTTTCCCTTGAATAGGGGTTCTTGGAGTTGTTGAAGAACGTATTATCTGCCTTGAAGCTATTGATGTCAAAGGAGCCCGGTGCTGATGCAGGGCCTAGGAACCTTGGCGTCCTTGGGACTGGCTTCTGGACATGAGGCCTGTGCTTAACATGGTAATCAAATTGAGGACCTGCAGCAGACTCAGGAATAGAAGTGTCTGGATCAGTAGCTTCGCTGTCTTCTGAAGCTTTTGGTGGGGAGGGCTCCACATTGGCTTCAGTGTTGGTTGTGGCAGCCTCAATATTTTCAGCCTCCGCTTGACTAGCTGGAGGGTCAGTCACAAGCACGTTCTCCTGGAGAACTGCTTCTTGGTGGAGCATAGGTTGGGCTCTTGTGGTGCTTGTTCTGCGGCTGATGCAGCCGGAATGTCTTCAGCATAGACTTGAGGCCTTGGACCTTTGCGAAGCCTGCGGAATGCAGACGACGCCTGTGGGGTTGGTGTGGGCTGGGCCTCATTGTCTTCTTCCTCTTGAGGGCGATCCGCCCATGACGCATCTTGTGCAATTGGCGTCAAAGGACGACCAATGCTGATGAGTTCGCTGTGTTCATACTGAGGAAGGGCTGCATCATCTTGTACATTGTCCTGATGACCAATGTCTTCAGCAGCAATGGGGTCGGCTGCTGGTATGTCTTCAGCTTCATGAGCCTCTGTGGAAGCAGGCTCATGAACTGTCAGTTGTCGTTCTGCGTTGGGGTGAACCATAGAAATAGGTTCAACTATCAAGGGATCTGTGGGAGCAGCCCGAGATTTCTTGATCTTTCACTTCTTCTTGCTGGGGGCAGTAGGAGAGGCTTTAGAGCTTTTCCTCTTCCCGGCTTCAGCCTCAGCAGTTCTTGTCTTCTTGAGCTCTGAAGCTGTTGACCGGCTCTTTGGCGTCGAGCCAATCGTTGCAGTTGGGAAGACAATTGGAACTGCTTCTTGCCTTGGTGCCTCTGGTTCAGCCATAGCAGGCTTCTTCTTCTTCTTTGCGGCCATCTTGGGGTCGATGCCAGGACGCCCAAGTGCCTTGCGCTTCTCAGCCTCATTCTAGGCCTGCACACATCTTTCAGCCAGAAACTTCATCCGCTCACGTGAACCCTGAGCTTCTGCACGCTTCTTCAGAAAGTTTTCCTTAAGCTCATGCAACATGATCTTGAAGCTCTTCACTTCTTGCACGCTGAGCTTGGCCATATTCTTCTTGAACTGAGCCTTTTCATGATCAATTTTCTGCTTCAGTTCAACAATGCGCTGGGCAATGGCAAGTTCTGAAGCAATTGCGCCTTGGAAGGCGACGCTGAGGCCAACAGGCAGCTGCAGATCTTCGAAGCTGATGTTTGGTGTGGAAAACCATTCGTCGATGAAGTTGTGGATGATGGCAACATCAAAGAGAGGCAAATTGTTGAAGATTTCAGCTTCTTCTTTGCTCTTGATGAGATGCTCGAGAGCGTCATCTCCAAGATCTTCATCACTTGACAGATCAATGGCTTCGCTGCGCAGAATGTCAGCAGCTGTGAGCTCTTTGCCGGTGTATGGCTGAGGCATCTTGGCCTTCTGGGGCTTGGATACGCGGGATACGTCTTCAGACTGCACACTGTCTTCAGGAGGTGCAGTTGCCAATGGCTTCGCCCTTGAGACTTTTGGTGAAGGGGCCGGCTTTGAAGCTTTTGGCTTCTTTGACTGCTTTGGCTTCGGTACAGCAGGAGCTTCATCAGACTCAGAGTCAGCTGGAGGGTCATTCACGGCAGTCCCTTGGACTAAGATGCGGGTGATGAGGCCCTCAAGGTTTGCATAGGACCGATGATATTGGGTTCTGCCTCGCATGTGCCATCTGCCCTTGGTGCGGAGGGGCCAGGGTTGAAGTCTAACCCCAACTTCTTCTTGTTCTGCTTCGCTGATTGTTGGGCAAACTGGAAGTTGCGCTTGAATAGATTGTCGTCACAACACTAGAGTAGTGACGACGGATGTGCATCAACAGGCTGTGGCCCATGAACCATGCATGGATAGAAGCTTTGGGCAATAGCTTCATCTCTGGACCTGGATACAAGGTTCTTGTATAAGATGTCTCCCCACGGTCTTTTGATGGCACTTTTCTCAGCATACTCTTGGGTTGTGAAGTGGTATTTGAACCATTGTTCTGCCCAATAGCGTCGAATCCATTTGATTCGGGTCTTGCGCTGCCCATAATTCTCTTCAGGATCTGTTTTATACATTTCTGCCAGGTCATCAGGCAGATCTTTGGAAGTTCCTCCATGTCGCTGTCTGCCCCCCTTTCTTGCTGCTGCTTCTGAAGCCATAAACTTTAACTTGAAAGGCTTCAAAACTTTCAAAGGCTTCAAAGGCTTTCTTTTGCTGGACCAACAGGAACTGGCTTTAGGAGAATTTATGTGATGCTGTAGGAATTCTGCAAATGAATGCAGACTATGAGAACCAAAGGATTCTCCCACGAACATGTACCTGTGACAGCATTAAGGTGCGAGGGAAGGGGAAGAGGTCATATGCATTCTCAGAAGATTTTGAAGATAAATCAGTTTAGAAGACATTGACCTCATCGTGCGAAGACATTCACTCATAGATAAGAAGTTGGTTCCAGATTTGTACGAACCCACAGATCAGTACAAGTGAGGAATCTAACTACTTCATGAAGCACAAGTGAATATACTAGGCATGTTATGAGATGCAGACAGAGAGACCTAACTTGTGTGAAGAGAAACTTCTTATGGTAGAAAGTGACAGAACCATGAGATCAAAAGGGACTGTAAAAAGAAGTTTTATTTACCACACTTGGAACTGCTAGATGGAGTGGGAGATGATGCCGAGCAGTTCAATCCTCCGTGCCCTAACTTGGCGACGGAAGACACCTACGGCGATGGCGGAGAGGACGATGTCCGCGATCGGCGTGAAGACGGCGTCGGAGAGGTTGCGGCAGTGAAGCGCTTCGTCGCCGGCGTCGTCGAGAGCTAGCGGTGGCGCTAGGGTTCGTGCGAGGGTGGAAGAAGGAGATAATGACCGCGGTAAGTGTGAATTTATAGGCTCAGGGGCGGCACTGTGCTATTACACAGGTGCCCCTGGTGATTCGCATCTGAGGAACGTGTGGCCAGTTTGCGGAAGTTTGGGGTTTGTTCCACGTCCCACGCACGCCTGGATTGTCGGGCGGTCGTTCCTGCTTCTCCGGATTTTATGTGGAGGAATGAGCATTGAAAACGGACTTTATGGTTGTCTCTATATCTTCTGCTGACAAGGACGCAGTGAAGACATTCGACAGTTTCAATAGAATGCATATGACTTGGAGAGACAGAGTTTGAGATAGAAAGCATAGAGAAGTTTGGGGTCCGATCACATTCACTTAGTTCAAAAGATTCAACACGAAGATATAGCTATAAGTGAATGCTGTAGAGGACAGAACACTAGCATATATATATATATATCTATACTCAACATAGTGAAGATAATCATGAAAACATGTTGAGTTCGAAGCCAAACCAAATGTGAAGACATTGCAAGGTAACGCCATGAGTGAAACACTTCAAAATAGAACGTTTGGTGGTGGCGTTACCCACCGTATAGGAAGTATTAGACCCAGACACGGCGCACAATTATCGTGGCGCTCCGAAGTCAAATTCCACATTGATGTATTCGCACTTAGAATGTATGTCTTCATTGATTGAAGATATACTTCACTTCGTGTGTTGCACATCTAAGTCATCAATATGCATAAGGGTTAGGATGTGTGCCTGATCATAGGACATTTGAGGATTCCAGGATATTTAGCTCACACCGTAACATGCAAAACCTCTTCTCATCCAAGGGCTTGGTGAAGATATCTACCAATTGCTCTTCAGGGTTGACGTTTATGATATCAATGTCTTCCTTCACAACATGATCTTTGAGAAAGTGATGACGAATTTCAATGTGCTTTGTCTTCGAGTGCCGAACTGGGTTGTTGGCAATCTTGATGGCGCTTTCGTTGTCGCAGTAAAGTGGCACTTGCTTCAGATGAATGCCATAGTTGTTGAGTGTTTGCTTCATCCACAGAAGCTGAGCACAGCAAGATCCAACAGCAATGTATTCAGATTCAGCAGTGGGGAGAGATACACAGTTCTGTTTCTTTGAAGACCAACATACAAGTGATCGTCCCAGAAAGTGACATGTGCCTGATGTAGACTTGCGATCAACTTTGTCACGAGCATAATCAGCATCCGAGAATCCAACCAAATCAAACTCTGATCCCTTTGGATACCATAATCCTAGAGTTGGGGTGTGAGCCAAATATCGAAGAATTCGCTTCACAGCTAAGTGATGCGACTCCTTTGGTGCCGCTTGAAATCGAGCACACATGCAAACACTAAGCATAATATTTGGCCTAGATGCACATAGATAAAGTAAAGAACCAATCATGGAGTGGTATACCTTTTGATCGAACTCTTTACCATTGTCGTCAGGACCCAGATGATGTTTGGCTGGGATTGGTGTTGTGAAGCCTTTGCAGTCTTGCATACCGAACTTCTTCAGGCAATCTTTGAGATACTTCTCTTGAGATATGAAGATGCCATTGCGTTGTTGTCGTATTTGAAGACCAAGGAAGAACTTCAGCTCCCCCATCATGCACATCTGATATTGCTCTTGCATCATATATCCAAACTCTTCACTGTACTTCTGATTGGTGCAGCCGAAGATAATGTCATCCACATATATTTGGCACACAAACAGTTCACCATCATATCTCTTCGTGAAAAGAGTGGGATCTAGGGAACCAGGTATGAAGCCTTTTCTCTTCAGGAAGTATTTGAGTGTGTCATACCAGGCCCTAGGGGCTTGTTTGAGGCCATACAGCACCTTGTTGAGCTTGTATACCATGTCAGGATGTTTTGGATTTTCAAAGCCAGGCGGTTGTGCAACATACACTTCTTCTTCAATCTTGCCATTGAGAAAGGCACTCTTCACATCCATTTGATATAGAAGTATGTTATGATGATTTGCATAGGCCAGCAGTATGCGTATGGCTTCAAGCCTAGCCACAGGAGCAAATGTTTCATCGAAGTTAATGCCTTCCACTTGAGTATATCCTTGAGCAACGAGACGAGCTTTGTTTCTGACAACTTGACCATGCTCATCTTGCTTGTTGCGGTATATCCATTTGGTGCCTATTATATTGTGCTTCCATGGATCAGGACGCTTAACCAGTTCCCATACATTATTTAGCTCAAAATGTTGAAGCTCTTCTTGCATAGCTTGAATCGATTCAGGTTCCATGAAGGCTTCTTCAACTTTCTTGGGTTCTGATATTAAGATGAATGCGAAGTGCCCACAGAAATTTGCTAGCTGAGTTGCCCTTGAATGAGTCAGTGGACCAGGTGCATTGATGCTATCAATTATTCTTTCAATCTGCACTTCATTGGCAACGCGAGGATGTACAGGGCGAAGACTTTGCTCTTGCTGATCTGTGTTGTTGTTGGGAGGAATGTCTTCAGGCTGAGCATTGTCTTCATGTTGATCAGGTGCTGAGATGATAAGTTCTTCTTCAGGATGAGCTTCAGAAGGTATAATCTCTCCAGTTCCCATTAGCTTGATTGATTCACTAGCTGGAATTTCATCTAGCACATTTGGCAGTTGCTCTCTTTGTGAACCATTTGTCTCATCGAACCGCACATCCACTGTTTTCACAGGCACATTTGGTAGTGGTCATGATTGTCTTCGAGGGATGTTTTGCCCTCGTCATCTTCCCTGCTTCACAGGCACCGCATAAGTGATCTTTCTTGAACTTGACGCCCTCGATGCCTATGACATGCTTCTTCTTCACAAGGGTGTGGAGGTTCCTCATGCTAGCATGCCCAAGCCTCCTATGCCAAAGCCAGCATTCTGAAGCTTTTGCAAGAAGACATACTGCAATTTGTGGCCCTGCTGAGAAATCTACCACATACAGATCATCTTTTCGATAGCCTTCAAATACTAGAGACTTGTCAGATTCCATTAGTACAAGACAACGATATTTTCCAAACATTACGATCATGTTCAAATCGTAGAGCATTGAGACAGACATTAAGTTGAAGCCAAGGGATTCAACAAGCATGACTTTATCCATGTGTTGATCCTTTGAGATTGCAACTCTACCTAGACCCAATACCTTACTTTTACCAGTGTCAGCAAATGTGATGTGGCTCTTGTCGGATGGACGTAAGGTTGAGTCCATAAGAAGGCTTCTTTTGCCAGTCATGTGATTTGTACATCCACTATCAATAATCCATTCTGAAGACTTTGAAGACGCTGGTGTCGTACCCTACAGTGCAGTTAGGGGGATAGGCTTCACGAAGAGAATTGTGAAGCAAAAACATTTGACGAACCAGTGGGTTATGAAAACATAGATCCAGATTAGGACTAATAGGGAGAGTAGCATGCGATTCAGGAACGAAGTACATAATGATGCCATTCGGGCATTTTATCTTGCGCCCTACAAGATTTTTAAGGTCCCCAGCAATAGCGTTAGAAGATTTTGTTTTTCTGCTGGAGACCTTTCCCTGCAAAAGAGAGTGAAGCTTTCTTAACCACCCACATCTTCAAGGGTGGCTTAGAAGCAATAAGTCTAAGTGCAGCATCTGAGAATTTTGGCTTTGAAGCCTTAGCAAACAGTCTTGCAGGTGGACAATAATACTCATAAGAATAAGCAGAATAATTTTTGGTCATATGAACATGACGGTTCGATGAACCGCTCTCATATTCATATGCCTGAGTATGGTTTCCCTGCAAAACATTTGCGTTAGTGTGACTCAGGTGAGTCCTCTGTTTGTATGAAGCCTTTGGACCGTATGAAGCCTTTGGTCTGAGGTTTGTCTTCTTCAAGTAGGGTGTCATGAAGACATTCACAGGAAGGTTTTCCAGACACGTTTTCGGAACCCAGATCTTCTTCATAGGCGGTCCATTCCCGCAGTTAGTACCAATGTACCTGGCAAACACTTCACCATTCTGATTCTTAAACAGTTTATAGTTTGCATCAAAGGATTCATCAATGATAATGGGGTCAGCACAAGTGAAGCCAGATAGATTGGATGGATCTGCTGAAAGTTCCTTTGCAGCAACCCATGTGGTTTTGGAGTACCGCTCAGGTTTCCAGTAAGAGCCATCTGCATTTATTTTCCTTACGAACCCAACACCCTCTTTCCTAGGGTTTCGGTTCAGAATCTGCTTCTTGAGGACATCACATAATGTCTGATGTCCTTTAAGACTTTTGTACATCCCTGTTTCAAGCAATGTCTTCAACCTAGCATTCTCATCAGCAATAGCATTGGTATCCTCAGCAGAGGAGTTAGTTACCACATCAACATTTGAAGATATTGCAACAGCAGTAGCAGTGGAACATTCAGCAACAGAAGTAGCATTATCACGCTCAATGCATTTAAGACATGGTGGTTCAAATCCTTCCTGAGCGGAACTGATCTGTTTGGCGCGAAGTGACTTGTTTTCCTTTTGAAGATCTTCATGAGCCGCTCTCAATTTCTCAAGTTCTTTCTTCCTTTGAAGATAATCATAGGAAAGCTTTTCATGAGTTGAGAGAGTATCAAGACGATCTTCAAGTTCCTGATACTTAATGTGAAGATTGTTTATGTCTTCAATTAAGGATTCAGATCGAGTCATTTCAGCACCCAACAGATCATCGCTTCTGTCTAACAGTTTTTGAATATGTTCCATAGCTTTCTGTTGTTCAGTTGCAATTTTAGCAAGTGTTTTGTAGCTGGGTTTTGAATCACAGTCAGAGTCATCGTCACTAGATGTTTGATAGCGAGTAGTGCGTGCTTTTACCTTGGCACCGCGTGCCATGAAGCAGTAGGTAGGAGTGGAGTCGTTCTTGTCATTTGCATCGGTGTCGGTGATGAAGTCATTGTCTTCAGTGTTTAAGATGGACTTGGCGACGTATGCTGTAGCCAGACTCGCAATGCCAGAATCAGACTCCTCCTCAGACTCCACCTCTGCCTCCTCAGAAGCGGACTCCTCCTCTGAATCCATTTCCTTGCCAACAAACGCACGTGCCTTGCCAGATGAGATATTCTTATGTGATGAAGACTTTGAGGAAGACTTGGAAGAAGACTTTGAGTATTTATTCTTCTTCTGTCGTCAGAATCATATTCCTTGCTCTTCTTCTTCCTTCTGTTCTCATTGTCCCACTGTGGACACTCAAAGACTTTGTGGCATGTTTTCTTCTTGTTACATGAGCAGAAGCTTCATCATTCCTTGAGCTTGATCGTGAAGACTTTCTGAAGCCTTTCTTCTTGGTGAATTTTTGGAACTTCTTCACTAGCATTGCAAATTCCCTTCCAATGTCTTCAGGATCATCAGAACTGCTGTCAGATTCTTCTTCAGATGAGGAAACAGCCTTTGCCTTCAAGGCACGAGTTCGCCCATAGTTTGGACCGTAGATATCTCTTTTCTCAGAAAGCTGAAACTCATGTGTGTTGAGGCTCTCAAGTATGTCAGATGGATCGAGTGTCTTGAAATCAGGACGTTCTTGAATCATCAGGGCTAGGATGTCAAACGAACTATCAAGTGATCTCAGCAGCGTCTTAACGACTTCATGTTTGGTGATCTCAGTAGCGCCGAGGGCTTGAAGCTCATTTGTGATGTCAGTGAGTCTGTCAAATGTGTGCTGGACATTCTCATTGTCATTTCGCTTGAAGCGGTTGACGAGATTGTGAAGGACACTGATTCCTTGATCTCTCTGGGTTGAGATGCCTTCATTGACCTTGGAGAGCCAGTCCCAGACCAGCTTGGATGTCTTCAAGGCACTCACACGGCCATACTGTCCTTTGGTCAGATGACCGCAGATGATATTCTTGGCAGTAGAGTCCAGTTGAGTGAACTTCTTGACATCAGCAGCAGTGACACCTTCTCCAGCCTTGGGAACGCCGTTCTCGACGACATACCATAGGTCGACGTCAATGGCTTCAAGATGCATGCGCATCTTATTCTTCCAGTAGGGATATTCAGTTCCATCGAAGACGGGGCACGCAGCGGAGACTTTGATTATCCCTGCAGTCGACATAGCTAAAACTCCAGGTGGTTAAACCGAATCACACAGAACAAGGGAGCACCTTGCTCTGATACCAATTGAAAGTGCGTTGTATCGACTAGAGGGGGGTGTATAGGCGATTTTTATGAAAGTCTTCAAAACGTGGAAGTTATGAAGACAAACAGTAGAGATATGCCTATTACTATGCAGCAGAAGTTAGACTACACTAGGCAAGCCATGGTCAAGTATCAATAGAGTGAAAGCACAGTGACAAATAGCTGTAGTGTAATAAGGATCAGGTAGGAAGATACTATGAAGCCAAACAGATCATACACTCACGTTGTGAAGACAATAGATAGAACAGACAAGCAGTGACTTCACAACGAGTGATCAGTAAGTAAAAGGAAGTGAAGTTGAAACCAGTGACTCGTTGAAGACAATGATGTGTTGGACCAGTTCCAGTTGCTGTGACAACTGTACGTCTGGTTGGAGCGGCTAGGTATTTAAACCTTAGGACACACAGTCCCGGACACCCAGTCCTGAGCACGCAGCTCAGGACACCAAGTCCTCACCGTATTCTCCTTGAGCTAAGGTCACATAGTCCTCGCCCAATCACTCAGGTAAGTCTTCAAGGTAGACTCCCAAACCTTCACAGACTTCGTTCACTGGCAATCCACAATGTCTCTTGGATGCTCTTAACGCGACGCCTAACCGTCTGGGGATGCACAGTCCTGAGGTGTAATAAGTCTTCAGATCACTCAGACAAGAAGACTTAAGTGATGCCCAATTCTCTCTAGCTTTGGGTGGTTAGGGCTTTTCTCCTTGCTAGGAATTTTCTCTCAAAGGCTTCAAGGTGGGTTGCTCTCAAACGACAAAAGCCGTGCACTGAAATCTGAGCAGCCAACCGTTTATGGTTGTAGGGGGTGGGCTATTTATAGCCACTTGGCAACCCGACCTGATTTGTCCGAAATGACCCTGGGTCACTAAGGAACTGACACGTGTCTCAACGGTCAGATTTCAAACTCTCATGGCAACTTTACTTGGGCTACAAGCAAAGCTGACTTGTCCGGCTCGGGACAAGATTCGCTCTCATTGTCTTCACTCGAAGACATAGGTTTTTGGTTTAGGCATCACTTCAGTCATTCTGACTGGTTCTCCTGGACCCCACTTATCAGTACGGTGGTTCCTATGACTCAACACAAAAGAAAAAGAACTACGAAAGATCTAAGTCTTCGAGCTCCATAGGCTTCATAACGTGTCTTCTTTTGTCATAGTCTTCAATGTGAATATCTTAATATACCACCTTTGGCTTCAATGTCTTCATACATTTTTAGGGGTCATCTCTGGTAGTAAAACCGAATCAATGAGGGACTTCTACCTGTGTTATCCTGCAATTCTCACAAACTCATTAGTCCCTCAACTAGGTTTGTCGTCAATACTCCAAAACCAACTAGGGGTGGCACTAGATGCACTTACAGATCTCGAGGTAGATCAACTCTTGTAATACTCATATTCATCAATATCAATCAAGCATGACGTAGGGTATTACCTCCATAGAGAGGGCCCGAACCTGGGTAAACATCGTGTCCCTTGTCTCCTGTTACCATCGACCTTAGACGCACAGTTCGGGACCCCTACCCGAGATCCGCTGGTTTTGACACCGACAACGTCATCAGCCATGGTGTCGATGTAGGGGAAGTAGTGGAAGCAGAGGTGGATGGAGCTGGGGATGAATCGGGAGCAGTCGCGTTGAGACGCTCCCCGAAAACCTTATTGTCATTCTCTCCGGCAGGATCTTGAACGACAGGGTTCCAGAGCGTCGGGTAGGAAGTCGTGGGCCTGGGTGAAGGCCCACGGGACGAGGCGTGGCGGGCGGCGGAGGAGGAGCGCGCGTGTACCACTCCTCTTCCCAAGCTCCCAATGGAAAGTGATAGAGCAGCCCTTATAAAAAGGTCTCAACTCTCCTCAACTAGCAAGGTGGGAATAAGCCTCCCACCACCTGCCATACCATACATGGGCCTCAAGATTAACCAAGAATCATTGTTCATATGGGCCTAAATCCCATCTATGATTCAACATTAGACACTGATTGAAAAGTGCTTTGTTATGTAATAATTTATTCTATTTCAATACAACATATATGATCGCTAACTTGAGTACAGAAAGCATCTATTACAAAACCTCCCTAGGAAATATTTGTTGATTGGTTCAAGAGACCTCCATATTTACCAAATCGCGGGGTTGCATCATTTTTTGGACCTCCCATAGTCAGTATAGTTGTTGTATCCAGTAACCCTACAAATACAAACCCAGGGGCTGCATTCACGGTTCACCGACCTACACCATCCAGAAATCAGGACGGCCGGTCAAAGGCTGATGGCCGACCTTGTCATTTGCGTCGCCACTCACAATCTTAACAAATGCTGAGAACTACCCAGATCCTGCTGCCACGTCTATCTAGAGCTCAAAGGCAAGCACACTGGGCTCCCAATGGGCTCATGTTCCAAAAACCAACGCTAGCACACGAAATATTTGGTTGAACAACACTATTGTTACAACAAATTTAAAAGGCGTCCCACCGCACAAATATGACAGGTCCAAAAACCAAATAAAGCAACCATGCTAATCCAAAGTACAATAAATTTTTTATGCAACTAATTAACTTGCAGAAACATCGGCCTTTGGTGCCCTCTTAATGATGCCTTCCAGGGCACAAGCTCCACCAGTGTAATCGGCTTCTTCGATGATCAAGAATTTGTTGCAGGTTGCGACCTTCGGGCGTGGGACATGCCAATGGCCACAAATTCATATTGCACTACTAGGGAAAACCCTATGAGTTGCCCAGATTTTGAGGCTATTAGCAGGGTGGGTAGGCGCGCTACTACTACTACGGCGCTACAGCTAACTGTTAGTAGTAGCGTTGTCTGTACTCGCGCTACTACTATTGAATACATTAGCAGTGCTTTTCCGGAACGTGCTACTATTAATTAGCTATAGCACTTTCCTAGATCTGCGCCACTGTTATATCTTTCATCATATTTTCCGCACTTCCTACCCCATTTCAGTTTCAATAAATTGCAGTTTCCAGATACTAGGTACTACCAGATATCAATTTCATAAAGCATTATAGGTACTAGGTAGTACTAGATAACAATTTCATATATAGTCAACATGCATCCTCAAGCAGTACTAGGTAGTCTTACAGCCACACACACACACATATATATATATATATATCAGTTCTACTAGGTATATATAGTCATACAACCACACACACATATGTAGTTCTAGATGATATCGACGACGATCATCATTCTCAAGCCTGGGCGGTGGGTGTTCCTGATAGTAATTAGGATGGCATGTCCAACACGAAGATTCTTGCCAACGAGAAATCTCTTCCACCCAACTGAGCTTAAGTGTGTGCGACCGCCCGTGTCCATGTGGTAAGTATAGGTGGTGACGGAACCCCTTGCGGTAAGGCGTACTCCAGCTGAGCCTTCTTCATCAGGCTCGATACCAAAACTCACAGATAGGCTCTTTGTCAATTTCTGAATAATAAAAACATATCAATTAATAAATAGCCTCGCACATACTCTTGCAAATATATTTCTATTAAGTATAGATTTCTACACTATCGGAAGACACAGTACTACACATTTGTACTAAACATGAATTCTACTAATAAGTATATATGGATTATCTACACTATTAATGGTTCCTTGGATTCTAAACTAATAAGCATGTGATCAGACTCTACAGTAAAGCATATCATCGATTAGATTCCACACAACATATCATTGGACTCTACACTAAGCATATCGAATAATTTGCATTTGTAAGTATAGCATACCATATCATACCGATCGACCATGGTACTTGTCAGGCGGGTCACGAATGGCACCCCGACAAAGTCATCACGTGGAGGAATTATGTCCCGTAGGTTGCGCACCTCCTCGCTTAGCCTCATTCTTTGAGCTACGATGGCTTCATGAAGTGGGTCCTCATCATCTTCATCGAGTGGGTCCTCATTATCTTCATCATCTTCATCATCTTCCACCAGGTTGATATAAATGACAGCCACCTTGGGTCTTTCTGCTCTAAAGGAGAAGCTGATCAACTCACCACCAGTAAGACGCATGCTGGCAAGGAAACGGGCCCATCCATCTCCTCCAATCTGCGACATATTGCGTCCTTTCTCGACCTCCATAGTGTAGCCCCCCAGGGGCCTCAAATATTATAGTGTCTCCAGTCAGCTTGTTGAATTTCAACCTCACATTGCATGGCATGATCTGTGTAAAAAAAGCAAAATGACACAATGCAGTAATGCCAACACTAAAAGTAAAATAGTTGTTACATTTCATATAATTTCTTACCTCCACATGACGAAAACTCGGCTGAAAGTAGATGCCGAACAGCTTGCCAGTTGCAAGGCTGCTGGCGCACCTTGACTTGCACAGTTGACATGGTGGTGGTGGTGGTGGCACCATTTTCCTAAAGCAATATGAGCAAAGGATTAACGATCCACTTCACAGGAAAGAGAAACCGTAGCATGTGATATTTCCAGTTCTTCTTCAGTTATATTTTCATAGCTTACTAACACCTTCTAGAATAGAACCAACATCTAGCAGGCAAATGCCAAATCTTGCGTATATATCACCGACATTTCTAGATGAAGAGATTCTTCCGCGAGAAGCAATTTCATGGAAAACTATAATCCTAAGATCTAGTAACATATAAGATGACAAGGTACCACCTAATAAAGCATTTCAGTGGCACCTATTGCCAAAAAAACTTTTCACAAATATCTACCAAATCAGGGTACCACCTACCAACACATCTCATCTAATTTGGCCCCTATTGCCTAAGATAACTGATTAAAAAAACAACTAGCAAATTTAACTAAATTAGCACCTACATTTTTCCAAAAAAAATAACTTATTACAAAAAAACAAAAGCATCTAGCTATCCATGTATAGAAAAATAACAATAAAATGGTGCATTTCTTTCCAAGCATCTAGCTAGGTCGTGCCAAATCTTCAGAGCTATCAACTAGCGTACTAAATCAACTAAATCAAAATATTCTATAAATCAACTAAATCAATTAGCCTACTAAATCAACTAGCTTACTAAATCAACTAGCCTACTAAATCAAAATGTTCTAAATCAAGTAGCCTACTAAATCAACTCAATCATATCAACTAAATCAAAATGTTGCATATGAACTAGCCTACTAAATGAAAATGTAGCAGGGAGGAGGGCTTGTGGATGGAGGAGGGAGAAGGAGGGGCGACTGGAGGAGGGAGAAGACAGTTGGATGGAGGAGGAAGCCGGAGTGAGGAGGGGCCGGCCGGCGGCGAATGGAGGAGTGGAGGGAGGATAGAGGAGGAGGGCGGTACCGAGTCCAGCAAGGAGGAGGAGGTGAAGGCGGCGCAGAGGGAGGATGCGTATGCGATGGCGGCCGGTGGGGGAGGACCGATGCGGGTGAGTGTGAGTGTGAGTGGATCAGAGAGAGGAGAGTGAGGGGTGGAAGATAGAATGTCTTAGCAGTAGCGCGCTATAGGGACAAGCACTATAGGGCCAAGCACTCAGAACGCGCTACTTCTATGTGTCAGCATGTAAAAATAAACATCAAAAATACATTGATCATCAATGATCTTTTTGTGTACAATCTGATTTGTCAACATGAGTCCTCACCGGTTTAGGAACCAGTGAAGACTCATATTGCGGCCAGAAATTCTACACATAGAGTTCAATGAAGACCAAGTGCTTGTGATAGTTTGAGAAGTAACATATTTAAGGTGGTAGAAGCCCTCTTCGTGGAGCGAGGTGGGACTAAATTTCTGTAGTAAACTTAGCAGTAGAGGGTATTACGGGAATGCACTACTGTTATGATCTTTAGTAGTAGCGCTCTTCGTATTAACGCGCTTCTGCTAGAACTAGCTTCGTGGTGGGGTCGTGGCAATTATAGCAGTAGCGCATCTAACAAGAGGCGTGCTACTGCTACTTTTATTTCAGCAGCGAGTTCAGCTGGAGCACGCTACTGCTATATAGCAGCAGCGCCTTATTTTAAAACGCGCTGCTAGTAAGATTCTATGTATAGGCTTTTCCGTAGCAGTGTTGGCAGATGGATATATACACCGGCAAAGACCTGGCGTGCTCCCTCAAAGGACGCAGGGTAGGTCTATGATAACCCACAAGTATAGGGGATCAACTATAGTTTTTTCGATAAACAAGAATGTCAAACCTGACAAGAAGCTAAAGGTAGAATTTATATTCTCCTGAATTTCTACTGACCACCGATACAACTCTACGCACACTTAACATTCTCTTTACCTAGAGTAAGTATGAAACTATTTTGTAGGTGTGATGCTAGAACTACTTTGCAAGAATAAAATCAAGAGTACTGTACGAGATAATAATAGTTAGTTGTTTAGTAGAAACATTTTTATAACACAAGAGAAATATTTTGTCCTGAGGCAATCGATAACTAGACCAGTAATCATTATTGCAATTTTATATGAGGGAGAGGCATGAGCTAACATACTTTCCGTACTTGGATCATATGTACTTACGATTGGAACTCTAGCCAGCATCTACAACTACCAAAGATCATTAAGGTAAAACCCAACCGTAGCATTAAGTATCAAGTCCTCTTTATCCTATACGCAACAACCCAACTACTCGGGTATGTGTTTCCGTCACTCATGACACCCACCATAAGCGAATCCTGAACGTATTGCAACACCCTACAGCGGGAATCCCTCATACTTGCGCGACATGGAGGGCACCATCAGACAACACCAAAACAAAACATACAGCTCAAACCAATCATGATCATCAATCAATCCATAGGACAAAACGAATCTACTCAAACATCATAGGGTGGCCATACATCATTGGATAATAATATATAGCATTAAGCACAATGTTTAAGTAGAGATTATAGGGGGGATAAGATGTGTTACACCGCTTCGTAGAGGGGGAGAGATTTGGTGGTGATGGCGGCAAAGCTGTTGGTGTATATCGTCGTCATGGTGATTGCCCCGGCGGTGTTCCGGCGCCACCGAAAGAGAGGGAAGAGAGCCCCCTCCTTCTTCTTCCTTGGCTTCTCCTAGATGGGAGGAGAGTTCCCCCTCTGGTGCATGTCATCCATGGCGGCGGAGAGGTGAGAGCCCCTCCGAGATTGGATCTCTCTCTCTCTCTCTCTCTCTCTCTCTCTCTCTCTCTCTCTTCTCTTATATTTCGCGTTCCTGTATTGTGGACCTTCATCGTTTCCTAAATTCACGGAGAACCTTAACTCCGGTTGTGCATAAATTTTGAGGGGATCTTTATTTGTAAATTATCTTTCTTGTGGTGAAAGAAGCACAACAATCACCTTACGAGGTGCCCACTACCCATCAGGGCGCGCATGGGCCCCCCTGGCGTGCACTGGTGCCTAGTGGGCCCCTCAAGCATTGTGTTCATTCTTCTTCAAAAATTCACATATATTCCATGTAACGACCCGACCTCAAACAGTCAAGCCTCTGTGTATCTATGCCTGGATCAGTATGCTGGCACACACAGTACTTCGATGAAATACCATAACATCACATGTTAAAAATGTCAGATCACGGGTTCTGGCAAAAACCTCGAGGTTCGAACACTGGGGTGCGCGCGAAGGTTTTCTCCCTATCGATCCACGCCCTAGCTCTCTAGATATCGCGGGCGAACTCGACGAACTTGCAACACAAAGACACAAGATTTATACTGGTTCGGGCCACCGTTGTGGTGTAACACCCTACTCTAGTGTGGTGGTGGTGGATTGCCTCTTGGGCTGATGATGAATAGTACAAGGGGAAGAACAACCTCCTGAGGATGAGGTGTTCTGGTGCTTGGTGCACATGTGTGGTTGGGGATGATCTTGATGATCCGCTCCGGCCTATGGTGGTGGCTAGTCCTATTTATAGAGGCCCTGGTCCTCTGCCCAAATATTGAGCGGGAAGGGAGCCAACAACGGCCAATTTGAAAGGGGACAACTAGTACACCTTATCCTGACAAAAGCGGTCTTCGCCTCCAAAAGGCTCTGGCGATGACGCCGTCTCGGGCTCCATGGTGACCTCCATATTGCCGTACTTCTAGTGTTGGTCTCATTGCACCAATATGGAAACCTTTGCTTGATGCCTCGGTACTCCGCGCCTGCGCTTGCCCCCTTGGCACCAAAGAGGAAGCAAGGACACTACGCGCGCTGGCGCCCGCCTGGTCTCGATCGTCATGGCTCACGCACTAGGACCTCACGAGGTTTACCTTGCCTTGATCTCTCTGCCCCTCGCGAGCCTGCCTGGCGAGGGTCTTGAATGCCTTGTCGATGAAGATGGGCCATACAGACTTGCTAGCCCTGCCACACCGTGGGCCGTAGGTAGGCAAGTCCGGGGAACCCCGTTCTGAGGACGCCGACAGTAGCCCCCGGTCCCAAGGTGCGCTCGGGCTTGGCTTCGAGGCGAAGCCAAAGGTCAAGCGCGGAGTGCTGCGGGCCCCAAAAGCCCGCGACCACGGTTGATGCGTGGCGGTTGATTGGACGTGGACATCTCCGCTTCCCCATGCTGCCTCGGCAACTGCCCGACTTGACAAGTTCCTACGACATGCAAGGAAAACCATCATTACGTGTGATCATGAGGGGCGCTGGTTGGCCTTCTCCTGCTATAAATGAGGAAGGGGGCGGAGCCCCCGTGCTCCACTTCTTCCATTCCATCTGCTTCTTCCGCCTCTACTCCACCACCAACTCCAATGGCGCCGTCGAAGAGGTTCTCCGCCGCGGAGAAAGGAAAGGCCCCTCACGAGGGGCCCAGCTCCCCGGCGCCCAAGTGGGGATGCCGCCGTCCCCACAAGCACACCAAGACTCCTGCCGTGCCCCCTACTCCCGAGGTGGCGCCGCTGCGCATGGTGGGGGTCGCTCCGGTCGTGGCAGCCCTGTCGATGAGGGGAGACGTGCCGTGGTTGCGCGGCCTCTCCGGCCATGCTTCCACTCGGTAGAGGTGCTGCCAGAGTTCGTTGTCTGGTCAGAGGATCTGACCGGCAACTGGCTCCAGCTTCCGCGCTTCTTCATCGACGAGCTGCCGGCCTCTCGTCTAGGCGGGCTCTGGCTGCAGGCAGATGGCTGCTGCTGCAGGGCTTCCTGGGTCGCGGTTCAAGTCTCCGCCGCGGGAAACATAGCTCTGGCCTGCGGTTGGCAGAGATTCGCCCTCGCGCGCAGCCTGGGTAGGCGGTGCACCCTCCATTTCAAGTATGACGGTGATGCGACCCTCTACATGAGGGTGTTTGGGGAAGATGGTCGCCATGCCGGGTGCTGCCCGGAGACGAACGACGGCGAGGAGGTGCTCGGTCTCGGCGATGGCCGCAACGAGGGCGAGCCCGCCGGCCGCACCTCATCCAGCTACGGTGGCTCTTCTCTTGGCGAAAGCTCCAGCAGCGGCTACGACCAGCCGCCACGCCGCTGCGCTCGCTTCGAATGTGGTAGCGGGTAGTCTTGTCGCCATGCCTCTGTGGAGCGCAAGGAGGGATCCGGCTAAGCTCGGGACGTCGCTGGAGGCCTGCCACCATGGTTCGCTGCAACGCCGCTTTTGTTTTGTTCCTCTTTTCTTTCCTCCATCAAAATGAAACCAGCATGAGACCGTAGGGGCGTGTATCGAACTGTGATTTCCCAATAATTTCGTTATGCTTGTTATTTCTATGTTGTGTCGTTATTTTGTGCGGAGATAACTTAGCCTGGCGAGTTCGGGGCAACCTCTTCTTCATGAGGCACTTGTTTCCTCGTGCCCGTTTTGGCTTACTGGTTGCTCAGGAACTGCAAAAAATTTGTTAGGAAGCTCGCTAGGAGACTTATTTTTCACCCGAGCCTTCACCCAGCGCTTCATATCGCGGTACCCAAGGGGCACGGATTAGGAGATATGTGCCAGTTTGTGGGCTCAAACGAGGGTGCCTCACGAGAAAGCAGACCGAAGGCAGAGAGAAGGACCAACACCGGAGGAAGAAACCCTCGCGAAGGCACCTGCCTAGCCCCCTCGCGAGGTATGCGAGAGAGAGAACACAAGCGAACTGGATTCAGAAAAGGCGACAGAAGAAGACGAAACCAAATCAGCAAGGAAAGCCAGAACCAAACTTCGATTAAGAGAAGGCGAGCCAACTACGGAAAGCAAATGAAAAGCCGCGTCCGGCACCTAGTCTAGTCTTCAAGTCTTCTCACTAGCGCGGAGCTAAGTGCTTCCACTAGGCGTGGGAGGGAGACCCGAGGCCCGATGGTGGCACTCCTGAGACTCCGGGGTGTGTACAGCCCCACTCGTTATTACATGAGAGTGTAACAGGCGGTGATTCTTCACTGGCACCGGACCTTCTTCACAGGCACTGGGCCTTTCTTCACAAGAACTTGGCCTTGCTTCACAGGCACTTGGCCTTGCTTCACAGGCACTAGGCCTTGCTTCACAGGCATTGGGCCTTGCTTCACAGGCACTGGGCCTTGCTTCATGAGTAGAACTTCCGGAGGTGCTGGATGTTCCAGGCGTTCTGGATGGGTACCCCGTCCTGCGTCTCCAGGCATGCGGCGCCAGGCCTCCCACATGGGTGAGAGCTTGTGCAACCCTTCCCTGGAGAGGACCTGCCTCAGGAAAAGGTCGCCCACCTTGAGCGTCCAGGAGCGGATGTTGCAGTAGTGGTACCGCTGCAGCTCCTGCTGGTACCTTGCCGCCCTCAGTGCAGCTTCGCGGCGTCGTTCCTCCCCCAGTACGAGGTCCATCCCCCGCGTGTCGTCCTGCTGCATTTCATCAAACGCCAGGACCCGTGCGGAGCGATGCTTGACCTCGTGAGGGAGGACCGCTTCGGCTCCGTAGACAAGGAATAATGGGGTCTCGCCCGTTGGCTTAGTGACGGTGGTGCCGATAGACCACATCACGGACTGGAGCTTGTCGTGCCAGCCCCTGCCGCAGACCTCAAGCTTCTTCTTGAAGGTACTGGTCTTGAGGCCTCTCAGGACCTCCGCGTTGGTGCGTTCAGCCTGGCCATTGCTCCTGGGGTGCACCACCGAAGCGTAGTAGATCTGCGTTCCAAGGTTAGCACAATATGTTTTCAGGAGGTTACTGGTGAACTATGAGCCGTTTCGGTGATGATGCGGTTGGGGACCCCGAAACGGCTTAGGAGGCCCTTGATGAACTTAACCGCAGAACTAGTTGTGATGGTGCAGACGGATTCCACTTCAGCCCACTTGGTGAACTTGTCGATGGCGACGTAGAGGTAGCGGTAGCCCCCTGGTGCTCGAGGGAATGGATCCAAGATATCCAGCCCCCAGGCCGCGGACGGCCATGTGAGCGGTATCGTCTGGAGGCCCTGAGCTGGCTGATGGATCTGCTTGGCGTGGAACTGGCAAGCTTCGCAGGACTTCACCAGCTCAGCTGCGTCATTAAGCGCCGTGGGCCAGTAGAATCCACTGCCGAACACCATGCCGACAAGAGTCCGTGACGACGAGTGGTGTCCGCAGTCCCCGTCGTGTATGTCAATCAGCAACTCCTTCCCCTGGTCCCTGGAAATGCAATGCAATGAAACATCATTTGGTCGCTTCCTGTACAACTCACCGTCCTGGAAGGCAGTATGTCATGGCTTGCCGGGCCACGCGCTCTACGTCCTCTTCCTTCTCCGGTAGCGCCCCTTACATCAGATATTCCTTGCATTCCTTGGTCCAACATCCCTCTTGAGGCTCGAGCGCCAAGACCAAGCGAGCTCGTGAGGCTGGGCCACAAGCTAGGGCTCCCATGGGAGGCAGTTGTGGGAGCTCCTCCCAAGGCCATGTCGTGCTTGAAAGTGGTGGCGTCACTGACGGGTTGAAGAGACGCTCCTCGAAGACGCCATGCTCTTGGGGCTGCCACTTGGATGCCCTCCTGGAGATGTCGTCGGCTTCCTTGTTGGTGCCACAGGGCACATGCTGCACCTCCAGGACTAGGAACTGCTTTTCCATCTTACGTACTTCTGCGAGGTACGCCTCCATGTGCTCTTCCTTTGGCTCATACACTTTTTTGGAGAAGTTGACGAGGAGCTGTGAGTCACCCCTAATGGTGAGGCACTTCTCCCCTAGAGCTGTCACGGCCTTCAGGCTAACTATGAGGCCTTTGTATTCTGTGATGTTGTTGGAGACCTTCTCGCCCTGCTGAAAGCAGAGCTGCACAACGTAGCAGAGCTTGTCCTGCGTGGGTGAGATTAGTACTGCTCCAGCCATCGTGCCCTCGCGCGCGAAGGTACCATCGAAATACATGACCCATCCGTTGGGCGCCTCACTTCCTAGTGAGGTGGACCGGTCCTCGCCTACTTCCAGCGCCGGGGCATCCGTCCATTCCACCATGAAGTCAGCGAGTGTAGCTCCCTTGATGACCCTGGTGGTGCTGGACTCCAACTTGAATGCCTGCAGCTCGATGTTCCACTCGCGACCCTTCCAGCAGAGTTGGGGCTCCTGGGCACCCTCTCCAACGGCTAGGCCGAGATGACTTTGATGGGGTGGCCCTGTAAGTAGTGCCGCAACTTGCACGAGGCCACCAGGAGCGTGAGCAGGAGCTTCTGAGGCATGGGATAGGGTGCCCTCGCGTCCCGCAACACCGTGCTGGCGAAGTACACCGGGTGCTCGACGAGGACCGGTGTGTTGGTGATGCTCGCGTCTTGTGCAAGCTAGGGTGCCTCCTGAGGTGGTGGGGCCCCTGGCGCCTGGTCGCTTGCGGGAATCTCTATGGTGTCATCCTGCTGAGCTTGGTCTTCTATTGCTGCCGCTATGGCTCTTGCTACGCCTTCCTGATCTTGCGTCATCTCCGCTGGCGACGTAGCTTGGCGCGGCGCACTCTTGGCCTGGTGCTCCTCCCATACCGCCACTAGCGCAGCGCTGGCGGAGTATGGGGTGGCGGCAAGATAAAGTACTAGAGGCTCGAGAGGCCATGGCGCCACCAAGACCGGTGGGCTGGTCAGGTATCTCTTGAGGTCTTGGAAGGCTTGGTCGGCCTCCGGAGACTTCACCACAATGTCGTCGACGTAGGCCTCCATGTTCCTCTCGAACTGCCGCCCCAAAGGGTTGTGCATCAGCCGCTGAAAGGCCGCACCCACGTTGCACAGTCCGAAGGGCATGGAGGTGTAGCAGTACACCCCACACGGCTATCTTCTCTACATCTTCCACCGCCATCTTGATTTGGTGATACCCTGAGAACGCATCCAGGAAGCACACTAGGTCACACTTGGCGGTGGAGTCAACGATTTGGTCGATGCGCGGGAGAGGGAACGGATCTTGAGGGCACACCTTGTTAAGGTTGGTGAAGTCAACGCACATTCGCTCCTTCCCGCCTTTCTTTGGCACCACGACTGGGTTCGCCAGCCATTCAGGGTACCTAACCTCACGAATGGCACCTTCCACCTCCAACTTGCGGGTCTCTTCGACGATGAAGGATGCTTCTCCGTGGACTGGTGCCTTGCTCACTGCTTCACAGGGCGCACATTGGGGCACACCCTTAAGTGGTGCTGAATCACCTCTCTCGGGACCCCCACCTGCTGATTCGGCTCCCATGCTAATATGTCCTTGTTCACGCGCAAGATCTTCACTAATGCTTCCTCTTGGCTGGGGTTGAGGCCGCCACCTATGGTGAAGGTGGCTCCTGAGGAGCCGTCCTCATCGACCGGCACCTGCTTGGTTTCTGCCTTGTCTTGGGTGAACAACTGCTTCTTCTTGGTTGGCGCGGCTTCCTTGGCCTCAGGGGCACGGGTGCCGACGAGCTACGCCGCCGCAGCGGTCATGAAGGCAAGTTTGAGCGCCATCACGGCCTCCTTGGTGTCCCCCTTCACGGTGAGGACACCTTTGTGAGGTTGTAGGCTGGCTGAGTCGCCGCCATGAACTGGGGCAGAGCTGGGTACCCGAGGATGGCATTGTACGGGAGGCTGATGCGGGCGATCCCAAAGTCGACCAGCTCGGTGCGGTAGTTGTCGTGTGCGCCGAAGGTGACGGGAAGGCGGATCTGCCCCAGGGAGCGGGCAACGTCGCCACCAACTCCTGAGAAAGGCTTGCTGAGGTTGAGTCGCTCGAGTGGCACGTGAAGAAGGCTGAAGGCCTCCATGGAGAGCAAGTTGAGGCCAGGGCCGCCGTTGTTGAGGGTCTTGGTGACGGCCACGTTGCAGATGGTGGGTGTGCAGAGCATTGGATGCATGCCCGAGCAGGTGGTGGTGACGGGGTGGTCTTCTGAGCTAAAGGTGAGGTCGGCCTCAGGCGCGGTCCAGCCCGACGGAGCCCCCGAGCGCTTGGAAGCGGCACCAATCTGGCGGAGGACTGGCTTGATGTGGCGCTCTGAAGGTGGCGCCTGTGAGCCGCCTAGCAGGGACGCGACAACGTGGTGCGCCGGTGCTGCATAGCGCATAGTGAAAAGGTCATGCAGCTCCTCCCAAGACGCCAACGCGGATCCGGGAAGGTTGAGCAGCCAGGCGCATGGCTCGCCGGCGAGGGCCATGGGAAGCTAGTTGGCCATGACCTTGTCATCACCCACGGCCTCGAGGATGGCCTCCTCGTAAGCCAGCAGGAAAGCTCAAGGGTCCACTGCGCCGTCGTAGCACGGTGGCATCTTCGGCTTGAACTTGGGCGACCACTGCACCCGCCGCAGGGCGGGAGCCAGGGCCCGGAGCCCCCTGGCCCCGTCATCAACACTGGCCGTCTAAGTTGGCGGCAGGGCAACTACCATGTGGGCGAAGCACGGTGGCGACGGAGCGCAGATCGACGGAAGAGAAGCTACGGCGCACCCCTACCTGGCGCGCCAAATGTCGGATCACGGGTTCCGGCAAAACCCTTGAGGTTTGAACACTTGGGTGCACGTGAAGGTTTTCTCCCTATCGATCCACGCCCTAGCTCTCTATATCTCGCAGGCGAACTCGACGAACTTGCAACAAAAACACACAAGATTTATACGGGTTCGGGCCACCGTTGTGGTGTAACACCCTACTCCAGTGTGGTGGCGGTGGATTGCCTCTTGGGCTGATGATGAACACTACAAGGGGAAGAACAACCTCCTGAGGTTGAGGTGTTCTTGTGCTTGGTGCACTTGTGTGGTTGGGGATGATCTTGATGATCCGTTCCAGCCTATGGTGGTGGCTAGTCCTATTTATAGAGGCCCTGGTCATCTCCCCAAATATTGAGTGGGAAGGGAGCCAACAATGGTCAATTTGAAAGGGGACAACTAGTACACCTTATCCTGACAAAAGCGGTCTTCGCCTGTAAAAGGCTCTCGTGATGACGCCGTCTCGGGCTCCATGGTGACCTCCGTCTTGCCGTCCTTCTAGTCTTGGTCTCGTTGCACCAATATGGAAACCTTTGATTGATGCTTCGGTACTTTGCGCCTACGCTTGCCCCCTTGGCACCAAAGAGGAAGCAAGGACACTGCACGCGCTGGTGCCCGCCTGGTCTCGATCGTCATGGCTCACGTCACGAGGACCTCACGAGGTTTGCCTCACCTTGATCTCTCCGCCCCTCATGAGCCTGCCTGGCGAGGCCGCTCCTGAGGAGGTCTTGCATCGTCCGCCTCGCGAGGCTTGGCCCCTCACGAGGGTCTTGAATGCCTTGTCAATTAAGATGGGCCGTACAAATCCCGCTAGCCCTACCACGCCGTGGGCCGTAGGCAGGCAAGTCTGGGGACCCCTATTCCCAGGACGCCGACAAAAAAGATAACGTAAATCAAGAATATACCTCATATAACACAATCGAAAACAATCACAAGGGTGTGGTGTCCCATCAACGCCAACGGCAAGTTGAGTGTAGACTGTAACCCTGTAACATAACTCTTACTCGTCATAGAAATTTCTGCAACATTAGACATTGCAGCCGTGTAGGTCAGTACATTGAATGTACTGGCAAGTCACATAATGAGTATAATGAACCTACTTGTACATGCAATTTGGTGGTATAAAAGCTCTAACTTTAGTTTTTTTGCATAAAGCTAGTTTTTCCATGTACCGAAAGATATTATTCTACTACTATAAAATAGCATAGGTTGAGTTGGCAAACCCAACTCAACCATTCCCAAAGTTTCATTTAAGCCCAACTGATTTAGTTAAGTGGGATGAGATCTCCCAGCATTTCCACTACTAGATGCTCAAATTGTCCGTAACCTGGGACATGGCTAATCGATTAGGTTGACACTCTACAGAGGTTGTGCACTTTTCCCCACAAGGCTCGACCACCTTCATGATCGGAAGTTTGAGACAAAGACTTGCGAAAGTATCCCCCCCTTAAACCACGGATAGGCTGGTACACTTGCATATTGTACATCAGCTAGCCTATCCCGAAGAGTGATACTATCTACTCAACTAAGCCAGATCCCATATTGTCTTATGGCTGCACACGTAAGCTTCTAGACATGAGAATACGATTGATCTTTTTCAGCCTGGGTGGACAGACCACTAGTGGTGCACCACCATGGATTACCCATGCATGCTCCCACTATACTTCGCCACCATTCAAACCAATTTCTGCCTAGGTAGTTCATTTACAAGTCTTGGTCCTAATTACTACTTTGTCACTCATGTCTCACCATGTTCACTTCCCAAACCACGTCTAGATTAGCGAGGAAAAATAAACTTACACGATGGTGACAAAGGATGTATAATTCAGACCTACCTCAAATGAACTACTAGGTAAACCATAGCCATCTGACAACAAAATTCCTACCATGCAATCCTAACACAATAGGACTAGGTGCATGTAAAACATATGTAATTGAAAGAATGGTCAAATGTGAACTTGCCTGGTGATAGTTGATGAACTCGGAAATTTAACTTAATAGAACTATTCATCACTCTCCGATGAAAATCTATAAAGTAAAACATTATTCACATAATCAAATCATTTCAGAGAACCAAATAACATGCAACATGAACAGACTCAGAAAATCCAAATGAAAATCCAACATACTCAAATATCACAAAATTCTCTAAGTGCAAAACAACATGTGACATGGGTTCAAAAATGTGATGTGAACTAAAGTGCATACAAGGCATATAAGTGAAACTATCATGAAGATCCTAGTTGTGTGTAAAGTTCCATGAGATTGGTGCAAGTCATAGGGTTTGGCTATGATGACAAAGTGCAAAAAGAATCAACTTAATCGGAGCTACGGTTTAGGAGATATGGCCAGTTGAAGTTTGAATTCAAACCTGGATAAATTTTTAATTTGAATCTGGCAAAAGTTTGCAAAGATAATATCACGGGATAGATCTACTCATGAAGAAGAATTAGCTACTGGTTTTATCAGATTTGAATCTACGGTTGAAAAGATACAACCATTCGATGTTTAAGGGCTAATCTGAAAAACTCAGGGACTTGACTGTGAAGGTTTTATTTGCGACTTGGTCTTTGGACACATGGCGCGATGCTAGTGGTGCATACCCGTTCACTATGGAACTAGGTGAACGACCGAATCCTAAGCAAAACGGCGGCTGCGGTAAACTAAAAGAAACCGACATCGGCTTAAAATAAAACCGCACGGTCATTTAAAACTTCGGTTAACCATTTCAAATAAATAAAAAAACTAAAAGAACCGGGCGGCAGTCGGCTGACAGTGGGTGATGATGTCGGTGTCGAGCAAGGTATCGGCGCCGGCAGGGTGGTTGCCTGCGGCGTTCTCCTGTGTCGGCGGAGGGGGCAGGGAGGTGCAGCTCGAGGAGGTGATCCGGATGGTGGTGGTCCTCCGCGGGTACTGGACGAGGTGGGGCGAAGATGGGGGAGCTCCGAGGAGCTGCGCGAACTCCGGCGGCTTCGGTGTCGAGCGGATGGGTGCTCCTGCGATTCCTAGGGCACAAAAACGCGTCAGTGAGATGCACCTCGACACGGCGAGTCTATTGACGAAGAAGTGGACGTCGGGGTGGCTCACGGGCGACGAAGTGCTCCGGTGAAGTTGGTTCGGCCAGCGAGATCCAAGTGACAACGGCGGCAGCTATGTGCGGCTTGGGAAGAGCAGGACATTGATTTTAGACGAGTGGGATCCAAGGTTTATATGGGTTAGGTTAGGAGGCTCGGGAGCGGCGGATAAGGCCTATCCAAGAGAACTGCGGTATGTTCATCCCGAGCAAGGGGTGTGGGAGGTTGGGGAAGATAGGGGCGGGCCCCATGCATCAGCGGGTGAGGGCGGGCGAGCGGGTGAGCGGCGAGGGGCGGGCGACCGACTCAGAGGCCCTTCGGCACTGGGGCAGGCCTTGGGCCAAATTGGCCGTGGCTGGGCCATCGGCTATGTGCGCGCGCCCGTGTGTATGCGTGTGTGTTGTTTTTTAAAGAAAACTGAAAGAAAAACTCCAATAGACGAAAATAAATAAACAAAATTTTACATAGGCATATTATATACCAAAATGTTCAGAAAAATACCAAGAATAAGATGAACTATTTTTCATGTTCAAATAAATTCAATAAAAAACCATAAAGGTCAAACAGTCCTAGTGTTGCATTGAAAATCAATAAAAATCATTTTTTAAATAGCAAAATGATTTCAAAATTATTTTTCTCCTACTTTCCTGTTGAAAGGAATCATTTTACCATTATTTCCATTTATTTATTTTTGCAAGAGAAATAATTTGAATAGAAACCCAAATAACTCCCAATTGGATTTGAATTTGGAATTTCAAACAACTTCAAATGGAAAAAATTAGTTTGAAATAACTTCGAACTGACTTCCAAATAATTCCTTTGAAACTTCCAACTCTATTTCTTCAAATTTGAAGAAGTCTTTTATCTTACCTCATTGAGGGAGTCATGGATTAGGGGTGTCCGGATGGCCGGACTATACCTTCAGTCGGACTCCTGGACTATGAAGATACAAGATTGAAGACTTCGTCCCGTGTCCGGAAGGGACTTTCCTTGGCGTGGAAGGCAAGCTTGGCGATACGGATATGTAGATCTCCTACCATTGTAACCGACTTTATGTAACCCTAACCCTATCCGGTGTCTATATAAACCGGAGGGTTTTAGTCCATAGGATAACAATCATACCATAGGCTAGCTTCTAGGGTTTAGCCTCTCCGATCTCGTGGTAGATCTACTCTCGTACTACCCATATCATCAATATTAATCAAGCAGGACATAGGGTTTTATCTCCTTCAAGAGGGCCCGAACCTGGGTAAAACTTCGTGTCCCTTGCCTCCTATTACCATCCGGCGTAGACGCACAGTTCGGGACCCCCTACCCGAGATCCGCCGGTTTTGGCACCGACATTGGTTCTTTCATTGAGAGTTCCTCTGTGTCATCGCCATCAGGAAGGATTCCTCGCCCCGTCTTTAAAGACGGCACCGTTGCTAAGGGAGCTTGGGCTGTTGGCCAAACCCTCCGGCTAGGTGGTTTTCTTATGACCGCTTGTTCGGCTTCCACGCCGACGGTGACCTCTTGAGCCATCAAAAACAATCTTCATGTCAGCTCGGAACTTGGCGAGCAGTTAGATCCGATGGAGCTCTCCTCCATAAACGAGCTCTTGGATCGTATCGCCGCCCTGGGAGTCGCTACGGATTTCAACTAGATTGGGCCTAAACCCGATCTGAGAGAGATTAACTCTCCCCAAGTCACCCATCACGTTGCCGTGGTAGAGGGATAGTGTGGTGACCCTTCATCTATCTTAAGGACTAGCTACGTCCGGATTCCCGATCCCTCCAAGCCGGATAACCGCGGAGGGGAGGATATCACTCCAAATTTTCGAGTTTGGAAACTCCTCGGCCTCTGAGCCTCAGATTGGGTGAGGCCTTGGATTTAATTCCACCCACCCACCCGAACACAAGCAATCTATCCCAAATCAGGCAAGAGCCCAATGAAACAGTACATCATTACTGGGCCAGATTCCTCCTGGTTAGGAACAGGATAAGGGACTGCCGCGAGGAAGACGCAATCTCAATCTTCTGCAATAATTGCACGAACAAGGGAATCCTCAACGCCATAAGTCGCTGTAATATTACACGCTTTACTGACTTGGCGTCCATCGTACAAAAGTACTGTGCGATGGAAAGCGCCTGGAAAACCGAAATAAAATTTTGGGACGATCCGGCCCTGAATACAAACCCAGTCCGAAATAAAAGGGTGCATCATCGCCAGACACCCGAGTCAAATACCAAAAAGCAAAAACCCTCTACAGGGCATGGAACCGTACTGGAAGGATGGCTCAATGGACCCTGTAAAATTCATAGTACATAGGACGCCACACCAACTCACAGCCTTAGAGCATACTGTATACTCCGGCAGGTGGCCAAAATTGGCGAAGATCTCCTCATTCCAGAGGCCACAGAAAGCCACCCGAGAGACACCAGTACGGTATTAACGGTCTTCCAGACCTTCGCATCAAATAATATGCGAAAAAGGACACTCCACAGCCTTGCCGAAGTCTACCAAGTAGCAACAATAAACCCATGGAGTGACACGGCTATTACCTTTAACGCTAGTGATGAACCTAAATTCCGAATAGCCCGAGCACCAGCCGCATTGGTCCTCAGTCCAGTAGTGGACGGCTTTCGTCTTACCAAGGTACTCATGGACGGCGGCAGCGGATTGAACCTCATTTACGAGGAAACCCTTCAAAAAATGGAAATAGACTGGAACCGCATTGAGCAAAGCAGCACAACCTTTAGAGGAATAATCCCCAGTTGGGAAGCGCGCTATACAGGAAAAATCACACTAGATGTGGTGTTCGGCACGAGGATAATTACAGGTCCGAAGAAGTCACGTTTCATGTGGCTCCATTCAGCAGCGGTTATCACGCTCTGCTAGGGCGGGAAGCGTTTACAATCTTCCAAGAAATACCCCATTACGGGTACATGAAGCTCAAGATGCCAGGGCCTAACGGGATCATCACTCTCGCTAGTGATCCAGACATAGCACTCCGCGCCAAAAACAAGACAGCCGCACTGGCCCTCGAGGCACTATCCGAAGCCCTAGCGGTCGAGGAACTGACGGCGCTGCACTCCATGGTGAATAGGGACGATGTGGTACTCGACAAAAGATCCAAGTCCACCTCCTTTAAACCGGCAGACGAAATAGTCAAATTCCAGGTCCATCCAACGGACCCCAATAAAACAGCTTCCATCGGGGCACAGTTAAACCCTGATATAGACGCTGCACTGCGAGAGTTCCTACAAGAGAACTGGGACATTTTCGCCTGGCACCCTTCAGACATGCCATGAATCCCACGCAGGCTGGCCGAGCACAGCTTAAGTACCCTAAAAGGATTCAAACCTGTCAAACAAGCTCTTCGGCATTTTTCCGAATCTAAGAGACAGGCCATGGGAGAAGAGCTAGCAAAGCTATTGGAGGACGAATTCATCAGAAATATAAAACATCCGGACTGGCTAGCAAACCTGGTGATGGTACCAAAGAAGGACAAATCCTGGCGCCTGTGCGTTGATTTTAAAGACCTTAACAAGGCTTGCCCAAAGGATCCCTTCCCCCTCCCCCGCATCGATCAAATTATCGACGCTACCGCAGGACACAATTCGTTGTGTTTCCTCGACGCATATTCCGGCTACCATCAAATCAAGATGGTAGAATAAGACCAAGCCGCAACGGCATTTATCACACCATACGGCCCATTCTGCTTCAACACAATGCCCTTCGGGCTCAAAAACGCCGGCACAACATATTAGCACATGATTCAGACATGTCTGGCAAACCAGATCGGCAAAACAGTGGAGGCATATGTAGATGATGTGGTCGTCAAAACAAGACATGTCGAATCTCTAGTAGACGACTTGAGGCTCACATTTGATAACCTCCGAACATACGACATCAAGCTCAACCCGGAAAAATGCATTTTCGGCGTTCCCGCCGGAAAGCTCTTGGGCTTCATTGTATCCGATGGAGGAATTGAAGCAAATCAAGCCAAGATCTGAGCTCTGTCACAATTGGATATCCCAAAAGACCTCAAACAAATACAAAAGTTAACCGGATGCATAACGGCTCTAAGCCGCTTTATCTCCCGCTTGGGAGAAAAGGCCCTACCCCTTTCCCGCCTCCTTCGGCACACTGAACACTTCGAATGGACGGATGCAGCCACGGCCGGACTCAATGAAATAAAAGCCATATTGGCAACAAACCCAGTCCTGGCCGCGCCAAACATTGGCGAACCAATGCCATTGTACATTGCAGCAACACATCAGGTTGTAAGCACAGTGATCGTCGTCGAACGAGAAACGGACGGACACAAATTCCCCCTTCGAAAGCCGGTCTATTATGTGTCCACTATCTTCACTCCGTGCAAATCACGGTACCCGCATTATCAAAAGATTGCGTATGCGGTATTCATGGCATCCCAGAAGCTACGACACTACTTTCAAGAGTGTTCAATAACAGTAGCCTCGGAAGTACCACTTAACGATATTATAAACAACTGTGACATAACGGGCCAGATTGTAAAATGGGCCATTGAGCTCCTCCCTTTCGACATAACTTATAAGCCACGACGAGCCATCAAGTCACATGTTTTGGCCGACTTTGTCGCAGAATGGACGGAGGCCGAACTCCCTAAAGAGTACGACACAAATTCAAATTGGATCATGATTTCGACGACTCCAAGATGTTGGCCGGACTAGGGGCTGGCGTCGTTTTGACGTCCCCCACAGGAGACACAGTTCAATACGTACTCCAAATTATGTACACAGACTCCAACAATGCAGCCGAATATGAGGCCCTTTTACATGGTCTCCGGATGGCAGTATCCATGGGCATTCAACGCCTAGAGGTGCGCGGCGACTCTAACCTCACAATATCCCAAATAAATGGAGACTTCGATGCCAAGGATCCAAAAATGGCAGCCTACCGCAACGCCGTCCTAAAAATGTCAGCTCGGTTCGAAGGGCTTGAATTTCACCATATAGCCCGGGAAAATAATCAGGCGGCAGATGTCTTGGCACGCATCGGCGCAAAACGCGATGTAGTCCCCCCAATATCTTCTTGGAAAGGCTGTTCAAGCCATCCGTACTATGGTAAGGGGAGCCGAACAATAACAGCCCGGACCCAACCGCACTGCCCGACAACGAACATTCTGACACAATCGGAGGCTCTGTCAATGAAATAACACCTTTAGCCCACGTAATAATGGCCGTCATCACCCCGTGGACAGAACCATTCCTCGCCTACCTTACTAGGGAGGAACTCCCCGAGGACCAAAATGAGGCACGCTGCATAGTGCGATGATCCAAAGCCTACAAAGTCCACGAGGGAGAGCTTTATAAGAAAAGCACTACCAGAGTCCTTCAAAGGTGCATCTCCGAAGAGGAAGGGCAGAACCTCCTGGCTGAAATTCATGCCAGACTCGGCGGTCATCACGTTGCAGCTCGGTCCCTTGTAAGCAAGGCCTTCCGTACAGGCTTTTATTGGCCGACGGGCCCGGGCAGACGCACAGGACTTAGTCCAAGGATGCGTCGGTTGCCAGCTCTTTGCGAACCAAAGCCATATGCCACCCACCGCCCTCCGAACTATCCCCATCACTTGGCCCTTCGCGGTCTGGGGGCTTGACATGGCTGGACCCCTTAAAGGCGGAACCCACAAGCAAAAATACTTATTGGTCATGGTGGATAAGTTCACCAAATGGATAGAAGCCAAGCCTGTTAAGACGGCCGAATCTGGACCGGTGATAGACTTTATATCCGGGGTTGTACACCGTTACGGCGTCCCCCACAACATCATCACTGATAACGACACGAACTTTACGGCCGACGAGGTAAAACTCTGGTGCAAAAACATGGGCATCAAGCTCGATTATGCTTCCGTCTATCACCCACAAACTAACGGCCAGGTCGAACGTGCAAATGGTCCTATCATGAGCGGCATCAAACCCAGATTAGTGCAGTCCCTCAAGGAATCTAAGACGCACTAGGTAGAGGAGCTCGACTCCGTACTCTGGGGGCTGCAGACCACGCCGAATCGCACCACCGGATACACACCATTCTTTATGGTGTACGACACAGAGGAAGTTTTGCCTTGCGACATAATTCATGACAGTTTGGACGCATTGGTGGAGGAGCGTGACGTGGCAAAAGCCTGTTCAGCATTCTATCAACAGCAGGCTCAAAGATACCAAAGCAGAGAAGTACGGGCCAAAAATTACAACGTTGGCGAATTAGTTCTATGCCCGCCGGACAAGAAAAAGGACAAACTCAAGCCCAAGTGGGAAGGTCCCTTCATAATTGACCAAGTCCTGACTGGGGAAGTGTACCGCCTGCGAGATGCATCGGATAACCAACTCGAGCCGAACCCATGGAATGCAGCCCGTCTCTGAAGATTCTATGCCTAGCGCCGGACTCTGTGTTCGTCTCCTTCCTCTGTCCATTTTTTATATACTGTCTGTCTTACATTTCTCTCCTTCTCCCCTTCCTTTCTCTTATAGCCTCTAAAGGCTCATCCAATGACGTGCTATTCGCACTCATTAAACCTGGGGGCTTCTTCTAAGAGAAGCTTATTTATACGGGCTTCATGCCCAACACATGTGTTACACTTCCGCATGTACCTTTTATTTCACCATTATATGCATCGATATGACTTAAGTTTTGGCCAAGCTGGGTTGCCTGGCTCATGTGCTTACCCCTATGTTCCCGATTATTCTGCTAGGCGGTAAAGGGAGCACCTCTGCGATTGCTACTGCCGGATCAGCCGGATGTGTACCTCAGACTGGGTGAAGCCGAAAGCTAGCGTTCTTAAGGGAATATTCGGTCGGTGACCTAAAAGATGATCTTTTAACTTATCTATTCATACGCCCCCAGATACTTTTTCCCGCGTCTTTTTCGCAGAAAAGTGCATGCCTCCCAGGGAAAGGAACCCCTAACGGAACTATTCTCCCTGGAAGATGTTTCTTACTAACCATGTAATATAACATAACTAGTCGGGCACTTGTCTATACAAGCACTAATGACCCCTATGCCTGGTCTCCATGCATTCCCCGGTTCTTATATAACCGCATTGGAATTCGGACACACTCCGGACCGTCAGGTCCCGAGGCTGAAGCGAAAAGGTCGGCCATGACAAACGATCTACAATCCGGCTAGAAGGCATTATAAATGTCAATTAAATTACATAGTCATTCTGACTGATTGTATTCCTCTTCAATACCATCTAACAGGCTATCTAATTTACAGTCCTGCTGGGAATACTTTGCGGCCAATTCTACTTGGCCGTATACTAAGCTTACAGGGATCTCCTCCCCATCGGGCCCCACAGGACCGACCTCGGCCATGTAGTAGGGGTCAGCCTTTGTGTACCGCGTCTTTACCATGGCCCAGGCCTCCCTAGCGCCTTGACGGCAGGCCGATATCTTCCAAAATCGGAAGCGCCACCGTGCTCCCTTTAGCTTCTCCGCAAGCTCTCCAAGACCCTCGAGCATGGAGATGGATGGCCACAAGGCCTGGGCGACGCCTTGCATTGCCTGCCGAACTCGCTCAAGCAGTTGCAAGAGCTCGGGAAGAAGGTCACCCGTAGAACCGGGCATCTCCTCTACAGGACGACCTGTTAGCACACCTACAGACATTACTCTGTTAGTTGACTTCCCCGCCGAACTTTTTTCAAAGGTTCGTTCAAGCACTTACTAAATATGCCGCGCCGAAGCCGCTGATTCTCCTTAACGGAGTCCAACAGCTGGGCACGAACATCCTTCAGTTCAACGCCCAGCTTGGTGTTGGCATCTTGGAGATTGTTCTTCTCCCGCCTCACCTTTGTCAGCACCTTCTCACCAGCCTTCAGCAGGCGTAGGAGGTGTTGCCTTTCCGGATTCAATTCGGCGCCATCTGTAATTCCATTTGTCAGATATGCACCCCTGCCGTGCTTCACAAAATGCTTATCTTTCGAAGTGTATATTACCAGAGGGGGTCTCCTTGGGCTCTCCTGCCGCGACTAGTGCGGCCTCAAGTTGAGCTTTGCACTCTTCCAGCTCCTGGGACAGTAGGGAATTATTTTCTGTAAGAACCTGCATAACAAATGATCCTTAAATCAGTTATTCTAACTGTTTCAAGTCTCGGGGGCTACTGGTATATATATATAGTTACCAAAATTTTCTTACCCGTATGTCTTTTACATATTGCTCCGTGGCTCTGGCTAGACCATTTTGAGCAGCACGGAGGTACGCATCTCCCGACTTGAAGGCATCTAATGCCTCTTGGGAGAAACAAGCGTCGCGAAAAATTGTCCGGCGACGCCTGTGGTTCATGGCACTCTCCACCCCAGAGTTGGTGGCAGACAACCTGTCCACCTCCTCCGTCGGAGGAGCGTCCGGTGCGCGCCTTGTGTTCGCCTCCGCCTCCGGACCAGGCTTTGGAGCCTGGCTGGTGGAGGCGCGATTGGCAGCCTCTCCGAATATAGTCCGGCGAGGTCTCTTTGTCCTAAAGAGAGCACGAGTGTTAATATGCTTTAAAGATATAACACCTGGGATAAGGAGGCGCGCCATACCTTTGTGCTGACGCCTTGGTCCGGACTGCACCTCTTTTCTGCCCACGGGGCCCTGCGGCCCCTCGTTGGCTTGTCGCCGCAGGTTCGGCCTCCCATCTCAGAAACCTCCCCTGCAAAGCTCAGCTGTAATCAGGAAACTAAAAACGCGAGAGGGCGGACCCCTATTTGGGGTACTGGGACTTTGATCTCAGTTACCTGGGAGGGCGGGATTAGCCCTGGGTAATCGGCCTTAATGGCCACCAAGGTGTTGTCCTTGCTCAATTGATGGAACACTCCATCAATCAGCTCCACAGATACGTCCGGATCCTCTTGAGAGGCCGGGTCGAGGGACCGTCCTGGGTCCTCGGGTTGTGGAGGAGGGCTGTTTATTTCTTTAACAGCCTGGCACAATTCCTGCGTTGAAGTCGCTAGACTGAATATTTAACAACGGGGATATAAAACGGATGGGCAAGATGCGACCACTTACCCAGCTTGGAGGATTGTACATAGAAAATCCACCCTTTGGGTCGACGCGGAGAAAATCCTCCTCTTCTCCCTTGTACAAAGCGGACAGGGTCTTCGTTAGAGCCGCAGCCGAATCTGGCCCCTTACGGCTGTAGCGGGTGGCGTCGTCCTCCCCGTTGAAGTCCCACATGGGGTGGCCTCTATACTGTAGCGGCTGCACCCCTCGCATGATGCATGCGGCCATGACCCCGATCATGGTCAGTCCGGAATGAGCTAACAATCTTATCCGGCCCATCAGGTAAATAACGTCCTTGTCACTTTCCCTCTGAGGGCTCCATGGACGCCAACTTAGGCGCTTCTTCAGTGCAGCACTGTCGAACTCAGGGAGGCCGATGCGGACAGGATCCGGCAGCGAGACGTCCTCTATGTAAAACCATTCCGAAGGCCAGTCCTCGGACACCTTCTTTGGGGTTCTAGATAGAAATCCGATCCCGGCGATGCGCCACACTTCGGCTCTGCCCACTTGATACACTAACCCTTCTTAGAACGGGGCACAAGGCAGAATAGCTCTTTCCACAGCCCGAAATGAGCCTCAACACCAAAAAACAGCTCGCAAAGGGCTACGAAGCCCGCGATATGCAATATGGAAGCAGGCGTGAGGTTGTGCAGCTGGAGGCCATAGAACTCCAGAAGCCCCCGAAGAAACGGATGAATTGGAAATCCGAGCCCTCTTATTAAGTAAGGGGCAAGGCATACTCGCTCTCCTTTGGAGGGATTGGGGACGCTCTCCGCTTGCTCTCCACCATTATAGGTGGCGAGTCCGGCTCGAACCAGGACCATATAGGCCGGGGGAGAAATCCCTTGGTCTGGAGCTCTACTAGCTCGCTGTGTGGGAGGGAACACCTCTTCCAATCTCCAGGCTGAGGGCTGGAAGGGCGAGAGGAGGAGCTGCAGCGGCCGGCCATGATAGAATGGACCTCTGTCGGATACGCTCTGATGAATACTCGCGGAAGGGAGAAGGTGTGGTTTGGATGTAAATCCTCCTGCCCTTAAATAGGCGGCTCATTTACGCGGCTAGGGGTGTGCATGTAAAAACACTCAGACTTTTCGTATTCGTTTGACACGTGGGAGACGGCCATTATTGGGCGTAGAAGCCAAGGAGTGCAACATTTACAAGAAACCGGACTTTATTCAACAGGTACACGGAATTTGGAGGAGAACCTGCCTTGCAATGCCGAAGACAATCTGCGCGCCGGACTCATCGTCATTGAAGCCTGGTTCGGGGGCTACTGAGGGAGTCCTAGATTAGGGGGTCTCCGGATGGCCGGACTATACCTTCAGCCGGACTCCTGGACTATGAAGATACAAGATTGAAGACTTCGTCCCGTGTCCGGAAGGGAGTTTCCTTGGCGTGGAAGGCAAGCTTGGCGATACGGATATGTAGATCTCCTACCATTGTAACCGACTTTGTGTAACCCTAACCCAATCTGGTGTCTATATAAACCGGAGGGTTTTAGTCCATAGGACAATAATCATACCATAGGCTAGCTTCTAGGGTTTAGCCTCTCCGATCTCGTGGTAGATCTACTCTTGTACTACCCATATCATCAATATTAATCAAGCAGGGCGTAGGGTTTTACCTCCATCAAGAGAGCCCGAACCTGGGTAAAACTTTGTGTCCCTTGCCTCCTGTTACCATCCAGCCTAGACGCACAGTTCAGGACCCCCTACCCGAGATCCGCCGGTTTTGACACCGACACGCATGAACTCATTGAGTTTCTTAAAGTTTCTAAGTTTGAAATATTTCAAATGGAATTCAAATCATTTTCAAGCCCCTTTTCATTTCTTTAAATGAAGAAGTCATATTATCTTTAGTCTAGGGCTTTGTGATGAAATGAATTTCAAGTCATGGAGATCAAAATAGAAGATGAAAGTATTGGGAAAGTCCTTTTATTCCCTCTCATTCAACTTTCAAAAAGTTTCAATTTCCACTCAATTACACACAATCAATCACACAACAGTCAAACAAACAATCATAATATTTTTTTATTTGATATAATATTCCAAAATTTAGAATTTTGGGATGTTTAAAACTACCACCCTTAAAATGAATCTCGTCCTCGAGATTTGAAGAGGCTCGTGAAAAGGTTAGGTTTGGGGGGTATCCTTGAAAATCCATTCACCAATACAAGGTATGGGGTGCTACCACCCTTGGAAGCATGGTTACGGTTCCAACAAAACTGATGTGCTCCGTCCATTGGGTTGACGGTGTCAGTCTTCTCATATTCTCTAGGATAACTCCTTCACTTGTGCTCTTCCGGTAATGGCATGACCTTTTCCTCAAAATCTGAGGTCCTTGCATCAAAATAAGATCCTTCCGAGTCCGAGACTGTTGCCAATGCTAAACAACTATCGAAAATCTCATGGTAGTCAATAATCGCTGGTTCTCCTATAGGAAATGGGTCTGGGTTGAATCTCACCATATAACCTACGATTGGCCACACGTTCCTGTACAGGGTATCCATCGTCCTTCCATTCTAAGGTTTTTGGCTTGTCGGCACTCTTCTAGGGTTTTATGGCTCTCTGATTTTCCATCAACATATGATAGATCATGATAGAAGTATTCTGTATGGGGGCCAATCCATCCCGTACTTGAATCATTACCACATATGCGGATAGTAAATCACATATTCTAACACTTGGGCATCCTCACAAGCATTGCATAACTTCTCTTCTCCATGACCTAGGTTCGAGTAAATCCATTTGTCCTAGAAACCAAACAAAACCTCTATCATTTCTTCACAACTATTGGGTTTATGTAACCTCCTATGGAACATCTACTGATGAAATCGCAACTTCTTCCATAATTCTTCCAGCAACAAGGTTGTGCCTGTTCCTTCTTAAATCCTGGGTCATGTGGGTTATGTCCCACTTCAAAACTTGTATATCTTTAACTCATCCTTGGAGTTACTATTGTTCCATATTCTGACATTACATCTCCTTTAAATCCAATAGTACTTCATTCCCTCATACTCTTGGGGTAACCATCATTACAAAAATGAAACTCTAATGTATTTTCCCCAAACTCCACTCTGCGGAATACATTTTCCTTTCCATTGCCCAGGTGTTCTCATAGAGTATTACCATTAAAATAAAATGTACTCGTTCATCCATAATTCATACTCTCTTCATGTCAAATCCTTTATTACATCCTTAATTAACTACTACTCAAAACTCAAATTTCAAAAGTACTTTATTACAAATGCTGCCATCCACATAGTTTGGTATGGTCAAGCATTACTTCCATCTCTATTCATTTGCCCTTCTTGAAGATGCTCCAGTCCCATTGGAATTGTTTGATGTGATCCTTGAAAGCATCGACCTTTTATTTATCATGGTGGCCATGAGCTTCATATCCATCATTTCTGCATGCAACTCCCTCATGTATTCCTGAGTATAACGAAGTCTTACTTCTAGTATTTCGCCAATCTGACGTATGGCTTCCATAACAGCTTCACTAACAGAGTCGAAGAATGTTGCTCGTGGTACTTGAGAAATGAAAAAAGTATTGCCCCATAGTCTTTGGGCAAACCCCTTTCACATGATGGAGGTTGTCGGATCGTGGGTTCTGGCCAACCCTTGAGGTTCAAACAATGGGGTGCACATGAAGATCTCTCTCTTCCTCGATCATGGGTTCCGACAAAGCCTTGAGGTTCGAACACTGGGGTGCGCACTAAGATCTCTCTTTTCCTCGGTCACTCTCGCGGTGATTTCTAGGCCTAGCTCGCCGAACCCAAGGAACAAGAGACACGAGAGTTATACTGGTTCGGGCCACCATTGTGGTGTAATACCCTACTCCAGTGTGGTGTGATGGATTGCCTTGTAGGCTGAGGATGAACTAGTACAGTGGACGAACAGCCTCCTGAGGAGAGGTGTTCTTGAGCTTGATGAGCTGGTGAGATGGCCTTGGTGGAATTGATCCAATCCAAGATGAGCCGATCCCTGACTAAGGTGGTGGCTAGCCCTATTTATAGCGGCCCTGGTCCTTTTCCCAAATGTTTAGGCGGGAAGGGATCCCACAACGACCAATTTCTAAGGGGGACAACTAGTACAAGTTATCCTGACAAAAGGTGGTCTTCGCCTGCCAAAGGCTCTGGTGGTGACGCTGCCGTGGGCTCCGCGGTGACCTCGGTCCTGCCGTCCCACTGGTCTTGGTCTTGTTGCACCAATATGGTAACCTTTGACTGATGGCTTAGGACTCCTCACCTGCACCTGCTTCCTTAGCACCAAAGTGGAAACAAGTACTCTGCGCCTGCTGGCGCCCGCTTGGCCTTGGTCGTCATGGCTCATGTCACATGAACCTCGTGAGGTGCCCCTTGCATAGGTATCTCCGGTCCTCGGGAGCCAGCCTAGGGAGGCCGCCTCAGAGGAGGTCTTGGTGTCATTCGCCTCACGAGGCTTGGCCCCTCGCGAGGGTCTAGAGTGGTTGCTGATGAAGATGGGCCATACCAGGCCGCTGGATGAGCCATGCCCCGGGCCATAGGCAGGCAAGTCTGGGTACCCCCATTCCCAGGACGCCGACAGTAGCCCCCGGGGCCAAGGTGCGATCGGACTTGGCTTCGAAGTGAAGCCGAAGGGCAAGTGTGGAGCATCGCGGGCCCCAATAGCCTGCGGCCTTGATTGAAACGTGGCGATTGACATGTCGTGGGCATTTCTGCTTCCCCATGCTGCCTAAGTAACCACCCAACTTGACGAGACCCTGCTACATGCAGAATAAATTCATCATTACCTTAGATCATGGAGGCCGGCGGTTGGCCTCCCTCTAGCTATAAATGAGGGGAGGGGCGGAGCCCCCGTTGCTCATCTCTTCCTCCACCCCGCTTGGTTCCTCTTCTTCCTCTTTGCTTTGCCGTCCTGCAGCGACACCCATGGCGCTGACGAAGAGATTCACGGCTGCGGAGAAGGGGAAGGCGCGTTAGGAGGGGCCCGACTCTCCGCTGCCCTAGCGGGGTCGTGGCTGCCCCACAAGCACACCACGACTCCTGCCGTGGCCGCTCTGGGGCACGGGCAGACTTCTTCGGGGTGTGGCGTCGTTCCAGGCGGCGGCGGCGTCCCCTCGTGTGGTGGGAGCCGCCCAAGATGCGATAGTCCTGTCCACGAAGGGAGGCACGCCATGGTCGCCAACCTTCCTGTTACATCTCCAACGTATCTATAATTTTTGATTGTTCCATGCTATTATATTATCTATTTTGGATGTTTAATGGGCTTTAATAAGCTATTTTATATTATTTTGGGACTAACCTATTAACCACAGACCCAGTGCCAGTTTTTGTTTTTTTGCCTATTTCAGTGTTTCGTAGAAAAGGAATACCAAACGGAATGAAACCTTCGCGATGATATTTCTTGGACCGAAAGCAAACTAGGAGACTTGGAGTGGAAGTCTGGAACACCGTGAGGTGTCCACGAGATAGGAGGGCGCGCCTAGGGGGGTAGGCACGCCCCCACCCTCGTGGGCCCCATGGAGCTTCACCGACGTACTTCTTTCGCCTATATACACTCATACCCTAATAACATCAGGAGGAGCCACGAAACCATTTTTCCAACGCCACAACCTTCTGTACTCGTGAGATCCCATCTTGGGGCATTTTCAGGCGATCTACCGGAGCGGGAATCGATCAGAAGGGCCTCTACATCAACACCATATCCTCTCCGATGAGGCGTGAGTAGTTTACCATAGACCTTCGGGTCCATAGTTATTAGCTAAATGGCTTCTTCTCATTCTTTGATCTTCAATACAAAGTTCTCCTCGATGTTCTTGGAGATCTATTCGATGTAATACTCTTTTGTGGTGTGTTTGCTGAGATCTGATGAATTGTGGGTTTATGAACTTGATTTTCTATGAATATTATTTGGTTCTTCTCTAAATTCTTATATGCCTGATTCGATATCTTTGCAAGTCTCTTTGAATTATCGGTTTAGTTTGGCCTACTAGATTGATCTTTCTTGCAATGGGAGAAGTGCTTAGCTTTGGGTTCAATCTTGCGGTGTCCTTTCCCAGTGACAGTAGGGGCAGCAACGCACGTATTGTATTGTTGCCATCGAGGATAAAAATATGGGGTTTATATCATATTGCTTGAGTTTATCCCTCTACATCATGTCATATTGCTTACTGCGTTACTCTGGTCTTATGAACTTCATACTCTAGATGCATGCTGGGTAGGGGTTGATGTGTGGGGTAATAGTAGTAGATGCAAAATCATTTTGATCTACTTGACATGGACGTGATGCCTATATTCATGATCATGGCCTTAGATATATTCATAACTATGCACTTTTCTACCAATTGCTCGGCAGTAATTTGTTCACCCATTGTAATACATGCTATCATGAGAGAAGCCACTAGTGAAACCTATGGCCCCCGCATCTCTGTCTTATTATATTGCATCTCTTTATTATCACATCTCGTTTACTATTTTGCAATCTTTATTTTCCAATTTATACAGCAAAATACCAAAAACATTTATCTTATTATCTCTATCAGATCTCACTTTCGCAAGTGATCGTGAAGGGATTGACAACCCCTTTATCGCGTTGGTTGCGAGGTTCTTGATTGTTTGTGTAGGTACTAGGTGACTTGTGTGTTGTCTCCTACTGGATTGATACCTTGGTTCTCAAAAAGTGAGGGAAATACTTACACTACTTTGCTGCATCACCCTTTCCTCTTCAAGGGAAAACCAACGCATGCTCAAGAGGTAGCACTCCCCGGCCACGGTTCCACTCGGCGGAGGTGCTGCCGGAGTTCGTCGTGTGGTCGTAGAACCCGGCCGACACATGGCTTCAGCTTCCGCGCTCCTTTGCCATCGAGCTGCCGGCCTCGGGTCCCAACGGCCTCTGGCTGCAGGCCGACGGCTGCTGTAGCAATGCTTTGTGGGTCGCGGTGGAGGTCTCTGTCATGGGAAACGTATCCCTAGCCCGTGGCTGGTAGACATCTGCCCGCGCGCGCGACCTGGGAACGCGGTGCACCCTCCACTTCAAACACGATGGGGCCGCGACCCTCTTCATGAGGGTGTTCGGGGAAGATGGTCGGCGCCGGGTGCTACCCTGAAGACAGCGAGGGCGACGGGGCGCTCGGCCTTGGCGATGGTCATGACGAGGAAGAGGGCGGCCTTGCCCCCGGTGGCGACCATGGCTCGTTTGGCAACGGCAACTCCTCCTCCAACAAGAGCTCCAGCAGCGGCGGCTACGACCAGCCGCCGCGTTGTCAGGCTCGCTTCGAGGACGGTGGCGGGTCGTCCCGTCCCCGCGCCCCAGTGAAGCGCGAGGAGGGCTCCGACTGAGTTTGGGGGCCAATCCTCGTGAGCACCTGCGCCATGGGGGCTGCTTTTGCTTGTCCTTTCCTTTCTTCCTACATTTTACAAGAACCAAGTATGGGGCCCTATGAGGGCGTATAATGAACCGTAGTGCTTAAGTTGCTTTGTGCTATGTTTACCATTCCTATGTTGTGTTATGGTGTTCATGCTTTATTTAGACATGGAGGGATAACTTAGCTGAATGCGCCCAGAGTGGTTTCCTGTCTTCTGAGGGCGCACCTTCTGGCACCTGATGGGCCCTCCTTTTTGCTGACCCGGGAGCCGCAGCCCTCAGGAGGCATACGCCCATCGGGCGCCTTGTCCTTCCCTGCACGAGGCCTCATAATCATGGCCCAACACACCTTGTCGCGGTACCCGTGGGGCACGAACTTTTAGGGGGGGGGTGCACTAACCGCGAGCTCAATCGAGCAATCGAGAAACGCCAGAACTCCAAATTCCATAAAAAAGGAGGCAAACCAACTGCAGAAAGCAAATGAACAGCCGCATCTAGCACCTAGTCTAGTCTTCTCACTAGCGCGGAGCTAAGTGCTGCCACTAGGACATGGGAGGGAGCCCTCGAGGCCCGAGGGCGGCACTCCGGAGACTCCGAGGCAAGTACAGCCCCACTCATTATTACATGAGTGTCACGAGTGGAGACCTTCACAAGCACTGGACCTTACTTCATGGGTAGAACTTCCAGAGGTGTTGGATGTTCCAGGCATTCTCGATCGGGATCCCGTCTTGTGTCTCCAGGCGCGCGGCGCCAGGCCTGGGGACACATGCAATCCTAAAAGGGCCCTCCCATATGGGTGAGAGCTTGTGCAGCCCTTCCCTGGAGAGAACCCACCTTAGGACGAGATCACCCACCTTGAGCGTCCTGGAGCGGACGCTCTGACAGTGATACCGTCGCAACGCTTGTTGGTACCTTGCCGGTCGGAGCGACGCTTCACGGCGGCGTTCCTCCCCCAGCACAAGGTCCATTCCCCGCCTGGCATCCTGCTGCGTCTCATCAATCGCCAGGACCTGCGTGGAGTGATGCTTGACCTTGTGTGGGAGAACCTCTTCTGCTTCGTAGACGAGGAAGAACGGGGTCTCTCCTGTTGGCTTGGTGGTGGTGGTGTGGATGGACCACAACACGGAATGGAGCTCGTCGTGCCAGCCCCTACCGTAGGCCTTGATCTTATTCTTGAAGGTCCTGGTCTCGAGGCCTCTCAAGACCTCGGCGTTTGCGTGCTCGGCTTGGCCATTGCCGAAAGTGGGATGGTCTAGAGGCCCTAAGCAGGATGGTGGATTTGCGAGGCTTTCCTCCGCGTCCGGCCCCACTTCGGGCTTTGGCTAAAGACCTTCAATGTCAAACCGAAGGTAGTAGGCGGCCAACAAGCAGAATGCGGCGGAGCCATGGTGGGCAAAATGCCCAACGTTACATGGCTCGAGGGCTCCTACATGGAGACCATAATGTGGTGGCAATCGGGGTGGTTCTACATCACCGAGCCGCGTGACACCAACTGGGTGGCGGCCCCTGAGTTTCGATCCGGAATCCCCACTCCGCTTACTTCCTGGAAGGAGAAGGGCCTGTCCTGGGGCTCATCAGTGGAGCTGGACGGACTCCAGTAGTGTATCCGGAACATGATAGGCAAGAAACTCAAGCTTGTCAACATAGTCCAGGTCATGCTCTTCCACCGGATCCTCCCGTGTCAACAACGGGCTTTCAACTTATGGGAGTTTGACCCGGCCCAGCACCGGACTCTACGTGAGTTCTTCGACACGACGCATAAGGACGTCTGGAAGGTGTTGTTCAAGGGCGCCGAGGTCCCCCCCCCTTACAGAGGACCGCGGGCTAAGCGCGACGCGCCCTGTGAATCCGGTAAGTTCTGTACATCTCGTAGGGTATTTATTTTCCATAGTTTAACCATGTGCGGGATCTGAGCTCCCATGCCTTTGACAGGACTGGGTGGAGACATCGGAGCAGATTGACTGCCCGGCCCCTCTGCCCAAAGACCTTGCAGACGCTCTCCTGGCGGAGATGCGGACCCCAGCTCCTTATGAGGTGCCGGAGAAGAAGATCAAGAAGAAGGCCACGGGAACCCGAAAGAGTTCCCGGCGCCAGGTGGTATCGGACTCATCATCCGATAACTCCAAGATGCACTCCTCCGTGAAAACGAGGAGGTGGAAGATGAAGATTCTCCCCCTCCAGCCGGGGGAGACAAGAAAAGGAAGGCCACCCCAACCGGGGAGGCCGAAGGGTCCAAGAAGGGAAGGAGTCTCCTTCCGGACTGTTCCACCACTGCCGCCGACAGAGAAGACGGGGGGTTACTCAGGGCCAAGCCCCTGGCGAAGTTGTAAGTATTTAGATACCAGAGTAACTCATAGCATACTTTTATTGCACTGCTTTTCCTAACGCCAAATATGATCATGTAGTCCGCCCCGAGCCCGTATCGACGTATCCTCGTCGGGTGGTTCCTTGGACTCGTCGGATATGAATAGTGAGTCACTTCCAACCGCCTCCTCTCCTCGCCCTACGGACAATGTCGAGGTATTGTCTCAAGGGGCACCGAGCCGGGGGGAGATAGTCCTGGAGGAGCCTCAAGGCGACCTTCCGGACTCTAGGGGCAAAGGGAGCAAGACTCCCAAGGGCTCCAAGTTCGACCCTCAGCCGAACACCGCGCCGGAACCTCCAGTGGTTCCAGACTCCGGCAGGCAGCCCCCTTCCAAGAGGGGCAAGCCGCCCGTGTCGGTGACCTCTGTCCATCCAGAGGCACCGGACAACCTACTGGGAGCGCTTCGTGGCGCTTCCATCGATGAAGAGCACCGCACTATTATGAGTGCGGTGATCAAGAAGGTTCAGTCCGCCAAGAGTGGAATGACTGAAGCCTGTGCCAGCCTTCTAACAGGCTTCGAGGTAAGTATTTAAAATATAGGAAAATATTACCGCATAGACAGTAGCCCCTGATGCTCTGTTTGGTGTTCACAAAGAAAAGCCGAATAGAGGATCAAATAATATCTGCAGGAGTCTAATATAAGTATGTCTGTATGCGTATGCAGGCTTCACTGCTGACCTCTGCCGCACTCACTGCGGAGGTCGCAGCACTGAAGCAGAACCTCGAGCGGTCCGAGAAACAGCTCAGCCTTACCAAGAGGCAGCTCGAGGAGAACAAAGGTAAGTAATACCTTGTATGTATATATATATATATAAAAGATGTGGTTGCAAAATGATAGGATCATCATGGATGTGCCAGGGGCCATGACCGGAGTGGCAACCCTGAAGCAAGCGCTGTCCGAGGCCGAAAACAAAGCGGCCAAGGAGTGCACCGAGCGGGAGAAACAGGAGGCACGGGTGCGCGAGGTGCAACAAGAGCTCCAGGCTCTTGTGAGGAAGCACGTGACTTTGGAGCTTGACTCGAAGACGCGAGAGTCCGAGCTTGCTGCGGCCCCCGAGAGCACAAAGCGTACCAAGGCTGAAGCCCAAAAGGACCTCCAGGAAATTGAGGCAATGAGGAAGATAGCGGCGGGTAAGGCATTCATTATGCAAAGCAAGCATGTGAAAGTAAATTACTTGTTACTTACCCGAGTCCGGAGTTCTACAGGAGCATTCGCAGATTTGCCCCCATCGTGTCAGATGCCGCAAAGTACTACCAGAACAAGGAGGGAAGCTCGATGGAGAAGCTATTCTGGTCTCAGTATACTGGGACCGAACACCCGATGCCTGTGAGCGACCAGCTGAAGCAACTGGTCGAGCTGCACAAGGCGACCGAACAGGCCATGAGGGGCCTTATAGTCCAGATGTGGCCTGGCGACTCCCTTCCCAACAGCTACTTCGGCCTGGTGAGCCGGCTTGTGGATGCCTGCCCACGGTTGGAAGTCATAAAGCGGTCCGTCTGCATCGAAGGTGCACACCGGGCTTTTGCCCATGCGAAGGTGCACTGGGCCAAGATGGACGCCGAGAAGCTGGTGAAGGAGGGGCCGCCGCAGGGCAAGGAGCATCGCTGCCCTGAAATGTATTATGAGGGTGTCCTGAAGGGTGCCCATCTTGTGGTGGACGAGTGTGCGAAGGATGTAATTTTTGAATGAACTTGCTCGTGTGATCTTGTATTATGAAAAATTGTTCATGTGCGCTATGCAATGCTTGTTTGAATTTAAAATATTACCTTCTGTGCGGCTGTTTATCAAATATGAGAGATGGCCAGTCGTCGACTTCTGCCCCCATGCCACGAGTGCTGGGGTGTTCGGTATAAATCTGAGCACTATTTTTTCCATTGATGGGTCCTTTGAGGGAGGTGCTCAGCGCAACGAACAAGGCAATCGGACTATAATGCTTTATCACTCTCACTTAGCCATAGAAGTCTACAATTTTAAATTTTGGCGAAGCCCCTAGTATTCGGAAGGCCGAATTCAGGGCGCTATACACGCCTAAGCCGGACAAAGCTGACTCCTCGCCAGAAGCGGCATAAGTCTTTAGGAACTCGAGACCTCTCGAACAACGACCAGCTCTCGCCTTATCATGACAGTCAGTTTTAGCTTTCTTTACTGAGGTGCTTGCCCAGATGAACCGGGGCACAATCGCAGTAGTTCTCCCAGTGCTACCTTAGCCGATATAGCGGAACTTAAGGTACCAAAACATGGGAGCCGGGCAAACCCAACTATTGACCCAAGACATGATTCGAAGCTGATGCATATAATGCTATAAGTTCGGGGTGCCGCACTGTCGAAAGTGTTCGGACTTCTCACGCCGTATTATGGCGTACGCTTAAGCCCCTGGCATATTGGCCGTACCAGAGTGTACGGGTGCTTAATGTCATGAATGAACATATATATATATAAAAGAATAGAGAATGCGGTAATAGTCTAGTGCTATGCATTGTTTATTAAAAAATGTGCGTCGAAGCAGAATGATACAAGTAGTGCGATAAGCAAATAGTAGGACTATTTGACATGTCCCCTCCAAGGGAAAGCTGAGGAATAGTATTTCAAGCAGGTATTTCACTCGTTATCAGAGACCACCTGGGAATTCCATGGTGCGACGTAGCTTTCTGCCTCCTTGGTTATTGTATCATGTGTCTAGCAATCATACTGCCGGACAGGGTTTCCAGATAGTAAATTCCTGAACGAATAACAAAGCGGGAAGCCCCTAGTGTGGTTGAGCCGCGTTTTGGGGCGTGCCGTAGTCGTGCCCCCCACCTATGCCCATGGTATTTTCAATGCGTAATTATGTACGCGTGGCGCGGATTTTGCCGTTTGGCTGGGACTGGGGTGGGGGCCGCATTGCTATGCGAGCTCAGAACGTGCTAGGCGGTCTTGTTGCAGATTACTTTGGGCGCACTTGACGGTGTTTGGGTGTTTAATCGTCGAACTGGTTGATTGCCTGAAGAGGCTGCATTGTGCTTCTGCTGCGAGGGCTGCAGTGTGCTCCTCTGTGCGGAGAGAGTGCTCTGTGTTTCCATTGACTGTGATGATCCCCCGAGGTCCTGGCATATTGATCTTGAGGTCTGCATAATGCGGTACCGCATTGAATCTCGCAAATGCGGTTCGCCCGAGCAATGCGTGATAGCTACTGCGGAACGGGAGTATATCAAAGATTAACTCCTCGCTTCAGAAGTTATCGGGGGATCCGAAGACCACTTCCAGTGTGACTGAGCCTGTGCAATGGGCCTCTACACCTGGTATGACGCCTTTGAAGGTCGTTTTTGTGGGTTTGATCCTTGAGGGGCTATACCCATTTTGTGCACTGTGTCTTGATAAAGCAGGTTCAGGCTGCTGCCGCCGTCCATAAGGACTCGAGTGAGGTGAAATCCGTCGATGATTGGGTCTAGGACCAGTGCGGCAAATCTGCCATGACAGATACTAGTGGGGTGGTCCCTGCAATCGAAGGTGATCAGACAGGAGGACCATGGGTTGAACTTTGGGGCGACTGGCTCTAACGCATATACGTCCCTTAGCGCACGCTTCCGCTCCCTCTTGGGGATGTGGGTTGTGTATATCATGTTCACCATCCGCACTTAAGGGGGGAACCTCTTCTATCCCTTAGCACACGCTTCTTTTGAATAGCTTTTTCCGCTGACCGGGTTTAGAGCCTCTGAATCCGGCATTGACTGTCGTATCCTCGGTATTGTCGTTATTGATGCGGCGCTTGTGTTTGTTGCGACGTGACCTTCCATTGCTATTCGTGGTATCCGAATGTAACACCCCGTATGTAACCTGCCATATTTGTATTCCAAATCTTGCCATTTCCGGCACTAAGTTATGATATTTCCTCGTTGTCGAGTTTTTGTCTTCATATGTTTTTTTCTTTGTCATGCATCTCATATCATGTCATCATGTGCATCGCATTTGCATACGTGTTCGTCTCATGCATCTGAGCTTTTTCCTCGTTATCCGTTTTGAATGCCGGCGCTCCTATGTCCTCCGGTGTCCCTTTCTACCTCTTTTCATGTGCGGGTGTTAAATGCTTTCGGATTGGACCGAGACTTGCCAAGCAGCCTTGGTTTACTACCGGTAGACCGCCTGTCAAGTTTCGTGCCATTTGGACTTCGTTTGATACTCCAACGGTTAACCGAGGGACCGAGAAGGCCTCGTGTGTGTTGCAGCCCAACACCCATCCAAAGTGGCCCAAAACCCACCTAAACCTCCTCCATCATCTAGGTCATTCGATCACGATCGCGTGGCCGAAAACCGTGCTCAATTTGGAGCCTCCTAGCTCCTCCTACCTATAAAAGGTCCTCCCCCCTCCAAATCCTGGGTCTCTTCCCCCTAACCCTAGATCCCTCATCCTCCCGCGCGTCGGACACGTCCGGGCGCGCCGGACACGCCTCGCCGCCGCCACTCGCAGCACGCCACATGTCCTCCCCGCAGCCCCACTTCGCTGCCAACCGCGCGGGCCCGCGAGGTCCACGACCGGCCCCCGCAGCCCACATCGCCCAAGCGCCGCCCCTCGGCCTCCCTTCGCCTCGCGCCGCCGTCCACATCGACTCCAGCCACCGCACGCCCGCTCACCGGCAGCCACCAGCGCGCCGAAGCCAGCGGCCGCTCCGCCTCGTCACCGCACCTGGCGCCGGCCACCGCCACCGCCCCGACACCGACCTCCGCCACCGTCTGGCGCCTCCTCGTTGCCGGCGCGGCCCGGATCCGCCTCTCCTTCGCCTCTCCGCCGCCTCTTCAACCTCGCCGGAGTAAACCACGATCTCGCCGGAGTTGCCTCAGTTCGCGTGCCAACGAACCCTAGATCTGGAGAGGTTGTTTTTCCCCAAGTCCCAGATATTTTTCGCGTTTTTCATCGCATCATAACTCTGCACCCGTGGCTCCATTTCAGGCGTGTAGCATATCAAATTGTTCATATCGACGAGTACTTCATTTCATTCCATTGCACCATGTTCATTTGAGCTCATCTTGATGCCCTAAATTCTGTTGGAAGAGTGCTAGTTTCTGTTAGTTTCAGATTCTTATCAGTAATTGGACATTTGTCATTTTTGCCATGATTGATGTGTGCTTCCTATGAACTTGAGCCCTACATGTGTTTTGAAGTATGCCATGCCATCTTTACAGGGGTGTATGCCATGTATTTTTGTGATCTCTGTGTTGACTAGCACAAGCAAGCAAAGTAGCCCTCATAATGTTGCTGATTTCAGGGACTTGGAAATCTTCCAAGTGTTTGTCCTGCTAATATTTTTATGCCATGTATTCATGTTGATACAGAGTGATCCATGCTTCTTTTAAGCATGATCAGTAAGGATGTTTTGTAGATATTGTGGTGCTCTATCCATCCATGTCTTTGTTTGCAATTATGGAGAACCCTAGCTTGACTCAGTCGAGCTCTACTTTTGCTATAATATGTTCCTGGCAGATTGTTTACGTGTTAAGCATTTTTGCCGAGGATGTTGTAGTTGATCCATGCATGCTATGTTGTTGTTCTTGCCATGTTTATCTTCTATGCCATGTCTACTTGCTGGGTGTATGCTTAGTTTATCATGCAATGCCTTGTGGTGAGTGCATCGAGCTTGTAAACATGCCTACTTGATATCTGTTTTGCCATGTTCCAGTTTTCTGCTAAGTCTGAATCTGTTAACGATAATTGCTATGTTCACATGGATGCCATTGTATTTTCTGATCCCTTTTGGCTTATGGTCAGTAAGGGACTTTTGTTGTATGCTTTGAGTAGCTTCATGCCATGCCATGCTTTGCCATGATATGATTCTATAGCATGTTGTTATCTTGCTCTAAACATTGCTTCCTGATGTTGAATTCCTGACATGTTATTTTCAGTAAGTCTGTAACCTGATATCTTTTGCACTTTTTCCATGCTTGTTTGAACCTACTATTGAGTGATTTAGCCATAGCTCAGTGTTCATATTTTGTCAAGCATCTTGAGTGGATCCTTGCCATATGTTTTGTTGCTATGTTAGAGTGCTGTAGCATGTTGTTCTTGGTGCATTTAGGTGGCTTCGTGCTGTTAATCGCAGACCAGTGCCATATTTGTTTTGTTTGTCATTTGCAAACCGTGCATCCGATTCTGGTGATCTTTATATCGATTTCGACCGAAATCAACTCCTCTTTCCAGTGGCACTCTTGGTTTTCCAAGACGAAACATGCATATGCATCGCATATCGCATCCCGCATATCATGACATGTTTTGCATCATGTTGTTTGTGCATTGCACGTGGTTGATTGTGTCACCCTTTGCTTGTGTTCTTTCTTTGGGTAGAGCCGGGAGACGAGTACGTGATTGAGGAGCCCGTTGAGTACGTTTACGAGGATCAAGCTAACGTCAACTCGGAGAACTTTGCAGGCAAGATGACCATACCCTCGAAATCACTTATATCTTTGCTTGCTAGATGCTCGCTCTATTGCTATGCCTATGCTACGACACCTACCACTTTCTTATCATGCCTCCCATATTGCCATGTCAAACCTCTAACCCACCTTGTCCTAGCAAACCGTTGTTTGGCTATGTTACCGCTTTGCTCAGCCCCTCTTATAGCGTTGTTAGTTGCAGGTGAAGATTGGAGTTTGTTCCTTGTTGGAACATGTTCATTGTTGGGATATCATTATTATATCTTGTCTATTTTATTGCATCTATATACGGTAAAGGGTGGAAGGCTCGGCCTTATGCCTAGTGTTTTGTTCCACTCTTGCCGCCCTAGTTTCCGTCATACCGGTGTTATGTTCCTCGATTTTGCATTCCTTACACGGTTGGGTTATAATGGGAACCCCTTGACAGTTCGCCTTGAATAAAACTCTTCGAGCAATGCCCAAACTTGGTTTTACTATTTGCCACCTAGCCTTTTTCCCTTTGGTTTCACGGACTCAAGGGTCATCTTTATTTTAACCCCCCGGGCCAGTGCTTCTCTAAGTGTTGGTCCAAACTGAGCGATGTCCGAGGCTACCAGGGGCAACTCTGGGCTGGCCTACCCGACGTCTGGCTCATCCGATGTGCCCTGAGAATGAGATATGTGCATCTCCTATCGGGATTTGTCGGCACATTTGGGCGGCTTTGCTGGTTTAGTTTTACCATTGTCGAGATGTCTTGTAACCGGGATTCCGAGTCTGATCGGGTTGTCTTGGGAGAAGGAATATCCTTTGTTGACCGTGAGAGCTTGTGATGGGCTAAGTTGGGACACCCCTGCAAGGATTTGAACTTTCGAAAGCCGTGTCCGCGGTTATGGGCAGATGGGAATTTGTTAATGTCCGGTTGTAGAAGACCTGTACTTAACTTAATTAAAAAGAATCAACAGAGTGTGTGGCCGTGATGGTCTCTTTTCGGCAGAGTCCGAGAAGAGAACACGGTCTCGTGTTATGCTTGAACGTAGGTTGTTCTAGGATCACTTCTTGATCATAGTTTCTCGATCGTGCCTTTGCCTTCTCTTCTCGCTCTCATTTGCGAATTTTAGCCACCTTATATGCTAGTGCTTGCTGCAGCTCCACCTCATACCTTTTCCCTACCTATAAGCTTAAATAGTCTTGATCGCGAGGGTGTGAGATTGCTGAGTCCCCGTGACTCACAGATTACTTCCAAAACCAGATGCAGGGACCGATGATACCGCTCCAGGAGATTCGACTGAGCTCAAGTGGGAGTTCGATGAGGACTCGGGTCGATAGTATGTTTCCTTTCCAGGCGATCAGTAGTGGTGCCTAGTTGGGGCGATCGGGGACTTTGTTGCATTTGGGGTTGTTCTTTATTTTGGTTCCATAGTCGGACCTTGATTGTATCTGCATGAATGTAATGATATTTATGCTATTGTGTGACGTGGCGAGTGTAAGCCAACTATGTACCCCCTTTCCTTATTTATTACATGGGTTGTGTGAAGATTACCCCACTTGCGACATTGTTGACAATGCGGTTATTCCTGTAAGTCGTGCTTCGACACGTGGGAGATATAGCCGCATCATGGGTGTTACAAGTTGGTAATTAGAGCCTTCCCGGACTTAGGACCCCCCTGCTTGATCAAATCGTTGGCGTTGTTGAGTCTAGAAAAATGTTTTGAGTCATTTAGGATTATATATATATATATATATATATCAGAGACTAGGATTCTTTTTACTCCTCAGTCCCTTCGTCGCTCTGGTGAGGCATCCTGACATAGATTTTTGACTCTTCTCTTCTCAAATTTCACTAAAAAAATTTAGGATCACGCGGGTATCTTGGAATCGTTCTGATGGTTTTGTGATGAGAACACTGTTCTTGGTGCCTCCTGACATTTAGGGGTTGTGGCAGTGTCCTGGGGAGTTGAGCTCCGAGGTGTTGTCGTCAACATTTTATCATTGCAATTCTGGAATACCTGAGTTTCGCCGACATCGAAAATCTCTTTTATGCAGTTGTTGGTGAGATAACCTCGACGCCACCCAGTACTGGGGCGGGAGTTCTGGAGTATCACCATAACTCATATAACGGATGCTTTTCGAAGGTTGAGGTAAATGATTTCAGAAGGTTTCTTGGTTATGTGTTGAAGGATGGATACATATGGATGTAGGATTTGCTAGCTTTTGGTGAGATATAATGCTTCCCCTGTATCCCCAACACCTGATTGCATAACCGGAAAGGTTCGGGAGTTTCATAGGTGGGAATTCATGTAGCTCTAGTATTTCTTCCGCGAATATTTGGTTTGTGATTGGATAATCCTCACCAAGTATTTGTTCTTGTCCGTACCTTGTTGTTTTATTCTTCTACCTCTATCTACGTGGCTTCTCAATTTATGGAAGTGTGACCATTTCAATTGGAATGCATTCGTTCATTTTGTTCGGATGTGAAGACTATATGTTGCAATTTCGATCCATTTGATTCAGCTTGAATATATGTCTGTCAAGATGCTAACGGATGTCACCCTCTTCAGGATGGCTCCTCCAATGCGTCAGAACCGTGAAACGCCGCCACCACCTCCACCTCCGGAGGCATGGCAAGCTGTGATGGCCGCTACCAATGCCAACACGCAACTGATCATGCAGCTCGTGCAAGAGCGCAACCAAGGGAACCAAGGCCATGGCAACAATCAGAATCAGTTTGCTACACTCAACCAGTTCCTCGCTAACCAGCCAAAGACCTTCATCAACTGTGTCGAGGCAACAGACGCTGATGATTGGCTTGTGGATATCTACAAGCATTTCGAGTGCAGCAACGTGAGGCCTGAGGACTTTGTCAAGTTTGCCTCGTTACAACTCAAAGACCAAGCTGCAGAGTGGTATTAGCAGTACAAGGATTCCAGAGGAGGTCATGTGATTACCTGGGATGAATTCCGTCAAGACTTCAAAGCTCACCACATTCCTCAGAGTGTTGTTGAGAGCAAGCGTGAGGAGTTCCGCAATCAGAAGCAAGGCAGCTTGTTTGTTTACTAGTATAACATCATGTTCCAGAAGCTCGCGTGTTTCGCTAAGAAAGATGTCCCCGATGAGAAGAGCATGATTTATCAGTTCAGAGGTGGCCTCAGAGAAGATCTCCAACTAGCTCTCGTGCTTTTTGAGCCATAGAAGTACGATGAGTTCTACAATATGGCACTGAAACAAGAGACTGCTCAGCTCAAGTGCGATGCTTCCAAGAAGCGAGTCAGAGATGCAACTCCTTCTTCCTCAACTCAAGTGGCAACTAAGAAGCAAAAGTATTGGTTGCCTCCTCCTCCGTTCAGTCAGCCTTATCAGCAAAAGAGCAAAGGTGGCAATGGATCTTCCCACCCACCCAACCTAGGCTTTCAGAACAAGACTTCGTCTCATGCTCCAAGATCAAGTCCTCCGTATCACTGTCTGCTCTCGGAGGTCATGTGCAACAACTGTCAGTAGAAGGGTCACTATGCCAACAAATGCTTCAATCAGAGTCGTCTTCCTCCTTCTCCTGTGAGATCTGCTAGCACCGCCGTGGTTAGGCATAACCCCAAGTCTGCAAAGGTCAACTTGATGAACGCAGCTCAGGCAGAGGACTCGTCAGATGTGATTATGGGTAACCTTCCTGTTAACGATATTCCTGCAAAAGTTCTTTTTGACACTGGTGCATCGCATTGTTTCATTTCAAGACCATTTGCATCTAAGCATGAGATGCCTTTCCAAGAATTGCCTAGACAGTTATCAGCTGTTTCTCTGGGTAAATTCATGAACGCAAGCTCTATGGTCCCAGATGTTACTATCACGTTGGGCGACTATAAGTTTTTGTCCTCTTCAGTGGTCCTTGGTAACTCGGATATTGATCTTATTCTCGGAATGGACTGGCTTTCTAAGCACAAGGCTTGGCTTGATTGTGCTGCCAGGCAGATTCAATTGACACATTCGTCTGAGGATGTCATCGTCTTTGCCGCTCGTGATGATACCATTCGACTGTTTTCTCTCACCGAGAAGGGCTGAGTTGGATGCCATCTCTCAGATTCCAGTCGTTTGTGAATATCAAGACGTCTTTCCAGAAGAGCTTCCAGGAATGCCTCCGCACTGGCCAGTTGAATTCATCATCGATCTTGAGCCTGGCACGAAACCTGTTTGCAAACATCTGTACAAGCTTGGTCCTGAAGAGTTGAAAGAGCTGAAGAAGCAACTCAATATTCAAGAGAATATGGGTCTCATCCGACCAAGTTCTTCTCCATGGGGTTGTGGTGTTCTTTTAGTCAAGAAGAAGGATGGAATGGACCGACTCTGTGTCGACTACCGTCCGTTGAACAAGAAGACCATAAAGAACAAGTACCCACTTCCCAACATCAATGAGCTTTTCGAACAACTCAAAGGTGCTCAAGTATTCTCCAAGCTTGAACTCCGTATGGGCTATCATTAGATTCGCATTCGTGAAGAAGATATCCCCAAGACAGCGTTCAGAACAAGCTATGGTTCATATGAATAAACTGTCATGTCTTTCGGCCTTGTCAATGCTCCTCCAACATTCTCCCGCATGATGAACTTCATCTTCAACGCCTACACAAATGACTTCGTCTTGGTCTACCTCGATGACATTTTGGTCTTTTCCCGGAACAAGGAGGATCATTCCAAGCATTTGAGATTGGTGCTGGATAAACTCAGAGAACATCAGTTCTATGCGAAGTTTTCGAAGTGCGAGTTTTGGCTCGATGAGGTTCTCTACCTTGGTCATATCATCTCCGCCAAGGGCATAGCTGTAAATCCTGAGAAGGTGTATGCAATTGGGAATTGGGAACCACCTCAGAATGTGAAGCAACTCCGCAGCTTCCTTGGGCTCGCAAGCTATTGTCGAAGGTTCGTTGAGAACTTCTCAAAGATCGCAAAGCCTCTTTCCAACCTTCTCCGGAAGCATGTGAAGTATGTCTGGTCGCCTGAATGTGATAGCACCTTCAACACCCTCAAAGAGAAGTTAGTCACTGCTCCAGTTCTGACTCCTCCTGATGAATCCAAACTGTTCGAGGTCTTCTGTGATGCTTCCCTTCAAGGTCTTGGTGCAGTGTTGATACAAGAGAAGAAAGTTGTGGCTTATACCTCTTGCCAGTTGAGGCCCAACGAAAAGAACTACCCCACTCATGACCTCGAGTTGGCAGCAGTTGTCCATGCTCTTTCAACTTGGAGACATCTCTTGTTGGGAAGGAAAGCGGACATCTTCACTGATCATAAGAGTCTCAAGTACATCTTCACTCAGCCAAACGTCAACCTCAGGCAGACTCGTTGGGTCAAAATGATTCAAGAGTATAATCCGAGTATCGAATATACTCCAGGCAAGGCCAATGTAATTGCTGACGCATTGAGTAGGAATGCTTACTGCAACAGTTTGATTCTCAAGCCCTACCAACCAGAGCTTTGTGAAGCTTTGTGCAAACTTAATCTTCAAGTTGTTCCTCAAGGATCTCTTGCCAACCTCCAAGTTTCTCATACTTTGGAAGATCAGATCCGTGAGGCTGAACTTCTTGATGTCGTGGTGAAGAAGGTGAAGATTGGGATTGCCAAGAGTCATCCCATGTACAGGTGCTATCATCTTGATGACAAGGATACTCTATTCTTCAAGGATCGCATTGTTGTGCCTAAGGGTGACCTTCGTAAAGTAATTATGAACGAGGCTCACAATTCACTCCTCTCCATTCACCCTGGAAGTACAAAGATGTACCCGGACCTCAAGTAGTCGTATTGGTGGACTCGAATGAAGCGCGAGATTGCTCAGTTCGTGAACGAATGTGATGTCTGCAGAAGAGTGAAAGCAGAACACCAACGACCAGCTGGTCTCCTCCAACCTCTTGCCATTCCAGAATGGAAGTTTGATCATATTGAGATGGACTTCGTGACTGGATTTCCAAAGTCCAAGCGTGGCAATGATGCTATCTTTGTTGTCATTGACAAACTCACTAAAGTGGCTCATTTTCTTCTTATCAAAGAATCTATCACAGCAGCTCAGTTGGCAGAGCTATGTACCTCCAGGATTGTCTCTCTGCACGGCATTCCGCAGTTGATATCTTCAGATCGCGGGAGCATATTTACCTCCAAGTTCTGGAATTCTTTTTAGAAGGCCATGGGCACCAACATTCGCTTCAGCACAGCTTTTCATCCTCAAACCAGTGGCCAAGTCAAGCGAGTAAATCAAATTGTTGAAAATATGCTCAGGGCATGTGTCATTTCTTTCGGTATCAAGTGGGAAGATTGTCTTCCATATGCCGAGTTCTCCTACAACAACAGCTTCCTAGCGAGTTCGGGCAAAGCCCCATTCGAGATTCTCTATGGCAGGAAGTGTCGTACTCCTCTTAATTGGTCAGAGATTGGTGAACGCCAACTTCTTGGCAATGACTTGATCACAGAGGCTGAAGAAATGTGAAAAGTCCTTCGTGAAAATCTAAAAGCCACGCAATTGCGCTAGAAGAGTTACTATAATAGCAAGCATCGTGACTTGGCTTTCGAGATCGGAGACCATGTCTACCTCCGCGTCTCTCCAATGAAAGGTACTTGTCGCTTCGGTATCAAAGGGAAGCTTGCCCCTAGATATGTGGGTCCTTTCAAGATCATTGGCAAAAGAGGCGATCTCGCCTATCAAATTGAGCTTCCGTCCAACTTTGCAAACGTGCACGACGTGTTTCACGTGGCTCAACTCCGCAAGTGTTTCAAGACTCCTGACCGCACCGTCAACTTCGAAGAGTCTCCAAGAAGACCTGTCTTATCATGAGCACCCCGTTGCTATTCTTGAAGAAACTGAGCGCAAGCCTCGCAACAAGTCTATCAAATTCCTGAGAGTCAAGTGGTCACATCATTCCGACCGTGAAGCCACCTGGGAACGCGAGGATCACCTCCGTTCTGAGTACCCGGAGTTCTTCCAATCCTAGATCTCGGGACGAGATCCTTTCGTAGTGGTGGAGTGTTGTAACACCCCGTATGTAACCTGCCATATTTGTATTCCAACTCTTGCCATTTCCGGCACTAAGTTATGATATTTCCTCGTTGTCGGGTTTTTGTCTTCGTGTGTTTTTGTCTTTGTCATGCATCTCATATCATGTCATCATGTGCATCACATTTGCACACGTGTTCGTCTCATGCATCCGAGCTTTTTCCCCGTTGTTCATTTTGCATTCTGGTGCTCCTATGTCCTCCGGTGTTCCTTTCTACCTCTTTTCGTGTGCGGGTGTTAAACATTTTCAGATTGGACCGAGAGTTGCCAAATGGCCTTGGTTTACAACTGGTAGACTTCATGTCAAGTTTCGTGCCATTTGCACTTCGTTTGATACTCCAACGGTTAACCGAGGGACCGAGAAGGCCTTGTGTGTGTTGCAGCCCAACACCCCTCCAAAGTGTCCCAAAACACACCTAAACCTCCTCCATCATCTAGGTCATTCGATCACGATCACGTGGCCGAAAACCGTGCTCAATTTGGAGCCTCCTAGCTCCTCCTACCTATAAAAGGTCCTCCCCCTCCAAATCCCGGGTCTCTTCCCCCCTAACCCTA
>NC_041392.1:463889605-463929769 GCF_002162155.2 Triticum dicoccoides | reverse complement strand
TTCGCCTCGCACCGCCGTCCGCATCGAAGCCGCCCACCGCGCCGCCTCGTCACCGCACCCGGCACCGGCCACCTCCACCGCCCCGACGCCGACCTCCGCCGCCGTCCGGCGCCTCCTCGTCGCCGGCGGGCCCCAGATCCGCCTCTCCTTCGCCTCCCCGCTGCCTCTTCAACCTCGCCGGAGTAAACCACGAGCTCGCCGGAGTTGCCTCGGTTTGCCTGCCGACGAACCCTATATCTGGAGAGGTTGTTTTTCCCAAGTCCCAAATATTTTTCGCGTATTTCATCGCATCATAACTCTGCACCCGTGGCTCCGTTTTGGGCGTGTAGCATATCAAAATTGTTCGTATCGACAAGTACTTCATTTCATTCCATTACACCATGTTCATTTGAGCTCATATTGATGCCCTAAATGCTGTTGGAAGAGTGCTAGTTTCAGATTCTTATCAGTAATTGGACATTTGTCATTTTTGCCATGATTGATGTGTGCCTCCTATGAACTTGAGCCCTACATGTCTTTTGAAGTATGCCATGCCATCTTTACAGGGGTGTATGCCATGTATTTTTGTGATCTCCGTGGTGACTAGCAAAAGCATGCAAAGTATCCCTCGTAATGTTGCTGATTTCAGGGACTTAGAAATATTCCAAGTCTTTGTCTTGCTAATATTTTTATGCCATGTATTCATGTTGATACAGAGTGATCCATGCCTCTTTTGAGCATGATCAGTAAGGATGTTTTGTAGATATTGTGGTGCTCTATCCATCCATGTCTTTGTTTGCAATTATGGAGAACCCTAGCTTGACTCAGTCGAGTTCTACTTTTGCTATAATATGTTCCTGGCAGATTGTTTACGTGTTAAGCATTTTTGCCGAGGATGTTGTAGTTGATCCATGCATGCTATGTTGTTGTTCTTGCCATGTTTATCTTCTATGCCATGTCTACTTGCTGGGTGTATGCTTAGTTTATCATGCAATGCCTTGTGGTGAGTGCATCGAGCTCGTAAACATGCCTACTTGATATCTGTTTTGCCATGTTCCAGTTTTCTGCTAAGTCTGAATCTGTTAACGATAATTGCTATGTTCACATGGATGCCATTGTATTTTCTGATCCCTTTTGGCTTATGGTCAGTAAGGGACTTTTGTTGTATGCTTTGAGTAGCTTCAAGTCATGCCTTGCTTTGCCATGATATGATTATGTAGTATGTTGTTATCTTGCTCTAAACATTGCTTCCTGATGTTGAATTCCTGACATGTTATTTTCAGTAAGTCTGTAACCTGATATCTTTTGCACTTTTGCCATGCTTGTTTGAACCTACTATTGAGTGATTTAGCCGTAGCTCAGTGTTCATCTTTTGTCAAAAATCATGAGCGGATCCCTGCCATGTATTTTGTTGCTATGTTAGAGTGTTGTAGCATGTTGTTCTTGATGCATTTAGGTGGCTTCATGCTGTTAACCGCAGACCGGTGACATATTTGTTTTGCTTGTCATTTGCAAATCGAGCATCCGATTCCGGTGATCTTTATATTGATTTCGACCGAAATCAACTCTTATTTCCAGTGGCACTCTTGGTTTTCCAAGTTGAGGCCAGGTTCAATGTTTCTTTTCCGAAACATGCATATGTATCACATATCGCATCCCGCATATCATGACGTGTTTTGCATCATGTTGTTTGTGCATTGCACGTGGTTGATTGTGTCTCCCTTTGCTTGTGTTCTTGCTTTGGGTAAAACTAGGAGACGAGTACGTGATCGAGGAGCCCATTGAGTACGTTTACGAGGATCAAGCTAACGTCAACTCGGAGAACTTTGCAGGCAAGATGACCATACCCTCGAAATCACTTCTATCTTTGCTTGCTAGATGCTCGCTCTATTGCTATGCCTATGCTACGACACATACCACTTGCTTATCGTGCATCCCATATTGCCATGTCAAACCTCTAACCCACCTTGTCCTATCAAACCGTTGTTTGGCTATGTTACCGCTTTGCTCAGCCCCTCTTATAGCATTGTTAGTTACAGGTGAAGATTGGAGTTTGTTACTTGTTGGAACATGTTCATTGTTGGGATATTATTATTATATCTTGTCTATTTTAATGCATATATATACTTGGTCAAGGGTGGAAGGCTCGGCCTTATGCCTGGTGTTTTGTTCCACTCTTGCCGCCCTAGTTTTCGTCATACCGGTGTTATGTTCCTTGATTTTGCGTTCCTTACACGGCTGGGTTATAATGGGAACCCTTTGACAGTTCGCCTTGAATGAAACTCTTCCAGCAATGCCCAACCTTGGTTTTACCATTTGCCACCTAGCCTTTTTCCCTTGGGTTTCGCAAACTCAAGGGTCATCTTTATTTTAACCCCCGGGCCAGTGCTTCTCTAAGTGTTGGTCCAAACTGAGCGATGTCCGGGGCTACCAGGGGCAACTCTGGGCTCTCATACCCGATGTCTGGCTCATCCGATGTGCCCTGAGAACGAGATATGTGCAGCTCCTATCGGGATTTGTCAGCACATTTGGGCGGCTTTGCTGGTTTAGTTTTACCATTGTCGAGATGTCTTGTAACCGGGATTCCGAGTCTGATCGGGTTGTCTTGGGAGAAGGAATATCCTTCATTGACCGTGAGAGCTTGTGATGGGCTAAGTTGGGACACCCCTACAGGGATTTGAACTTTCGAAAGCCGTGCCCGCGGTTATGGGTAGATGGGAATTTGTTAATGTCCGGTTGTAGAAAACCTGAAACTTAACTTAATTAAAAGAATCAACAGAGTGTGTGACCGTGATGGTCTCTTTTCGGCGGAGTCCGGGAAGAGAACACGGTCTCGTGTTATGCTTGAACGTAGGTTGTTCTAGCATCACTTCTTGATCATAGTTTCTCGATCGTGCCTTTGCCTTCTCTTCTCGCTCTCATTTGCGTATGTTAGCCAGCTTATATGCTAGTGCTTGCTGCAGCTCCACCTCATACCTTTTCCCTACCTATAAGCTTAAATAGTCTTGATCGCGAGGGTATGAGATTGCTGAGTCCCCGTGACTCACAGATTACTTCCAAAACCAGATGCAGGGACGGATGATACCGCTCCAGGAGATTCGACTGAGCTCAAGTGGGAGTTCGATGAGGACTCGGGTCGATACTACGTTTCCTTTCCAGACGATCAGTAGTGGTGCCCAGTTGGGGCGATCGGGGACTTTGTTGCATTTGGGGTTGTTCTTTATTTTGGTTCCGTAGTCGGACCTTGATTGTATCTGGATGAATGTAACGATATTTATCCTATTTTGTGACATGGCGAGTGTAAGCCAACTATGTACTCCCTTTCCTTGTTCATTACATGGGTTGTGTGAAGATTACCCCACTTGCGACATTGCTTACAATGCGGTTATTCCTCTAAGTCGTGCTTCGGCACATGGGAGATATAGCCGCATCATGGGCGTTACACCGAAGTACCATGGTTCTTTGATATATTATTGCTGCGAGCCAGCTAGCTGTCCTCTCCCGCGCAAAAGCGGGTAATGAGTGTCGTGAGGGCTGCCATAGATTTCGGCTTTTCCTGGCCAAGGTGCTAGGCGAGCCACTCGTCGTGGATGTTGTGCTTAAAAGCTACTAGGGCCTCTGCATTCGGATAGTCGAAGATTTGATTTTTCTTTGTCAGAAACCGTGTCCAGAATTTCCTGGCCGATTCCTCTGGCTGCTAAATTATGTGGCTCAAGTCATCGGCATCTGGTGATGGCACATAAGTGCCCTGGAAGTTGTCAAGGAATGCGGCTTCTCGATCTTCCCAACAGCCAATGGATTCTGCTAGCAGGCTGTTGAGCCAATGCCGAGCTAGTCCTTTCAGCTTGTGTGGGAGGTATTTGATGGCGTGTAGATCGTCACCGTGTGCCATGTGGATGTGCAGGGAGGAAGTCCTCGATCCATACCGATGGATCTGTTGTACCGTCGTACGATTCAATACTTACGGGTTTGAAACCCTCTGGGATTTGGTGATCCATTACTTCGTCTGTGAAGCATAGGGGATGTTCGACGCCTCTGTACTGGGCTATGTCGCGACGCAACTCAAATGAGTCTTGTCCGCTGTGTTCGGCCCGGCCGGATTTACTTTTACTGTATCCGGCGTGACGGTTATCGTCTCGCGTAGTGGCACGCCCTCGTGATCCGTAGATCGATCTTGCGTGTTTTTCTTTGTCCTCCAATACGTCTCGCAGTTCTAGCGTGTTTCCTCGTGCCTTGACATTTTTATTTGAGTGGCGTCGGGGTGCGGGCTGAGCTTTTAGGCTGAAATGCCTCTCTGTCGCGGCCATGAGGTGGCCGATGAGCCGCGTCATACGTTGGAGCTATAGGTTTTAATGCTTCCTCCTCCAGTCGGGGTGGCAACCTGCGCTTTGGGTAACTCTTAGAGGGCCGTTCGAGTTCATATTCGTCGGCCGCAAGGACTTCAGTCCATCTGTCAGCTAGCAAATCTTGATCAGCTTGAAGCTGCCGTTGCTTTTTCTTCAGGCTATTTGCCGTGGCTATAAGCCGGCGCTTGAAGCGCTCTTGCTCGACGGGATCCTCATGCACGACAAATTCATCATCGTCGAGGCTTGCCTCGTCTTCGGAGGGAGGCATGTAATTATCATCCTACACCTCTCCATCTGCCGCTCTCTCGGGAGGGCTGGCTTCTCCATCCTCCTGCTCTAAATCTTGCTAGAGGGGATTGTCGTCATCTTTGGCACTGTCCGGAGTGCTATTATCTCCTGTGCCGGTATCACCGCTTTTGCTTTGGCGAGACTTAGAGCGGCGCCGCTGTCATCGGCACTTGGGTTGCTTCTTGGAGGGGTCATCCTCCGCTGTCCCGTCGCCATTGCCTTCTTTGGGTGTGTCCATCATGTATATATCATATGATAAGGTGGTTGTCCAGTGCCCTGTGGGCAGTGGTTCCTGTTTGTCCCCTGCATCGTCGTCCATACCGTCGATGTCTACGGATTGTAAGTCGAGCGTGTCGGTCAAATCGTCGACAGTGGCTACTAAGTGGGTGGTGGGTGGGCGGCGAATTTCTTCGTCATTCGCATCCCAACCCTGTCGGACATAGTTCAGCCAGGACTGTCCTGACAAGGAGAGAGACCTTAATGAGCTCAATATGTCGGCGAAGGGCGAGTGCTGAAAGATATCCGCGGAGGTGAACTCCATGATCGGCGCCCAGTCGGATTCGATAGGCACGGGCGCAGGCGGTTCGGAGTCCGTGGCCGGGGAACAATCCGGCAGTTTGGCATCACGACTCTCGTGAAGGGTAAGGTCGATACTTGGCTCGATCGCCGCTGAGAATGCGGCCTCCGTGGTGGGGTCTATCCACCCGTCCATGGATGGCGCAATTGGCCCTGAATTGAGGGTCGGAGCGGTTGCTGGTACGGTCTCCTGAACACTGTCCGATGGTAGAGCTAAATCATGCTCATCGTGACCGTGCGACGCAGTCAGCAGGGGCTCGAATCGGCCGAAGATCAAGTCTCCGCGGATGTCGGCTGTGTAGTTTAAGCTTCCAAACCTGACCTGGTGGCCAGGGGCGTAACTCTCGATCTACTCCAGATTGCCAAGCAAGTTGGCCCGCAGTGCGAAGCCGCCGAATACAAAGATCTGTCCGGGGAGAAAAGTCTCACCCTGGACCGCATCGCTATCGATGATTGAAGGAGCCATCAAGCCTAACGATGACGACATAGAGGAACTCTCAATGAAAGCACCAATGTCGGTGTCAAAACCGGCGGATCTCGGGTAGGGGGTCCCGAACTGTGCATCTAAGGCAGATGGTAACAGGAGGCCGAGGACACGATATTTACCCAGGTTCGGGCCCTCTTGATGGAGATAATACCCTACGTCCTGCTTGATTGTTCTTGATAATATGAGTAGTACAAGAGTTGATCTACCACGGGATCGAAGAGGCTAAACCCTAGAAGCTAGCCTATGGTATGATTGTTGTTGTTGGTCCTACGGACTAAACCCTCCGGTTTATATAGACACCGGAGGGGGCTAGGGTTACATAGAGTCGGTTACAAGGAAGGAGATCTACATATCCGTATTGCCAGGCTTGCCTTCCACGCCAAGGAGAGTCCCATCCGGACACGGGACGAAGTCTTCAATCTTGTATCTTCATAGTCCAACAGTCCGGCCAAAGGATATAATCCGGCTATCCGGATACCCCTAATCCAGGACTCCCTCACTTGGCATGGAACTGGCAAGCCTCGCAGGATTTCACCAGCTTGGTTGCATCGCTGAGTGTCGTGGGTGCGCGACGAGGAGTGATGCCCGCAGTCCCCGCCGTTTATTTCAACTAGCAGTTCGCCCCTGTTTCCTGGAGATGCATCGCAAAGAAACATCATTGGGTCGTTTCCTGTACAACTCACCATACTGGATGCAATACGCCATAGCTTGTGAGGCCACACGCTCCGCGTCCTCCTCTTTCTCCGGCGGTGTCCCCCGCAGTAGGTACGCCTTCAATTCTTCGGTCCAGCACCCCTCCTGAGTCTCAAGTGCAAGGAGTAAACGCGCTCTTGAGGTTGTGCCGCAGGCGGGAACTCCTGAGGTTGAAGCAGCATAGGCTCCGCAGTCAGAGGGGACGCTCAAGGCTTAAAGAGCCGCTTATCGAAGATGCTAGGCTCCTGGGGCTGTCGCCTTGACGCCCTCTTGGCGATATTGTCCGCTTCCCTGTTTGTGTCGCGGGGCACATGCTGCAGTTCTAGGCCCAGGAATTGCTTCTCCTTTGGATTATACACCTTGTTGGAGAAGTTGACGAAGAGCTAAGAGTCAACCTTGACGGTGAGGCGCTTCACCCCCAAGGCCGCCGCAACCTTGAGGCCGGCGATCAAGCCTTCGTATTCCGCGATGTTGTTGGAGACCTTCTCGCCCCGCTGGAAGTAGACTTGCACGGCATAGTAGAGCTTGTCTTGAGTGGGCGAGATGAGCACGGCTCCAGCCCATGCACCCTGGCGTGTGAATGCATCGTCGAAGTATATGACCCAGCCATCTGGCGCTTCACTTCCTGGCGAAAGGGATCGGTTCTCGCCCGCTTCGGGTTTTGGAGCATCGGTCCATTCTGCCATGAAGTCGGTGAGGGCCGCTCCCTTGATGACCCTAGTTGTGCTGAACTCTAGCTAAAACACCTGTTTCTCGATGTTCCACTCGTCAACTCTTCCCGCTACGTTGGGGCTCCGGAGCACCATCTCCAGTGGGTAGGCTGAGACGACCTTAATTGGGTGGCCTTGTAAATAGTGACGCAGATTGCGTGAGGCCACCAGGAGCGCGAGCAGGAGCTTCTACGGCACGGGGTATCGAGCCCTTGCATCCCGTAGCATCGTGTTGAGAAAGTAGACCGGGTGCTCAACAAGGGCGAGAGCGTCGGTGGAGCCTGCAGCCTCCGGAGGTTGTGGCGCCTCCCGAGGTACGAGGGCCTCAGGAGCTTGAGGTATGCGTAATGAGGTACCGCATTGAATTTTGCAAATGCGGTTCTCCCGAGCAGTGCATGATAGCCACTGTGGAACGAGACGATATCGAAGATTAACTCCTCGCTTCGGAAGTTGTCCGAAGATCCGAAGACCACTTCCAGTGTGATTGACCCCGTGCAATGGGCCTCTACACCTGGGATGACGCCCTTAATGGTGGTTTTGGAGGGTTTCATCCTCGAGGGATCTATACCCATTTTGCGCACTGTATCCTGATAGAGCAGGTTCAGGCTACTGCCGCCATCCATAAGGACTTGAGTGAGGTGAAATCCGTCAATGATGGGGTCTAGGACCAGTGCGGCGGATCCGCCATGACGGATACTATTGGGGTGGTCCCTGTGATCAAAGGTGATCGGGCAAGCGGACCATGGGTTGAACTTTGGGGCGACGGGCTCCATCGCATAGACGTCCCTTAGTGCACGCTTCTGTTGCCTCTTGGGAATGTGGGTTTCGTATATCATGTTCACAGTCTTCACTTGTGGGGGGAACCTCTTCTGTCCTCCTGTGTTCGGCGGCCGGGGCTACTCCTCGTCCTCACTATGCAGCCCCTTTTCCTTATTCTCGGCATTTAACTTGCCGGCCTGCTTGAACACCCAACATTCTCTGTTGGTGTGATTTTCTGGCATATTGGGGCTGCCGTGTATTTGAAACAAGCGATCAAGTATGCGATCCAAACTGGACGGGCCCAGAGTACTTCTTTTGAATGGCTTTTTCCGCGGACCGGATCTAGAGCCTCTGAATCCGGCATTGACTGTCGTATCATCGGTGTTATCGCCGTTGTTGCGGCGCTTTTGTGTGTTACGACATGGTCTGCCGTTGGTATCTTTGGTATCCGAAGTGCCTGGATTCCTTGATGTGTTGTTGCGGCGAGCCAGCCAGCTATCCTCTCCCACGCAAAAGCGGGTCATGAGTGTCGTTAGGGCTGCCATAGACTTCGGCTTCTCCTGGCTGAGGTGCCGGGCGAGCCACTTGTCACGGATGTTATGCTTGAATGTTGCTAAGGCCTCTGCATTCGGACAATCAACAATTTGGTTTTTCTTAGTTAGGAACCATGTCCAGAATTACCTGGCCGATTCCCATGGCTGCTGAGTTATATGGCTCAATTCATCAGCACCCGGTGGTCGCACATAAGTGCCCTGGAAGTTGTCAAGGAATGCGTCTTCCAAATCCTCCCAACTGCCGACGGAGTCTGCTGGCAAGCTATTCAGCCAATGCCGGGCTGGTCCTTTGAGTTTTAGTGGGAGGTACTTGATGGGCATGTAGATCATCGCCGCGAGCCATGGGGGATCTGTTGTACCATCATACGATTCTATATTTACGGGTTTGAAACCCTCCAGGAATTTGTGATCCATAACTTCATCAGTGAAGCATAGGGGGTGTGCGGCGCCTCTGTGCCGGGCTATATCACGACGCAGTTCATATGAGTCTTGTCTGCTGTATTCGGCCCGGCCGGATTTACCTTTAGTGTATCCGGCACGACGGTCATCATCCCATGTTGTCGCGCGCCCCCGTGACCCGTATATTGACCTTGCATGTTTTGCCCTATTGTCCAATACGTCTCGCAGGTCCCGTGTGTTGCCCCGGGCCTTGGTAATTTTGTTTGAGTGGCGGTGGGGTGCAGGCTGAACTTCAGGCTAAAGCGCCTCTCTAGCTCGGCCACGAGGTGGTCGGTCAGTCGCATCATACACTGGTGATGTCAGTTTCAATGCTTCCTCCTCGAGGTGACGTAGCAACCTTCGCTTTGGGTAACTCTTGGAGGGGCGCTCGAGTTCGTATTCCTCGGCCGCAAGGACTTCGGTCCATCTGTCTGCTAGCAAGTCTTGATCAGCTTGACGTTGTTGTTGCTTTTTCTTCAGGCTATTTGCTGTGGCCATAAGCCGGCGCTTGAAGCGCTCCTGCTCGACGGGATCCTCATGCACGATAAATTCTTCATCGCCGAGGCTCAGCTCGTCTTCAGAGAGAGGCATGTAATTGTCCTCCTCCGATTTTTCATCTGCTGCCTGCTCTGGAGGGCTAGCTTGTTCACCCTCCCGCTCTACATTGTGATGGAGGGGGTTGTGGTTATCTTCGGCACTATCCGGAGTGTTATTGTCTCTTGTGCCGGTATCACTACTTTTGCTAGGGCGGGACTTAGAGCGGCGCCGCTGACGTTGGCGCTTGGGTTTCTTCTTGGAGGGGTCATCCTCCATTGTCTCGCCGTCGTTGCCTTCTTTGGGGGTGTCCACCATGTATATATCATATGATTAGGTCGCAGTCCAGCTCCCTATGGGCGGTGGTTCCTATTCGTCTCCCGCATCGTTGTCCATACCATCGATGTCTTCAGAGTCGAAGTCGAGCATGTCGGTTAAATCATCGACAGTGGCTACTAAGTAGGTGGTGGGTGGGCAGCGAATTTCTTCGTCGTCCGCATCCCGTCCTAGCCGGACATAGTTCGGCCAAGGTTCTCCTGACAAGGAGAGAGACCTTAATGAATTTAGCAAATCGCCGAAAGGGGAGTGCTGAAAGATATCCACGGAGGTGAACTCCATGATCGGCGCCTAGTCGGATTCGATAGGCACGGATGCAGGCGGCTCGGAATCCGTGGCCGGAGACGAATCCGGTGGCTCGGCGACACGGCTGTCATAAGGGGTGACGTCAGTATCCGGCTCCATCGCCACTGAGAGTGCGACCTCCGTGGCGGGATCTATCCCTCCATTCTCGGATGGCGCAGTTTGCTCCTGATTGAAGGCCAGAGTAGTTGTAGGTGTGATCTCCCGAACACTATCCGATGGCAGAGCTAAATCATGCTCGTCACGATCGTGCGACGCACCTAACATGGGCTCGAATTCGTTGAAGATCAAGTTTTCGCGGATGTCAGCAGTGTATTTTAAGTTTCCGAACCTGATCTGATGGCCAGGGGCATAGCTCTCGATCTGCTCCAGATGGCAAGCGAAGTGGCCCGCAGTGCGAAGCCACCGAATACGAATATCTATCTGGGGTGGAAAACCTCACCCTGGACCGCATCATTACCGATAATCGAAGGGGCCATTGAGCCTTATGGTGACGGCACAGTGGAACTCTCAATGAAAGCACCAATGTCGGTGTCAAAACTGGCGGATCTCGGGTAGGGGGTCCCGAACTGTGCGTCTAAGGCGGATGGTAACAGGAGGTAGGGGACACGATATTTAACCAGGTTCGGGCCCTCTTGATGGAGGTAATACCCTACGTCCTGCTTGATTGTTCTTGATGATATGAGTATTACAAGAGTTGATCTACCACGAGATCGTAGAGGCTAAACCCTGGAAGTTATCCTATGGTATGATTGTATGTTGTCCTACGGACTAAACCCTCTGGTTTATATAGACACCAGAAGGGGCTAGGGTTACACAGAGTCGGTTACAAGGGAGGAGATCTACATATCTGTATTGCAAAGCTTGCCTTCGACGCCATGGAAAGTCCCATCCGAACACGGGACGAAGTCTTCAATCTTGTATCTTCATAGTCCAACACTCCGGCTAAAGGATATAGTCCGGCTGTCCGGTGACCCCTTAATCCAGGACTCCCTCAACAGGCTTTGTTGAGGTTTGTGAAGTCGACAGACATACGTTCCTTCCCACCTTTCTTGGGCACAACGACTGGGTTCGCCAGCCACTCTGGGTACCGGACCTCGCGGATGACACCCGCGACTTGTAGCTTGCAGGTTTCATGGATGATGAAGGACTACTTCTTTGTGGACTATCGTCACGCCTTCTGCTTCATAGGGCGCACATTGGGGGACACCCTTAAGTGATGTTGGATTACTCCTCTTAGGACTCCCACCAGCTGCTTGGGCTCCCAAGTGATTACCTCCTTGTTCGCACGCAAGAATCTCACCAGCGCTTCTTCTTGGTCGGGGCAGAGGTTGGCACCTATGGTGAAAGTGGCTCCCGAGGTCCCATCTTCCTCGACTGGAACTTGCTTGGTTTCAACCCGATCTTGAGTGAACAACTGCTTATTTTTTGCTAGCGTGGCCCCTTTAGCCCCCGGAGCGGCCTCATCGACTAGATGCGCCACGGTGGCGGCTCTGAAGGCGAGCTTGAGAGCCGTTAGGGCTTCCTTGGTATCCCCGGCCACGGTGAGAACGCCGCTGCTCCCGGGCATCTTCATGAGGTTGTAGGCTGGATGGGTCGCTGACCTGAACTAAGCCAGGGCAAGGTAACCGAGGATGGCATTGTACGGGAGGCCGATGTGGGCGATGTCGAAGTCGACCAGCTTGGTGCGGTAGTTGTCGCGGGTACCAAAGGTGTCCATAGAGAGCACGTTGAGGCCGGCTCCTCCTTCGATGAGGGGCTTGGTCACCGCCATGTTGCATATGGTGGGTGTGCACAGCATTGGGAGTGCACTCGAGCCCGTAGTGATAGCTGGGTGGTCCTCCGAGCTAAAGGTGAGGTCAGCCTGGGGAGCCACCCATCCTGGGGGAGCCCCCGGCATCACGCGGACGGCGCCCACCTAGTAGAAGAATAGCTTGATGTGGCGATCTGTGGGTGGCGCCTGCGAACCACCGAGGAGGGCTGCTATGGCGAGAGGCACCTGTGCCGCGAAGCGCGCGATGAAGAGGCGGCGCAGCTCCTCCTAGGAGGCCACTGAATCCTGGCAGGCTGAGCAGCCAGGCATGTGGCATGCCGGCCAGGGACAAGGGGAACCAGTTGGCCATGACCTGGTCGTCGTCTACAGCTTCAAGGACGACCTCCTCATATGCGTGCAGGAAGGCCGTCGGATCCGCCGTGTCGTTGTAGCGGGGCGGCATCTCTGGCTTCAACTTGTGCGGCCACCGCACCTGCCGCAAGGCGTGGGTGAAGGTCCGGACGCCCGCGGCGCACCCGCAGGCGCCCGCTGGCCTAATTGGAGGGATGGCATCTGCCATGGAGCTGGACGAAGCAAGCAGAGAGGAGAAGCTTCGGCGCACCCCTACCTGGTGCGCCAAATGCCGGATCGTGAGTTCGGGCAAACCCTTGAGGTTCGGACACTGGGGTGCGCATGAAGATCTCTCTCTTCCTCGATCGTGGGTTCCAGCAAACTCTAGAGGTTCGAACACAGGAGTGCGCATGAAGATCTCTCTCTTCCTCGCTCACTCTCGCAGCGATTTCTAGGCCTAGCTCGCCGAACCCAAGGAACAAGAGACACGAGAGTTATACGAGTTCGGTCCACCATTGTGGTGTAATACCCTACTCAAGTGTGGTGTGGTGGATTGCCTTGTAGGCTGAGGATGAACTAGTACAATGGATGAACAGCCTTCCGAGGAGAGGTGTTCTTGAGCTTGATGAGATGGTGAGATGGCCTTGGTGGAATGGATCTGATCCAAGTTGAGCCGATCCCTGACTACAGTGGTGGCTAGCCCTATTTATAGAGGCCCTGATCCTCTTCCCAAATGTTTAGGCGGGAAGGTATCCCACAACGGCCAATTTCGATGGGGAACTACTAGTACAAGTTATCCTGACAAAAGGTGGTCTTCGCTTGCCAAAGGTTTTGGTGGTGACGCTGCCATGGGCTCTGCGGTGACCTCCGTCCTGCCGTCCCGCTGGTCTTGGTCTTGTTGCACCAATATAGAAACCTTTTTATAATGCCTCGGGACTCCTCGCCTGGGTCTGCTTCCTTAGCACCAAAGAGGAAACAATTACTCTGCGCCCGATGGCGCCCGCCTGGCCTTGGTCGTCATGGGCCACGTCACGTGAACCTCGTGAGGTGCCCCTTGCATAGGTATCTCCGGGCCTCGGGAGCCAGCCTAGGGAGCCCGTCCCAGAGGAGGTCTTGGTGTCGTCCGCCTCGCGAGGCTTGGCCCATCTCGAGGGTGTTGAGTGGTTGTTAATGAAGATGGGACGTACCAAGCCGCTGGATGAGCCACGCCCCGGGCCGCAGGCAGGCAAGTCTGGGTACCCCCGTTCCCAGGACGCGCCGACAGAGGTGTACCTCCACGTACCAAATTAAACTCCATTCTCCATGAAAGGATAACCCTTGTAGACTGCATCTCCTTCAAGATTAATATGCTTCATCATGTCCTTCAGGATGTTTGGGTAATCCTGATCACTTGTCAAGGTCATGATCGTTTCTGGGCCATTCAAAAGAGACTATTAAAGGGTTGTCATCTGTAGGTATAAGATAGAAGGGGTACTCAAGATAATGTATGTATTTCCTTGGGTGAAATGTGGTGGTTTTTCAGGGAAATTTTTTGGGTCAGCTTGTGCATGGGTTCAGGATTTAAGTCTAGGGAAGATAGTGAGAGAGACACTCACAATCAAGAAACAACTCATAACATTTCACTTGAGATTCCAATCATATCAAGTTTTATTGCTTCACGAGCTATTACATTTCCAACTTCATACCTTAACTAAACATCCCTAATGAAAATGAAAGTACGTTCCACATTTATTGCTTACTTTATTCCAAATATCAATATCTCAGCTACTCAGCTCAAGATTTTCTCGAGTCTGCTGGCAAAATGTCCTACTCCTTTGCAGTGTAAGCAAATGTCGTCAAAAAAATCCAGGGGATTCCTGTTAGTTATCTTGGCTCCTTGGGTTCTTGGCTTCCTTTCTGGGCATTTGCCAGCGTAATGACCACTATAGTTGCACCTAAAACATGTGATATGACTCCGGTCCTTCTTTGGAGAAACTGGGTTGTTAAGGGGATGTATGCTCTTTCTCTTCTTGGACTTCTTCGTTCCGATCAATTCTTTTATCTCTTGTGGATCAAACTCCACTTCTACTGTCGGGAAGTCTCCTAGATACTCTTGGCTTTGTTTCGTGCAATACTATGAAAAATGTCCTTCTTCTCCACATGAATAGCAAGCATGGGAGTAATATCTGGTTAGGCCTTCTCCATCAGGGTCATCAACATCTTCCTTCATTACAGGTTCTTTTAAACTCTCCATGAGGGCTTCTTTCACTGCTTCCTTCTGGTGCTTGTTAATTTCTTGTACCCTGGGGTAAATATTACACTTGGCAGGGTAGTGTGTAGTTCCTTCACACATGAACACGTAACTTGCCTAGTTGGGCATTCTTCAGCTTTGTGATTTCCTTCACCCTGGGGTAAATATTACACTTGGCAGGGTAGTGTGTAGTTCCTTCACACATGAACACGTAACTTGCCTAGTTGGGCATTCTTCAGCTTTGTGATTTCCTTCACAATGAGGGCATCCATCCTTGTGTTCTTCATGGGTGTGTCCTATTTCTCTGCATATTTTGCAGGCACAAGGTTTCTTCATCGGGTTATCATCGTGCTTTCGAATAAGACAGGATCCCAACAGGGTCTTCTTCAATTCTTCCCAAGTTTTTGCTTCATTACATCCTTGTATAGCTTGAAGCATTTTCCACTAGGTTGCAGCACTTTTTGTAAAGTACTGAAGAGTGTATTGAACCTCATACTTCCTTGCAACCAAATTGCTCCCGAAGTGATTCTCCATGTTTTGAATCCATAACTCTACCTCCAACTAAGTCATCGGTATAGAGAATACCAGTCCTTCATTAATCATCTATTGGGTCCAAGGATTTTAGGATGATATACAAGAGAAGAATGGACAGATAAACACACAATACAAACATAAGTTTTGAAGAAAAAGGGTTTTATTTTGTGGCTGTCGGGAAAACATCAAACAAATGACAACTCACAAATCGTCCCATCTAACGTAAGTATATAACTGGGGTTTGGGTTCTAAAGGTCATATAAATCTTGGAATTATTTAGTGTCTTCAAATTCTTCGAGTCTTCGACTATTACTCTGAAGTAGTCCTTAGTAGTCCGATATCTTTCCCTTCTCGAGTGGTTGCATCAGTTGATCCTCCATGCGGTCAACGGTAAAAGGGTATTGCCTAACTATTTGAAGTAAAAGGAAAGATTTGATAAAGCTCAGAAAAGAAGAGAGGTAAAGGATCTTTTTGAAAATAAAGATTTAGAGAAATCCTTTCCTAAGGGCCTTCCAATTTACAGGGTCACATCCTACAATCAACATGTGTTCTGATACCATCTTGTAGCGACCCGACCTCAAATGGTCAAGCCTCGATGTATCTATGCCATCCCTGGATCAGTATGCTGGCACACACAGTACTTAGATGAAATACCATAACATCACATGTTAAAAAGATAATGTAAATCGAGATATACCTCATATAACACAAAGGAAAACAATCATAAGGGTGTGTAATCCCATCAGCGCCAACGGCAAGTTGAGTGTAGGTCGTAACCCTGCAACGTAAGTCTTACTGTCGTAGAAATTCCTGCAACATTAGACGTTGCAGCCATTTAGGTCAGTACATTGAATGTACTAGCAAGTCACATCATGATTATAATGAACCTATGTTTACATGCAATTTTCCTAGTAGAAAAGCTCTAAGTTTAGTTTTTGCATAAAGCTAGTTTTTCCCTATTGCAAAATATATTATTCTACTACTACAAAATAGCATAGGGTGAGTTGGCAAACCCAACTCAACCATTCCCTAAGTTTCATTTAAGCCCAACTGATTCCCTAGGTTAAGTGTGATGAGATCTCCCGGCTTTTCCACTACTAGATGCTCAAATTGTCCATAACTGGGGACACGACCAATCAATTAGGATGACCCTCTGCAGATGTTGCGCACTTTTCCCCACAAGACTCGACCACCTCCATGATCGGAAGATCGAGACATAGTCTTTCAAAAGTATTCCCCCTTAACCCACGGATAGGCCGGCACACCTACATATTCTACATCATCTAGCCTATCCCGGAGGAGGTCACACTATCTACTCAACTAAGCCAGAGCCCATATTGGCTTGTGGCTGCACACGTAAGCTTCTAGACATGAGAATACGATCGATCTCTTTTAGCCTGGGCGGACGGACCACTAGTGGTGCACCACCATGGTTTACCCATGCATGCTCCCATTGTACTTTGCCACCATTCAAAGCAATTTCCGCCCAGGTAATTCATTTACATGTCTTGGTCCTCATTACTACTTTGTCACTCATGTCCCACCATGTTCACTTCACAAACCACGTCTAGATTAGCGACGCAAAATAAACTTACACAATGGTGACAAAGGATGTATAGTTTAGACCTACCTCAAAAGGACTAGGTGCATATAAAACATAGGAAATTTAAAGAATGGTCAAATGTGAACTTGCCTAGTAATAGTTGACGAAGATTATATTGCTCTCAGAAATTTAATTGATAGAACTATTCGTCACTCTCTGATGAAAATCTATAAAGTCAAACATTATTCACATAAGCTATCATTTCAGAGAACCAAATAACATGAAACATGAAAAGACTCAAAAAAGCCAAATGAAAATCCAACACACTCAGATATCACAAAATTGTCTAAGTGAAAAACAACATGTGACATGGGTTCAAAAATGTGATGTGAACTACAGTGCATACGAGGCATATAAGTGAAACTACCATGGATAGATCCTAGTTGTCTGAAAAGTTCCATGATATTAGTCCAAGTCATAGGGTTTGGCTATGTTGACAAAGTGAAAAGAGAATTAACTTAATCGGAGCTATGGTTTAGGAGATATGGCCAGTTGAAGTTTGAATTCAAACCTGGATAAATTTCAAATTTGAATCTGGCAAAAGTTTGCAAAGATAATATCACCGGATAGATCTACTCATGAAGAAAAATTTCCTGCTATTTTTATCTAAATTCAATCTATGGTTGAAAAGATACAACCATTTGAAGTTTAGGGGTTAATCTGAAAAACTCAGGGACTTGACTGTGAAGGGTTTATTCGCGACCAGGTCCTTGGACACGTGGATCGATGCTAGTGGTGCATACCCGTTCGATGCGGAACTTATACAGTGAACGGCCGAATCTTAAGCAAAACGATGGCTGCGACTAAACTAAAAGAAAACCAATGTTGGTTTAAAATAAAACCGCATGTTCCTTTAAAACCGTGATTAACCATTTCAAATAAACAACTAAAAGAACTGGATGGCGGTCGGCTCACAGTGGGTGACGATGTCGATGTCGAACAGGGTCTCGACGTCGGCGGTGCGGCAGCTTGGAACGGTCTCCTACGTCGACGGAGGGGACAGGGAGGAGCGGCTCGAGGAGGCGATTCAGATGGTGGTCATGGTGGTCCTCTGCGGGTACTGGACGAGGTGGAGCAAAGACAACGAAGATCCAGTGAGCGGTGCGAACTCCGGCAGCTTGGGCGTCGAGCGGGTGGGTGCTCCGGCGATTCCTAGGGCACAAAAATGCATCAGTGAGATGCCCCTCGACGCAATGAGTCTATTGACGAACAAGTGGATGACGGGGTGGCTCACGGGCGACGGAGTGCTTCGGGAAGTTGGTTCGGCCGACGAGATCCAAGCGACTATGGCGGTCGCAGTGTGTGGCATGGAAAGAGCAGGATGGCGATTTGAGACAAGGGAGATCCAGGGGTTTATATAGGTGAGTTTAGGAGGTTCGGGAGTGGCAGATAAGGCCTATTCGAGAGAACTTTGCCGGCGGTTGTGGCGTGCGCGCGCGGCTTGTTCATCCCGAGCGGGGGTGTGGGAGGTTCGGGAAGATAGGGGCGGGCCCCATGCCTCAGCGGGTGAGGGCAGGCTAACGGGTGAGCGGCGAGGGGCGGGCGATCGACTCGGAGGCCCTTCGGCGTTTGGCATGCCTTGTGCCAAATTAGCCGTGGCTGGGCCGGGAGCTGCGTGCGCGCGCTTGTGTGTATGCGTTTGTGTTGTTTTTAAAAACTAAAAGAAAAACTGCAACAGAGGAAAATAAATAAAAAAATTTACATAGGCATACTATATACCAACATGTTCAGAAAAATACCAAGAATAAGATGAACTATTTTTCAAGTTCAAATAAATTCAATAAAAATTCATAAAAGTCAAACAATGCTAGTGTTGCATTGAAAATCAATAAAACTCATTTTTGAAATAACAAAATGATTTCAAATTTATTTTCTCCTAATTTCCTATTGAAGGGAATCATTTTACCCTTATTTCCATTTATTTATTTTTAGGAGAAAAATAATTTGAATAGAAACCCAAATAACTCCCAATTGGATTTGAATTTGGAATTTCAAACAACTTCAAATGGAAAACATGAGCTTCAAATAACTTCAAAGTGACTTCCAAATTATATCTTTGAAGCTTCCAACTATATTTCTTCGAATTTGAAGAAGTCATTTTATCTTCCCTCATGAACTCATTGAGTTGCTTAAAGTTTCTAAGTTTGAAATATTACAAATGGAATTCAAATAATTTTCAAGCCCCTTTTCATTTCTTTAAATGAAGAAGTCTTATTATCTTCAGTCTAGGGCTTTGTGATGAAATGAATTTGAATTCATGGAGATCAAAATACAAGATGAAAGTTTTGTGAAAGTCCTATTATTCCCTCTCATTCAACTTTCAAAAAGTTTCAATTTCCACTCAATTTCACACAATCAATCACACAACAGTCAAACAAACAATCATAATTTTTTATTTGATATAATATTCCAAAATTTAGAATTTTGGGCTACCACCCTTAAAATGACTCTCATCCTCGAGATTTGAAGAGGATAGTAAGAAGGTTAGGTTTGGGGGGGTCTCCTTGAAAATCCATTTATCAACACAAGGTATGGGGTGCTAGCACCCTTAGAAGCATGGTTACGGTTCCAACGAAACTCCTGTACTCCATCCTTTGGGTGCATGGTGTCAGTCTTCTGATATTCTCCGGGATAACTCCTTCACTTGTGCTCTTCCGGTAAGGGCATGACCTTTTCCTCAAAATCTGGAGTCCTTGCATCAAAATAAGATTTTTCCGAGTCTGGGTCTATCGCCAAAGTTAAACAACTATAAAAAATCTCATGGTGGTCAACAATTACTGGTTCTCCTGGAGGAAATGGGTCTAGGTTGAATCTCAGTATATAACCTACGATTGGCCACATGTGCCTGTACAGGGTTTCCATCGTCCTTCCATTCTAAGATTTTTGTCTTGTCGACAGTCTTCTAGGATTTTTATGGCTCTCTTATTTTCCATCAACATATGATAGCTCATGATAGAAGTATTTGGTATGGGGGCCAATCCATCCCGTACTTGAATCATTACCACATACACAGATAGTGAATCACATATTCTAACACTTGGGCATCCTCACAAGCATTGCAGAACTTATCTTCTCCATGACCTGGGTACGGGTAAATCCATTTGTCCTACAAGCCAAACAAAACCTCTATCCTTTCTTCACAACTCTTGGGTTTACGTAACCTCCTATGGAACGTCTGCTGATGAAATCACAGCTTCTTCCTTAATTCTTCCTGCAACACGGTTGTGCCTGTTCCTTTTTAAATCTCGGGTCATGTGGGTTAAGGCCCAGTTCAACACTTGTATATCTTTAAATCATCCTTGGAGTTACTATTGTTCCATATTCTGACATTACATCACCTTTAAATCCAATAGTACTTCATTCCCTCATACTCTTGGGGTAACCATCATTACAAAAACAAAACTCTAATGTATTTTGCCCAAACTCCACTCTGCGGAATACATTTTCCTTTCCATTGCTCAGGTGTTCTCACATGGTATTACCATTAAAATAAAATGTACTCGTTCATCCATAATCATATTCTCTTCATATAAAATCCTTTATTACATCCTTAACCACTAATCAAAACTCAAATTTTAAAAGTACTTTATTACAAATGCTACCATCCACACAGTTTGGTATGGTCAAGCATTACTTCCATCTCTATTCATTTTCCCTTCGTGAAGATGCTCTGGTCCCATTGGAATTATTCAATGTGATCATTGAAAGCATCGATATTTTTCTTCATCATGGTGGCCATGAGCTTCATCTCCATCATTTCTGCATGCGCCTCCCTCAGGTATTCCTGAGTATAATGAAGTCTTTCTTCAAGTATTTCGCTAATCTGATGTATGGCTTCCATAGGAGCTTCACAAACAGAGTCAAAGAATGTTGCTCGTGGTACTCAAGAAATGAAAACGTATTGCCCCATAGTCTTTGGGCAAACCCCTTTCACACGATGGAGGTGTACCTCCATGTACCCAATTTCAACTCCATTCTCCATGAAAGGATAACCCTTGTAGACTGCATCTCCTTCAAGATGAATATGCTTCATCATGTCCTTTAGGATCTTTGGGTAATCCTGATCACTGGTCAGGGTCATGATTGTTTCCCGGCCCTTCAAAAAAGACTCGTAAAGGGTTGTAATCTGCAGGTATAAGATAGAAGGGGATGCGGAGCATCCCAAGGCCATCCCCATGGACCCAACTACATCTCCTACGACACCTCTTGCACCCATGACACGAGAACGTGCGAGAGCCCTTGAAACCAAGGTGACATCTCTCCTCTCACACTTGCACTTTGATGCACATGAGACACGGCTACTACCGCATACGGACACTTTGTGCATTCTCAGGTATCATGGAGAAGCTAAGGAGCAAGGAGAAGAGGAAGAGGAGGATGGACGTGAAGACGGAGATGAAGAAGAGGAGAAGAACTAAGTCTCCAGGCTCCGGACGACCAATGAACCTCGGACGTTCGACGACCTCCAGGCTCCGGACGTCCGGCGTACTCCGGACGACCGACACCGTCACACCCGAGCCAAAACAGACGGACGTCCGACGCCACCCGGACGACTGATGACCCTCGGACGACCGACCCCGACCGGACGTCCGACCAAAGACCACCTGAGCCGAAATTACGGATGTCCGACAGGCACCGTACGTCCGGACCCTCGCGAGCCTCCGGACGACCGGCGACCCCCGGACGTCCGACGCCTATGTGCTGATTCGTGTTGGGCCACAGCCCATGTAACCCTTCGGCCCCCCCTCTTTTGCACTAAGACTATAAATACTCCACCTATTCCTTCTAGCTAGGGTTAGCAAAGGTTTAGCTCATGTTTGTGTGAGAGCTTTGCTCATCCACTTGGTTACCTTCTCCATGGAGATTCGAGCCTCCACCGGAGAAGATCCCCCAAGCGGATTCGACACCCCTCTTTAGGGAAGAACATCAAGACCTCCTCACAGAGAAGACCATTACCCTCGTATCGTCATAGGTTGATTGTGTACCGTGTCAACCCTATGAATTCGAGGATCTAGCGCATGTGTAACTTGTTCTTGTTGGTTTAGTGTTTCTCTTGTGTTTCCCTTGTGTGTTGCCTCATTTCCCTCCTCGCATTCTTCGTGTTCTTCACGGGACCCGCTCCTATCGTGAAAGATCGGCCCCAATGGTTCCTACCCTACATCATCTTGGTATCATGAGCCACGTTGATCACGATTTCGGAGCCTCCCTATTGTGTTGCTAGCCTAGTTTTTGTTGTTTTTCGTCCTAATTCAAAAATTCCCCACAAATATAGGCCCAATTTTTTTGTGATTTGTTAGTGTGTTGAGATTTTGTTGGTTTGGATCCATGGATTTGCTTTGTTTTGAGTGGATCAAGCTTTTTCCCCCTTTCCCCACCCTTTCCATCCTCCAAATTGTCCGGATTTGACCATTTTCGCCATCTCCACCTCAAACTCGTGCTGTTCATCCCTTGCCCGAAATTCGCCCAGGCACCGGACGTCTGACCCATCCCAGACGTCCGACAACGACCGGACGACCAGCCCATCCCGGACGTCCGACCGACCCTGATGAAATTGATTTTTTTCAGTTTTAGTAACCACCACCGCCCCACATTTCTGCATACGCACTCCTACCACTATCCACCAGTAGCACCTCCACATACCACCACCATTTTCTTACCCGTTTCGCATTCTGACAGGTGTTGCCACGTCGAGGTTTGAGAATTTGAGTTGCGGTATCATATCCTTTTGTGTTTCGGCTATCGAGGTACGGTTCGACATCGACATCACCGCCGCTCATCTTTGCCATGGACGCATCCTACATCATCATCAACAACGACCACCTCTACTACATCTTGGTATTCTGTCCACCATTTTGACATCATACCATAAGCAAGAATGGTAAGCTCGTCTTGGTATTGGACATATCACTCTTGCCATTACATTGATAGCCACCATAGCCTTACTCCTTTGCGTTGCTTACCCATCGATACTAGCCATTGAGTATTGCCGGCACGAGACTTGTGCACCTTAGTGATCATACTTCCCATAGCATACATACATCATTGTTGCATTTATTCGTATCATATCTTGTGTCACAAAGTTGTCATCGCATACACAATTGCTAGCTTGGTTCGTCAAGAATTGCATGAGAAAAGAGCTCCAACATCAAAGAGCCAAGCAAGCTTTTAAGCAAAGAGGAAAGATAAGAAAATAGCTTTTAAGCAAGAACCTTAACATCATACAACATTAAGATTGTCATACTCGATCATCTTGGATCATATCATAGAAACACCTTGCATAAAGCATACTTGGGATAGTTGTTGCATTTTTGCTATGTAGGTTGTGCACAAGTTCCTGTATCCGCTTATTATGCAATCGTGCTAGCGTCTCTCTAGTGTTGTGCAACAAGAGCATTTTCGTGGATACCACATTTTGGCTCATCCTTGGTTGCCCAACCCCACTTATCTTTTTGTGTGTGTGTTTCCGTGTACCTTATATGCTTGGTCTACTTGTTACATTGCATCTTGCGAATCTTTTCCAACATTATTGAAGCTCACTTACAATTGCATCAAATTGTTTGCCACCATCCTAAACAAGCTCCACCATAAGATTTTACTTGTGTAGGTGTGAGAAACCAACAAGAGCTAGTACCAATTGTGCTATTTCCTTGTCCTACATTAGAGTGATGATCGATCCACTTTCAACTTCGGTCAAGGTACATTTGGTATTCGTTCTTCTCTTTCTACCACTCACATTTGTCTTGTAATGATTGATAGGCCAAGTACTTCTACCAACCCACTCTTCATGGAGCAAGACGACGACATGAAATCCTTCGTCACCAAGAGTCACCTCTTTGGTGCACAACGTTCTTGCATTAAGAGCAACAAGCCATGAGTGACCGCATCAACAACCTCGCCACCGACTTGCGACTCTCCGAGCAACGTACAAGGGACTACTTCGACCACAAGCTCGACGATCACAAGCAAGAGAATGACGCAAGAATGGACGAGATTCGTGCTTTGTTGCTCAACCGCTCTTCTTCCACTTCAAGAAGGAGCCATTCAAGTCGCCACTCCGACTTTACCCTCTCCGGCTCAAGTACACCGACATCCAAAACTCTTCGCCGTGGCGCACGCAACGAGCATCAAGCAAGCCTCAATCCTCTACGCAACATCGACTCTCAAGAGCACCGACAACGTCAAACTCAAGAGGCCTTTGCACTAGCACGAGAACGGCAACGACAACGCCAACATGAAGAGGAAGAGCGAGTGCGTCTACACCAAGTAGCACAAGATGCCGAGGCACAATGCCAAGAAGAACAACTCCGTGAAGCTCAAGCACTTGCGGCGCAACAAGACCTCCAAGATTCAAGTCGAGCCGTAGCTAACCGAGGCCGACAAGCTCGAGAACAAGAAGAAGCATTTCGCGAAGAAATTCAAGAACGGAGATTTCAAGCTCGCGTGCATCGTCAAGTTCCTCAAGCTCCTCCACAAGCTCGCCAAGAACATCAAGTTCATCAAGAGCATGGCGACAATGGAATTCCTCCACGATAAGAGCAACATGAGGTTCACAACCCTCCTCACCAAGAGCGACACGAGCTTGACAATCATCTACAACACGGGCGTCATCATCCCCGACCCCAACACAATTAAGAGAAACGCTACGGAAAGCTCAAGTTCACCATGCCCAAGTTCAACGGAAGAAATGACCCCGAAGAGTACCTATCATGGGCATTGAAGGTTGACAAGATTTTCCGGTTGCACAACTACGAAGAAGAGAAGAAGATCGCGATGGCATCCCTTGAGTTCCAAGACTATGTCCTCATTTGGTGGGAACAAGTCATCGAGCCTCGTGAGGCAAGAGGTGAACCACCCATCACCACCTGGCACAAATGAAGGATGTCATGAGGGCACGCTTTGTACCTACCTACTACAACCGCGACCTCTTCAAGAAACTCCAACTACTCAAGCAAGGAACCAAGAGCGTTGAAGAGTACTACAAGGAGATGGAGATTGCCATGATAAGAGCCAATGTCACGGAAGATGATGAGCAAACAATGGCATGATTCTTGAATGGACTCAACCATCCTATCAATAAGATCGCCGACTTCCAACCATACTCGAACCTCATCGAGCTAGTGCATCAGGCTACCAAAGAGGAACGCCAAGTGCAAGATGATTTCAAGTATGCCAAGTTCTCATCCAAGTCCTATGGCTTCTCCAACAACCAAGCTTCAACGACTCCAACACCGACTACCAAGCCTTCTACTAGCACCATCGACAAGTCGAGTTCCATGAAAGCTTCATCAACCCCAAGTCATCCGCCTACTACGAGCAACTTCAAGCCGAGAGCTTCATCATCATCCACTCCAACCGATAAGACCGTCAAGACAAGTTCCTTCAAATGCTTCACATGCGGAGGCCGAGGCCACAAGTCCTATGAGTGCACCAACAAGAGGACCATGATCCTCAACGATGACGGCACTTACGACTCAATGAGTGAAGAACAAATGGACGCCATAGAGCAAGTCGCCATGCACTGGCAAGTGAACGATGAAGAGGAACAAGTCTTTTGCGATGAAGATTCAAGTCCCGCCTTTGTTGTCTCCAAGGTCTTGACTCTCCAACATCACCAAGAAGAATACCAATGATGCCAGATATTCCACACCAAGGCCGGAATCAATGGACGATCCGTCAAGGTCATCATCGATGGAGGGAGTTTTCAAAACCTCACAAGTGAAGAACTTTGCTCCAAGCTCCAATTGCCCGAGACGAAGCATCCACATCCATACAAAGTGCAATGGCTTAGCGACTCTGGCACCATCCAAGTTGAGCATCGAGTACAAGTATCCTTCAAAATTGGCTCCTACGGAGACACCTTGGAGTGCAACGTTGTTCCAATGACCGTTTGCCATCTCCTCCTTGGACGCCCATGGTAATTCGATAGAGGAGTCGTCCACAACGGTCGAACGAACCACTACATCTTCAACTGAAGGGCAAGGAGTACGTCCTACGTCCAATGTCGCCAAGTCAAGTGACCGCTGATAAGCAAGCCACCATCGTGGAGATCATAGTGAGAGAGCGAGCCACCAAAAAGAGAGTGAGTGCCACAAGCACAAATCGAACACATCCACGATGAGCGAAAAGAAGAACCACTACAAAAAAATACACTTCCCTGATGATACGTGTTTGTGACAGTAGGTCGCTTTTTTTGTCTTGCATGTACATCCATGAAAAATTTATGACAGAATCAAGATAGTCATACCTGTGCTGTCGTAGAAGTGTTCCATGACATTACCAAAATTATCATCACGGAAGTGTCCACTTCCTTGATGATAAATCGCGTGTCACAAAAGTGCTTTCGTCAAGGGTGACCGACACGTGGCATCCACCATAACAGAACGCCATTAAGCTATCGGGTCGGGTTTTGGATCCGATAACCCATTAACAGCCCCGACCAATGGGGATTTTCCACGTGTAAAATCATCATTGGCTAGAGGAAACACGTGTCGGCTCATCGTCAGGACAGATGTCATCCACTCACTGGAAAGAAGGCGCCTATGATACGTCGACATGTGGCCAACAAGTTTAAATGGGCCGGCCCAACTAGAGGCCCACAAGATTTTGCGGACCATAATGGGCTGACCCAGCAAAAGGCCCACAAAATTTTGCAGACCATAATGGGCTGGCCCAGCTAAAGGCCCACTAGATTTTGCGGGCCATAATGGGCCGGCCCAGGTAAAGGCCCACAAGATTTTTTGTGTGCCATAATGGGCCGGCCCAGGTAAAGGCCCACAAGATTCTTGCGGGTCATAATGGGCCGGCCCAGCTAAAGGCCCACGAGATTTCACCGACATTAATGGGCCGGCCCAGCTGTAGGCCCACAAGATTTTGAGGACCCTAGTAGGCCGACCCATTAACTAGCTGCCATGTTTTGGGCGAAATGCCAGCCCATATTTGATCCGGTCCATTAATGGCCTGCCACGCTCCGGGCCTAATAGTGGCCCATATGAGATCCAGCCCGTTAAAAGCCTACCACGTTCTGGGCCAAATTACGGCCCAGATTAGGTCCGGCCCTTTAAGAGGCTTTGGGCTCAATTATGGCCCATATCAGATTCGGCCCGTCAACTAGATACTATGCTTTTGGGCTCACTTGCTAAAGGCCCACTTAGTAATTCGGCCTGATATTAGTTTTGACCTGTTAAGGGCCCGTTTAACATTTTGGCCCTATATTAAATTCGGCATGTTAAAAGCCCGTCATATAGTTGGGCCTAACTACGGCCTAGTTTGCATCCAGCCTGCTCGCAGCCGTTATCTGATTGGTCCAAACAAGGACCCAGACAATTTTGGCATGTTAAAAGCCCGTAATTTGATTCGCACAATCATGGGCCGGGGTTCATTTCGGGCTGCTGTGTAACTAGTAGGAATTAAGAACAAACCTACTCTATACAATAAAGAAATTACTACATAGTATCTAAGAATAAACCTACACTACACAATAAAGGATTTAAGGTATATTACATCCACAGGGCATCAAAGTTCGCCACCAGTGATCATAAAGCACAACGAAGAAGCAGATTACAAAACTTGGGCACCATTGCAGCGTAACAAAATAATACTGAACCGAGACCACTTCCAAGACAGTTCAAGAAAGGTTAGCCTTGCGGGGGAACTGCTGCGCAAGCTGCTGAGCAAGGCTGTGAGACCGGCCTAGCATGTCGGTCATAGCTTCCAGGTGTAGCTCTTTAGCGATGAGGTTCTCATTGGTGTTCTCCACAATCTTTCTTAGAGATAGGACTTCAAGTCAAAGTTGAGTTGCAGAATTCCTTTCTGCTAGAACTTGGGACTGAAGAAGTCGAACTAATTCAGACAACGAATTCTGTGAGCTTGTCTGACTGTTAGTCTCAAGTAACTTCAACACTGCATCAAGACAAGACTTTGGGGTTGTCTCGCTATCTTCAAGATGTTTTGCCTTCTTTGTTGCAATATATGTTGGGTTTGTCTCACAGCCTTTAGCAGACTTGTGCATGCCTTCAGGCATATCACCCTAAAACAAAGAAGAGAGATGCCAGGTTTTGCATGTGTATAAACAAAGATGATAACTATTCTGTCAATTCTATCCAATTTCAAATTAGAAAATAAAGAGTATGTTCAAAATATCAATAGCATAATTTGGCATTATTCATAATGTGGGGACCTTCACCACACTACTGGATTACCATGTCAACATAACAAGCATAGATGAAGGGCAAAGAAAATCATTGTATCTATTTTGGATAATGTGCATGTCATGTTATTCGTATCATCAGCCACATCAGTAAGATAAAACTGGAGATGACAAGGTGCAAACGTGGGCTGCTTCACCGCAGACTGGATTATAGATCCACAAAAACAAGCATACATATAGGGAGTATTAAGTAATGTGCATGGTATGAATAAGGAATTTGGTTATACAAGTAAAACATAGAACTTACGGTTCTTACGAACATGCATTTTGGTAGAAACAACAAACTAAACAGCAGTAAACGATAGGGAGTATGAGCAAATTAAAAAATAGTTGAGGATAAAGGCTTTAGAAGGACTGACTTACATTAACAGTTAACACCGGCTTTATAATGCCCTTCTCCATAGCAAGGGAAGGATAACTCAAGAATTTCAGCACAAAATCTTCTTCATAAGCATTTCCTGTACTCTCCATTTTGTAGAGAGTAATTATAGATATGATAATACTAGAAGGGATAGAGGATAATGAAGATAAGATGCAGATTGATGCTACATAATAAACTACCAATCCCTTGAAGTACAAGCGTTACAGGTCAAAATGTACTGACAAGAGCAATGGGCTACACTTCTGCACTGGCATTGTCTGTGTATTCTACTTGTTGGTAAGATTAAATATAGATCTGATCTTTTTTAGTAAATGGTGGGCGAGGGAGATAAGATGCAGAATGCTACAAAATGAACCAATCCCTCTTCCCATAATACAAGAGTGTTTTGAACACTGGTGTACTGTACAAAATGTTCTTATATTATGGGACGGAGGGAGTAGCTGTTAATGTAAGTACAGTGATAGACCACGTTCAGTCCTTACAAGAGGACTGCAGAGCTTAACCTCTTCAAAAGCATTGGGTTGATTCTAAATTTATGTAAGAGTCCATACGGATCTTATAATGTCCACCAAATGGACGATTACGAGGCTAACATGTGCAGTGATGCTACATAATCAAACAGCTATGAATGTAAGCACTGGGAGAAAAAGGGCCTGTTGTCCCGGTTCGTAAGGGCCTTTTGTCCCGGTTCCTGAACCGGGACTAAAGGGTCGGTACTAATGCCCTGTCCCTTTAGTCCCAGTTCAATCCAGAACCGGGACTGATGGGCCTCCACGTGGCCTGTGCGCGGAGCCCTGGCAGGAGACCCTTTGGTCCCGGTTGGTGGCACCAACTGAGACCAATAGGCATCCACGCGTCAGCATTTCTGTGGCTGGGGTTTTTGTTTTTTTTGAAGGGGGGGTTTGGGGGTTTTGGGGGTCAATTTAGGTGTTAGCTAGCTATAATTAATAGAGAGGAGTGTCCTCTCTTATGTCCTTGCTTGGTCGATGCTATGTACTATACATACGTATAGAGAGGACTAGACACGCTAGCTAGCTAGTAAGCAAACGAAGGAAACAGAAGATCGTCATGAACATATATGCATACAGAGAGAAGTGATATCGACCACCTCTCCTTCTCCGAGAGATTGGTCGAACAACAAGTTCTCGTATATCTATCCGACACTACCAGCTACATATATACAATAATTATCTCTTACAAATATAATGATACGGACTCATGGTCCACATAGTATTCTCTGTCTTCAGCGATCACGTGGTCAAGAAAGAATACCGCCAATTCCTCTTGAATTGCTCGCATGCGAGCTGGTGCTAGGAGTTCATCCCGCTTCCGAAACATCTAATTTGAAGAAGGGGGTCAATACATATATATATATATGAATGAAAAACTCAACACAAATGATGGTAATAAAATAAAATTGTGAATGTTGTTATTTACGTACTTCATATTGTTCGTTAGTGTAGCCCAGCTCACAGGTCGTGTGGCGGATGGACTCGCAAACATAGTATCCACAGAAATCATTCCCTTGTTCCTGCCACAACCACTTTAAAAGAAATAGAGGTCAATCAAACTGATAAGTAAGAATGCCATATCAATAGGAGATGCGCGGAACATGCTACTATAGTACTTACTTTCAGGTGTCTAAATTGCAGCTTCCTCGGGAGTCCTGGAGCTTTTTTGGAGAATTTTTTCCAAACCCTGCCAGACAAAGAAAACAATTACTTGATATATCAGGAAATGAACAATGTTGCTGATATGGTGGATAATGATCGATTTAACTTACTTCTCGAGCATTTGAGTCATGTCCGCATAGTCCTGGGGATCTTTTCGTCTTGAGTCTAAGACGGTTACTAGTCCCTGCTCAAGCTTAATCTCTAGGAGAATATAGTGGTAACTGCACACGCATGCATAACTCATCAATTACATTACTATAACCTTGACTAATATATAAGGGAAACCGAATACGCACAAGACAGTAACACTCACTTGAAGTTGTAAGGAAAGAGTATTATATCTTTGTTTTCATTTATTACGAACGATCGTAGCAAGTTGGCCTCGGTAGCTGCGGCATGAAATTTAACCTGAGTTGCATCTATGAGATATGTGTTAATGAACCCAATATCACCGACTTGTCTTTTCTTCAATTCGGCGATCTTCAATCTGCATAATATAGTGAGGATGATTATAAATACATGCAATGAAAGAGCTGAGCTATATAGAGAGACTCAATGACAGAAGTAGTACTACTTACAGACAATAGAAGGTGACTATCGGTGTCAAAACCGGCGGATCTCGGGTAGGGGGTCCCGAACTGTGCGTCAAGGCCGGATGGTAATAGGAGACAAGGGACACGATGTTTTTATCCAGGTTCGGGCCCTCTCGATGGAGGTAATACCCTACTCCTGCTTGATTAATATTGATGATATGGGTAGTACAAGAGTAGATCTACCATGAGATCAAGGAGGCTAAACCCTAGAAGCTAGCCTATGGTATGATTGTTGTGTATATTGTATATCTATCGACTAGCCTGGCCTCGGTTTATATAATGCACCGGAGGCCTAGGATAACAAGAGTCCTAGACGAATACGCCGGTGGGGAGAAGTCCTTGTCTTGATCGCCAAGTCTTGTGGAATCTTCCTTGTATGCGGTAGCCGTCCGAACTGGCCCATGAGTATACGGCCACGGGGGTCCTCGGCCCAATCTAATAGATCGGGAGACGATGTGGTGAGTACCCCCTAGTCCAGGACACCGTCAGTAGCCCCTTGAACCAGTCTTCAAGTTAGGGACGCTCCTCGATTCTTCCGAACTGTTCTTCATCTTCGGTTGCCGGTCTTGAAAACTGGTTCAACAAATCTTCTTTATCTTCGATCTTGAGGATCGCCAAAATGCATTCGACGAGTTTACACGTCGGGTATCCGAGGAGCCCCTTTAAGTTTCCGGCCTTTATCAATGCCTTGTTTATTTTTATGGCACACCTCGGGTTTGAAGTTGTTCCCAGGAGGCAGGGTCCTCTTGCGTCCGAGCTCCAACACCGGACTGCATTCGAGGTATCTTTTGCAGCCGAACACCAACGCCGGACCGCTTCCCAGCTCTAGCGCCGGAATGTATCCGAGCTCCAACGCCGGACTATGTATCCGAGCTCCAACGTCGGACTGTATATCCGAGCTCCAACGCCGAAATATACCCGAGCTCCAACGCCGGACTGTGTCCAGTCTCCAATGCCGAACTATATCCGAGGTGTCATATCACCTTAGTTCAAAAAAGTTGAAGGAGTTTAGCCGAGCTTAATGCCGGAAATGCCCTCTATGGAGCCAGCCACTAGCGCCCGAGCTTTATGCCGGACTGCTTCAGAGGTGGTGCACCACCCCGACTATGGGCCGATTTTTGTCAATATTTTTTATTGGTGCAATTTATTCTCTACCGAGATATATAGCCAGTAGCCCTCATGGTGTGTATCGGTCTAAAACCCGAGATGCACATGAAGGATGACATAAGACCGCTGATCCCAGTAGCCGCTGAGACTCAGGTTGATTTGCAAAATCGGCCTGAGGATCAAGTCCTAACTCGGCAGAATACTTCGGGACACAAAAGCGGCGTGCTCAGTCCTCAAGACTTAGGTTGGGCACGGCCGACCAACCTGAGGATCAAAATCTCCTCGGAAACTATATTGCACATAAAATTTTCTGCATTGGACGAGCAATGCAGTAGCCCCCGAGACACTGGTCGGGTGGCAACACCAGATCAGGGGATCGACGTGCCCCTTTAATATTTGTAAATAATAAGCCCGAAGCCTAGTAGCCCCCGAGCCTTAATGTGGGCACGGGTGGCCGAATTAAGGATCAATATCCATAGTAAAATCACAAATTATGTGTAATGACTCTATGTATCCAAGTACTTTACGTCATTAATGCTCGGATCCGCATTGTTCAAAACTTTGTTGACCGACCATCGGCTTCCACCTCCTTGGCCAGTAGCCGAGGAGTGTTTGTCCTACTTTATAAAGCCTTTATGAGGGCAAAGATTTACGACAAACAAGGCAATCTGGCCACACGGTTTTATAAACAAAGGTACGCAGAGAGATATGTTATATTACTGTTTAACAGAAGAAATGTATTCCAAAGAAAATAGTCCCGCTATCGGTTCCTTTCTTTGGGTTGTCATGCTAAGCATGATCATGAAACCTCAGCTCAAATGTAAGAGCAAAATATCGAGGATTTAGTTTGGGAGGCCAGTTAATAGCCCCCGTTAGTGTTCGGCGACAGTCGAGGTCAAGCCATAAACACTTCGGCCAATGTTATGAATGGCCCATCATAGTCATCGGATCGCTGACCAGTTTACGCTTATTGTGACAGTCACTTTTCGGCTTTCTCCACTAAGGTGCTTAACCATGTGAGCTGGAAGCACAATCGCAGTGCATGCCTAGCCGAACAAAACGGAACGTAGGAAGCAAGTGCAGGAGCCGGGCAACCCAACTATTGACCGAAGACACAATTCGAAACCGATGCATATATAGCAATATCTGAGAATGTTTTTGCCGAATCCCTAAAGGTGTCCGGCATTGCACTGCGAGACTAATGCTGGAAAAGCACAAATAGTTTAAAAGTGCTAAAAAGCTTGGAAAACCAAGAAATGTCAGTAAAAACATGACGTCCGAACAAGATCAAGTGTTCGGTGCCAATCCGAAAATTGGTCTTAGAAAAAAGAAGTGCTTCTGTCGTCCTTTAACATGACACATCCTATCTCAAGACTTCGAGCGGGTCAGCCTACGGCTTCAACCTCCTATACCGAGGGTGGAGTACTTCTCATTAGGCTAGTTTAGCAAACTAAACTCTAGCGGCTTTGAGAGAGAAATTAGGCTCCCCGGCTAGTGACCGCACACTCGCTCGAAAAAAGGAGTGATAAATAATAATAATAGAACTTTGCAACGACTGAGAAGAAGAACACTTATTATAAAACGGCTCAAATAAACTTAAGAGCCCCCAAGTGACTTGGGTAGAAGAATGATTGCATGTACCGAAGTACTTATATCATATCTATGTTCAACCAAACTTTAAACGCGTCTTCACCGACCGTCGGCTTCTCCCTCTTCGGTTAAGGAACGAAAAGTGTTATGTACTCCATCGGTCGAGAATATGGATGGTGTTTCCAATAACCAGGCAATCAGGCCATAAGGCTGTAACAGACAAAGCGCGCTCAGGGAACTTTTGCTATATTACTGCGAAGAGTAAGAAGCATCTTCGAAGAAAATAGTACCCCCACCGATACCTTTCTTCGGTGCTCATTGTTATTATGAGACTTGTGCAATAGATTTTTTGTACTCATGAGTTCCGTTGTGTGCCGACCATCATTGAATAACTATAAGAGCGCTAGCTTTCGGCTTCTCCCAGTCTGAGGTCTGGCTCGGGTGACCTGATCGTGACAATCGCAGAGGTGCTCCCTTTACTCCCTAGCCGAACAATCAGGAACGTAGGGGTAAACACAGGAGCGAGGCAACCCAGCTTGCAAATCGCTTAAGTCAATGTGGTGCATATTGTGGCGTAATACACGAACAAGGAACGAAGCCGTACAAGTATAATCATATGCAACAGGAAAAGCTTCATAAAGGAAGCCCCCAAGGAAACGGGGTATTTGAATTTATGCGTCACAAACAAAGTTTGGACAAGGAAATTTTTTAGAAGCAACTTTTTTCCAAAAAAGTATAATGCTTGGTCGAACCGAACGCAAGTTAGAAATTAAAGCTTTGAGCATGAAAGCGACTTAGCTAGTTAATGTGTTCGGTATTGATGACGCGGTCTGAGCTTGATGCGGTGCAAGGTTCCATCCCTCAAGCCGGTCCCGAGGTGGCGGAGCGGAGAGCTTGACACGCCGAAGTGGTGACATAGCACGATCAATGCAGACTGGCAGAGTGACGCCGAAGTCCCCGGATCATTTTCCTGTGCACAAAAAATAGTGCAAACCGGAGATAATAGTAATAATGATAATTAAAAAAATCGTTGCATAATAAATAATTTATGCAAAGTGAGTAATAAAAGAAATATGGCTTGGCGCCAAAGTCAAGTCGATGCAGGGCATCGGCGTGATGCAGTAAAGGCGTGGCAAAGCCTGAATTCGCAGGTCGGTCCGAGCTCCGAGTGCGGCGTTCGCCGGACTATGTAGGGAAACTGACCGAACCACCATGCGACTATCATTAATGCAGCCACCATTTGATAGACCTGTGTACATATGACGGACAAACAAGAGTAATAATTCCTTGGGAAAAATGAACCCAAACAAGCAAAAAAATACTGGGATTAATAGCACCTGGTTTATTTGTTGTAGCAATCCGAAGGAAGGTGATTCCTAAAATTGGGACCCGCTCCGCACACCCATTGCCTAATGGGCGATAAAACGACGGCATGGCAATGCTGGTAAAGGTCGACTCGCCGAGGCAAAGCCCTCGGCCCAGCTAACGTGATGGAGCTGGTCGGCTAGTGACGCCGAAGTGTCCGGAGTAGGTTGATGAAGAGATGGCGAAGCCCCCGGTCCAGCCGAGATGTCGAAGCCTCGATGTCAGCCGATGAGTCGAACTAGGTCGGCGTGATGGACACCAGCTTGAAGAAGCAATAGTGCGGCCCTGTCGATGTAGGTCGTGACGTGGTCGATGTCGGCTTGATGAAGCGGCCGTGCGGCGATGCCGGTATGCCCGCTCCGTGTAATCCATGGGGCGGCGATGTTGGTGATGATTTATCCTTGACGATGCCGGGCTCTTGTTCGGCTTGCCGAGCTGATGGTCCGAAGAAGTTGAGCTCGGCTCAATAAAGTGACGTCGTGTTTAGCGCAGGTCGGCAGCCGTGGAGTAATATTGCTGGACTGGTTTGACACCAGCATGATGTTGAAGATCATGTTCAAAAGATCTTACAGTTAGTGGGATGCATTCGGGAACAAAACACAATACCCCATACAAAACCTCCTTCAAAAGGGATGTCCGAAATCCTGTTGATAAAAAAGATGAACTCGGGTCGGATTCGTTTTTGCGCAGAAAATAGATCCGAAAAGTGATGCACTAATTGGAAGGTTCCCGGATTTTGGACGGTCGGATCGAGACGAAATTTTGAGAGGTAGTAGATATAGGAATTACGCAGCTGATCAACGGTTGGATTTTCCAAAGGACGTCCGAGCTAGAAGCTGGACACCATGCCCTAAACTCATCCAAAAACCCGTTCAGATTTGACAAGGCTCCGGTATATCGTGGATTGCCAGAGATTCCTCCATCGTAACTCGACGAAATTTTCCAGGGTTGTTGTAGACTCAATTCCACACAATTCCACCAAAGCGATCGTCAAAGCGGTACTCAAGGAGGTGGTGGTGGAAGATACGAGTCCGCTGTCCAGAAAAACAACACGGTCGCTTGAGGGCAATGTTGACATTGAGCCCCCGAGCTCCATAGATGATTCCTCCGTGATCTTGATAGAGATCGGAGTTGATGTTTGATGAAGGCCCTCGTCCGAACACGGGGCGCAATTCTTGGTTGAACCAAGGTGACCAGTCGAGCTGGTGACGAAGATGCCGAAGTCACAGTTGATGTGCAGGCGAGCCATCGATCCTTTTGTCGATCACACGGCGGAACTCTCAATGAAAGCACCAATGTCGGTGCCAAAACCGGCGGATCTCGGGTAGGGGGTCCCGAACCGTGCGTCAAGGCCAGATGGTAACAGGAGACAAGGGACACGATGTTTTTACCCAGTTTCGGGCCCTCTCGATGGAGCTAATACCCTACTCCTGCTTGATTAATTGATGATATGGGTAGTACAAGAGTAGATCTACCACGAGATCAAGGAGGCTAAACCCTAGAAGCTAGCCTATGGTATGATTGTTGTGTGTATTGTATATCTATCGACTAGCCTGGCCTCGGTTTATATAATGCACCGGAGGCCTAGTATAACAAGAGTCCTAGCCGAATACGCCGGTGGGGAGAAGTCCTTGTCTTGATCGCCAAGTCTTGTGGAATCTTCCTTGTATGCGGTAGCCGTCCGAACTGGCCCATGAGTATACGGCCACGGGGGTCCTCGGCCCAATCTAATAGATCGGGAGACGACATGGTGAGTACCCCCTAGTCCAGGACATCGTCAGCAACCGTTGTTTTATTGAGGGCCAATTGATTGAAAAACTGAAAGAACTCCTCAGATGGAATAGGCAACAGTTCAATTCCAATGAGGTCATGCTCCTTTTTAACTTTCACATACAAAGTACTCCTCCCCCAGAGTCTCTGCAGATTTTCAAGTACCAATCATGCAATCTTCGCATCATCTTTGATAGAGATCTTTCATCTTTGACGAGAGGCTTCCCGTACTCGTATCTTTGTATCTGCACCTCCATGAAATCATAATGTACATCGTCGGGCAGGTAATCGCCAAGATTGGTATAACCGGGCACCATCCTCGGATCATTAGCGACGTTGTCGCTAGGCACCTTGAGCGGGGGGCATGATTGCTTCACTTGTTCGCCGAGCTGGGCAATTTGTTTCCCAGCTCTTTGTTCTTTCAGCCTTTGATCACTGATAGTACTTCCCGACCGCTCCGCTTCGGCAAATTCCTTTCCAGTAATGCGCTCATAGTTTCCTTTCGGTGAAGACTTGGGTGGTTTTGTTAGGGCAGCCAGAGTGCGCTTCGCTTTCACCAGATCTACCTTCTCCTCCGGAGGTGGATGTTTCTTTGCTTTCACCCCTTCAAAGTAGTTCCTCACTTCTTCTCGTGCGATCTCAGCGTTCTCCTCCGGGGTCCTCTCGTATGGTAACTTCTCTGGAGCCTTCAGAGAAGGACCGAATCTGTATTTCCTCCCGCCTCTGGCTGTACTGCTAGACGCCAGCAGAGCAGACGGAGCGGTTGTCTTCTTTACTTGCTTACAAGGCGGAGGAGAAGGACTATGACGTGCCGGAGCAGCCGGAGCGGCGGCAGGTCTCTTCCGCCCTTGCTAACGAGGCGGAGAAGGAGGAGGCTGGCTACTCGGGCGCGTCGGTGCAGGCGGAGAAGGAGGCGGAGTGCCGCCACGCACCGGAGAAGGAGCCGGTCGAGTGCCCTGATCGTCACTCGCCGGAGGAGGAGGCGGTGGAGGAGGCGGTGTGCCCTGACTCGCTAGAGGACGAGGTGGTGGAGGATGCGAAGTGCCCTGACTTGCCGGAGGAGGAGGAGGAGGTGGAGGCGTCCAGTTCGGAAGGTTGATGAGCTCCTTCCGCCATAGGCATGGAGTCTTCAGAGCAGACCCCAGCCTAGTCTCCCCTTCACCGATAGGGTGGTCAAGCTGGAGGTCCTCAAATCCCTCCGTTATTTCATCCACCATCACCCTAGCATATCCTTCTGGAATCGGGCGGCAGTGAAAAGTTGCGCCGGGTTCGGTAGGATAAACAGAGCCAACAGCCGCCTTGACCTTCAAATTCATCCATTGCGTCATAAGGTGGCAATTTTGAGACTCCATGATAGCATCCACGGGATAGCTGGCAGTAGCCGTCAAGGCATGCTCGGGCTGAAGCAGCTCGGTGGAAGCCACCCTGCTTCTCCGCTGAGATGGCAGGGTAGCTTCGGGGGAAGCTTCGGCAGTACGTTTGCTGCGATTTGCTTCTCGTTCCTCTATCGCTTGTACCCTTGCTTGTTGCGCTTGTATTTGGGTCTGCTGCAATTTTTTCCTCCTCTCCTGGGATTTGTAACCACCTGCGTCCGAAAACCCAACCTTCCATGGAATGGAGCCTGGCGTGCCTCGTGTCCGTCTAGGGTGCTCAGGATTCCCGAGGGTATCTGGAAAGAACGTCCCTTGCTGCGCTGCTTTGATATATTACTGAAGCTTCCTGACTGGTATGTCCATTTGATCGTTCGTCCAAATGCACTTCCCTGTTACAGGGTCCAAGGTTCCACCAACCCCGAAGAACCAAGTCTGGCAACGGTCTGGCAAGTTAATTGTATTTGGTTCGATCCCTTTATCAACCAGATCATTCTTAGTCTTGGCCCACTTAGGCCAGGCTACGAGGTAGCCACCTGACCCCGTGCGATGGTGATGCTTCTTCTTCGCAGCATTTTGCTTGTTTGTCGCTGACATCTTCTTACTCTTTTCCGATGTCTTGTGGGCCACAAATGCGGGCCAGTGATCTCTGATCTTCTCATATCTGCCCTTGAATTCTGGTGTCTCTTTATTTTTGACAAACTTATTCAGCTCTTTCTTCCACCTCCTGAATAGTCCTGCCATCCTCTTAAGAGCAAAAGACTTGATTAATTGCTCTTTAACTGGCTTCTCTGGATCATCCTCTGGCGGTAGGGTGAAATTTGACTTCAGCTCAGTCCAAAGATCATTTTTCTGCATATCATTGACATAAGACACCTCAGGGACTTCTGTAGCCGGCTTTAACCATTGCTGGATGCTGATCAGGATCTTGTCCCTAACCAAAACCCCGCACTGAGCAACAAATGTGCTCTTTGTCCGGATGGGTTCAATCGGTTGGTCGTCGGGCGCGATTGCTATGATCTCAAACTTTTAATCCGAGCTCAACTTTTTCTTCGGGCCTTGTCTCTTTACCGAAGTTGTGCTCGATCCGGAGGGCTAGAAAAAAGGACAAAGACTTAACTAATACATGTACATACCAAAACAATGAATGCATCAATTAGCTAGTCAGCAGAAGCTTAACTAATATATATACCTGGTCGGACTCGGTTCGGTCACCGGAGACGTCATCACGGTCTCCTTCTTGCACCGGCATTGGGTCACCGGAGCCGTCCTCACGGTCTCTTTCTTGCACCGGCATTAGGTCACCGGAGCCATCATAATCATAGCCAGCTGCTTCCAGACCATCGGTGTCATTGAGAAACAACGAGACGACGGCATCACTTCCTCATGCGATTATGTCCCCCAACAACTCTTCTTGTACTTCGTCTCGGGTGGTGTCCATAGTTTCTACAAATATAGACAACATGGCAATTATTATTCAAACATGACAGATGGATATATTAGTGGCAAACGTAGAACTAATATTAATTAGTGGCCTCGACGCTGCTTCTCTAGGGTTTGGGGTGGCCTCGACGCTGCTTCTCCAGGGTTTGGGGTGGCCTCCACAACGCTTCAAGGATAAAAAAAGTAGAGGAAGAAGGAAAAAAAAGAGGAGAAGAAAGAATAGATGAGTAAGAACTCCTCTATTATTTCTTCTCCTCTTTTTTTCTTCTTCTTCCTCTTTTTTTTATCGGGAACGAGGGTCGTCGAGGGTCACCAAGCGGTAGAGGAAACCCTAAATAGCAAGTATCGTGGGTGTGAGATGCATGTGGCCGTCGGTGTCGGACACTACATCCACGTCCCACAAGTGACGTGGGCGTCGAAGCCCGCGCCACTTGTGGGACGTGGATGTAGTGTCCGACATCGATGGCCACATGTATCTCACACCGACGATACTTTCTATTTAGGGTTTCCTCTACCGCTCGGCGACCCTCGACGACCCTCGTTCCCGATAAAAAAACAGGAAGAAGAAGAAAAAAAAGAGGAGAAGAAAGAATAGAGGAGAACTCCTCTATTCTTTCTTCTCCTCTTTTTTTTCTTCTTCCTCTTCTTTTTTTATCCTCTTCTTCCTCTCATGTTCGACGACCCTCGACCCCTCGGTGACCCTAGACCCCCCCTCGACCCCCTCATGTCGAAGTTATCGGGTAGGGGGTATATCGACAACAACATACCCGATACATACATACATACATACATACATATCACATGCATCCATACATATATGAACAAAATTAATATCTACTAATTAACAACCTAAATAAAAAAACTAATACATATAGGAAGAAGAAGAAAAAAGAAGAGAAGAAACAATAGAGGAGAAGACTTCCTCTTCTTCCTCTCCTCTTCTTCTCCCTCTTCTTCCCCTTCTTCCTCGCCTCTCTCATGAATGTCCGGCGCTCTCGACCCCCCCCCCCACGTGTCGAAGAAAAAAAAGAAGAAAAAAAAGAGGAGAAGAAGAAGGAATAGAGGACAAAAGAGAAAATATAATATATATTATATTTTTCTTTTCTTCTCCTCTATTCCTTTCTTCTTCTCCTCTTCTTTTTCTTCTTTTTTCCTCTTCTTATTTATTTCTTCTCTTCTTCCTCTCCTCTT
>NC_041392.1:463879886-463889595 GCF_002162155.2 Triticum dicoccoides | reverse complement strand
TCTTCTTCTCCTCTATTCCTTTCTTCTTCTCCTCTTCTTTTTCTTCTTTTTTCCTCTTCTTATTTATTTCTTCTCTTCTTCCTCTCCTCTTCTTTCTTTCTTCCTCTTCTTATTTTCTTCTTTCATATCCTTCTTTTTCTTCTAAATTTTAGCATATTCTAAATTTTCTTCTAACTTTCTATATATGAACAAAAAAATTCTATGAACAAAATATTCTTCTTTATTCCTCTTCTTTCTATGAACCAGAAAAATTACATATATGGAAAAAGATTAATACACATATGAACAAAAAAATACACATATACATACACATATACATTATATATATATGAACAAAAACTAATAAAAATGAAGGGCGCGCAGGGGCGGCGGCATGGCAGGGCAGGGGAGGCGCGCGGTAGGGCGGCTTGCGGCGGTAGCGAAGGGCAGGGGCGGCGCTCGGCGGCCGCGTAGGGCAGGGGCGCCGCAGGGCGGCAGCGCGCGAAGGGCATGGGAGGCGCGCGGCGGGGCGGCATGCGGCGGCAGCGAAGGGCAGGGGCGGCGCGCGGCGGCCGCGCAGGGCAGGGGCGGCGCAGGGCGGCAGCGCGCGAAGGGTAGGGGCGGCGGCGATGGCGGCCAGTACAAGGGGAGGAGTAGGGGAACGGGTGGTGCTCACAGCGAGGTGGCGTCGGCGACGAGGAAGGCTCGGGGACGGCGGACGGTGAAGGCGCGCTCGGGGGCGAGGGAAGGGGCGCGCAGGCTCGGGGGGCGGCGGACGGCGTCGATCTGGGCAGCCTTGCGGCATCGATGAGCTCGGCGTCGTCGGGCGGGCCGGGGGGCAACTGGTGATGAGTTCGTCAAATTTTCCTAAGTCCTGCTTATATACACAGAGTATTGGTCACGGTTGGTGCCACAAATCGTGACCAATGCCTCCCTTTAGTCCCGGTTGGTGCCACCAACCGGGACCAAATGCCAATTTTCAGCAGCCCAAAGGGCGGGAAGCGGCGGCCTTTGGTCCCTATTGGTGGCACCAACCGAGACTAAAGGGGGGCATTGGTCCCGGTTGGTGCCTCCAACTGGGACCAAAGGCCTTGTGCTGCTGCGGCGTCGAAAGTTTAGTCCCACCTCTCTAGTTGAGAGGGGTGCGCAGTGGTTTATAAGCCCCACTGCCGCACCCCTCTCGAGCTTCTCTCCATTGCAGGCTTACGGGCCTAATTGTCACTGCTATGCCTGTGGGCCTACTGGGCCTCCTATGGGCCTGAATTCGGGCCCTTGGATGGGTTTCTAGTCGTATTCAGGCCGTGGGGGCCTAGTAGGTGGCATTTTTTTGTTTTTTTGTTGCTTTATTTTATTTTCTTTTGTTAGTCCCGGTTGGTGACATGAACCGGGACTAAGGGGGAGCCTTTGGTCCCGGTTCAAGCCACCAACCGGGACCAATGGTGGTGGGGCAGGAGCGAGGCCCATTGGTCCCGGTTCATCCCACCAATCGGGACCAAAAGGTCCAGATGAACCGGGACCAATGGCCCACGTGGCCCGGCCGCCCCCTGGGCTCACAAACCGGGACCAATGCCCCCATTGGTCCCGGTTCTGGACTGAACTGGGACTAGTGGGCTGACCCGGCATGGACCAAAGCCCTGTTTTCTACTAGCGAAGTATGGTCATACAGGGCAAGAGGTACTCACAAGAGCAATGCAGTGTGCAGTATAGTTGCGAGATTCTGTGGTCCCTTGAGAACAAATGTTCTTCTGCTAACAGTTTTCATACAAGTGAGACATTAAGGCAAATGCAGAAATGTAGTTCAAATTGTGATATGATATCATAGACAGTACCTTACGCTGCAGCCGAGACCAATGTGTAACAAGATTATTCCAGTCATCGTCGGATAAATGTAGCACCGGAGAGTTTACAAAAATTTTGTTCAGATGCTTGCCATCGAAGTGCGCTTGCCTCAGGTAGGAACGATACTTCATCAACGAGTGCTTGAAAAGCAAAACCAACCCTTGCTCGTCATCACAATCCAGTTTGCTCCTCCCCTATTTAAAAGAATGAAATCTTGTGTCTTCTGTCAGCAGAAACATATGCAGTAATGACCATGAATATCATTAGTACATTACTTACGCGTAAGTTGCAGAGGAAGACTGGAAATTGTTCTGTGTCTGTGGTATTATCTTTCCATGAAGGAAAGATGCGCACAAAGTTCCTGACAACAACATAAGCTTCGTCTTCTAAACTAGGAAGAAATGGAACAGGGGTCCTATTTTCTGCAATTGGGGCTCTCTCTGGTTCGAAAAGGGATTTGGCAACTGGATTTGGTGTACTCTTTGCTGGAATGGGGGTTTTGCGTCGTATAGCTGGTGCTATGTCAACTGGCATAATCATACTGTTTGCTGCAGTTGGGGTGTGCTGAGTTGGGGCACCAGAAGTGAGCAGTGTAGTAGGGCTAGAGTCTGCTAGAGTTGGGGTATTTTGTGGGTCAGGTGATATTGCAACTACACCTAATGGGCTATTTGATTTATCAGGTGCCACTACCTTTTCCAAATACTTTACTTGTGCTCCTCCACGATCAGCAATCGCCCTCTTCCTTTTGAACGTCTGATACACAAGAGCAACATTTGAATGGATAAATATGGTATGATGACAGATGGAATATGTATTGAAAATGGATAAGCAGGGCGTATTCACATACACGATGTGTAAACTAAGCTAATGGCAGTTCAACAAAGTAGAAGCAATGCAAAGCATCAGTTGCAAGATATGTGCGAGCAATGTAACCTTGTAAAGTTAGAGCAAGTACCTTGATGGGTGAATAAGATAGGGCATCTTCCTCTGACTCCTCCACTAGGGAGATACATTGACTTAGGTCTCCCTCTAGCTCAGAATCACTGTTAGGATCATATTCTGAGCATGAATCTATAGGTGGAGAGTGTTTGCATTGCATTGCATCCAGACTTGATTTAAGTCCCTTAATGCCAAGTTTGACAGCCATGGCATTGTTCTGCTTTATTCTTTTCATGCGCGCAAGCTCATAATCATTATGATGCTGTTCAGAATCTGAGATTCATGAAAACATTAGAAGTAGTCAGATTATCTATGGAATGCATTGCGGTTTCAACTCAGAGAGTGTCTCCCTATAAACCCATGCATATGCAAAGTTCACCTCCCCAACCGTGTTGACCAGACCGCACACAGAGATACACACCCGAGCGGCGAACATGCATTTTCGAAACTAATTTAGGAACATTTAGGTTACCAATTAAACAACTTTGTTTTAATAATATCAGATTCGTATTTGAACAACTAAGCTTGTTTAGCTTGATGGGTGGAGCAGTGTTATTATGACACGAAGCATGTATTCTGATCATATAGTGATCACAAAAGGGGGACACTCTAAGCATATATATTTTTTTAGCAAAAGAGGGTTTCCCCTCTGATTTCTATTAAAGAAACTACCACAGAACCAACATGATCAATTAAACCCTAAGCATGATCAATTAAACCTTATTATGGCTGTGCCATGGCAGATTTGAAGCTGCAAACCGAAGAAATGATATTTAGCCTCCATTGTTTGCTTCAAACTAAGAACTAAATTCTAAGAGCTGATAAGAAAGTAGAGTAACCAAGTTAAGATCTATTTTCTGGTTGAGATCAAAAAGTTGAGGAGATATGAAGTACCACCTCTGTTGCGGCGCCGTGTAGGCATCGGGGGTGCGATGGCTGTCGGTGGCGTTGAAGCAGATCTGCGACGGTAGACGAGTGCATCGGGGGATAGGTCCCATTACGGTGGAAGAGAAGGGCGTGTGAGCGGCCCCGACAAAGAGGACGACGGCGCCGATGAAGCGAGAGGATGCGATGCAAGGCTATTGGTCCGTCGTCGTGGATGAGAAACGCCCATCTCTAGTAGTGGACGACGCGGTCTTGGTAGGCGCTCTGACATGGTGGAGGACGTTGGCGATGGATGTGGTGGAGGACGGCGGTGATGGATGGGGTGGCGGACGGAAGCTGGTGTGGGAATGGGGTGTTCTAGCACGGACGGTGTATGAATGGGAAAATGGAGGAAGAGGTATGGGGAACCATGTTTTTGGGACGCGCCTGTCTGAAATATGGGAAAGTTACAAACTTATCCCCTGTTTCAAATTTGGATGTCTCGTCGGTTGGGGATGGGATGGTAATCTCGCATCTCCCAAATATTTGCCGGTAACTATTTCGGGCGAGGAGAGGGTGCTTTGCCGCCCACAGTTGGCGCCCACGGTGTATGAATGAGGCTGACAGGTAGGGCGGTTGTGTTGATGGAAGTTACACATCTGCCCCTATTTAAAATATTAGCCTACATCTATTTTGGACGAGGAGAGGGTGTTTTGCCGCCCACCGTGTATGAATGGGGAATGGAGGGAGAAACAGAGGTCTTCCGGATGAGCTTGAATCAAATGACTTTTGCCGCCCATGTTTGACGCCCACCGTGTCAGAATGGGCTCAGAGGCGGTTGTGTCACGTCTAATTAAAGTTACTAACCTACCCCTATTTAGAGCAGTGGAAATCAGGCCGATTGATTGTTCGTGTAATGGGTAGACAGCAATTTCCATCTCCCAAACACTTGGCTTCGGGCAGCCGATGTGGGAGTGGACATTTTGCTGTTTCTTTCAAATTTTGGGACAATAAGCATCCACGTTTACCCTGACAACTAAATTCGAATCCATTTTGTATTCCTATATGAATCTTTACAAATCATTCTATGTGTTTTTATATATCTTCAAAAGGACGACAAAGATGTATTCCACTGTCATATATGAATATGGTTTACAAATGTTGATACTCAAATTCAGAAACTAGAATGTGAAATCGAATACTTGGAACACTTCATGTCCAACTCAAATGTCACATGCAGCATAATGTGTACTCCCATGTAGATATGTACACAAGCGATGTATCAAGATTCAAATACCGAGTCAATCAACCAAGAATGTACGGCACTAATAGACATATAAACACTTATAGAGTATATGGATCAATAATATCAACTAACATACATAAGCCAGGCTGCTGTAGTTTTTTTTGCCTACAACAGCATCCTTTTTTTAGCAAGCATCTTGGCCCTTTCTGATGCATGCCACTTAAGGTCCATCTATACTACTATTGCTGAATGCACATTCAACCTGATTGGCATATTTGTAGGTCTGGCACAGCAATCCAAATGAAATGTCTCTGAGTCTTATCAATTAATACAGACTTGTGCTCAAATAAAATTAGAAACAAAAAACAAAAAAACAATTATTACATGATCTCTAAAACAAATGGTTTGATTGATTACATGAACAGACAACACAAAGATTATTCAACTATGGAAAGAACATTTCACCTATGATTTACCAAGTAGGAATTTAATTTCCTTTTTTCCTTCAGGACCTTAACAATCTGGTCAGTCTCAGCTTGCTTCGTTTTGAAATCCACCAAATATTTAATGGTTGTCTTGAGTACTGCTTGTGATTGTGCTGTTTGCTTCCTCAACATGTCAACTTCATCTCTAAGTGCAGAAGCAGAATCTCTTTCTACCACTAGTTTAGCCTCTAGAGCATGAGCAGTTGGCAATTCATAATGCACGATTGTGCCGGTGCCACTGCTTTGGGATGATGCAACATCCATGGGGACCTCGCTCTTTGATGTTGGGCTAACCTGTTTTGCCATTAATGTTCCGATTGGATTCAAAAAAGTTGAAGTTAGCAAAACATCTCAACTGGGAGTTCTAACAGCAAACCAGTTAAACAAACAAGGAATTAAAGAGTTTCAATTGGATGTTGAAAAGTAGTTATTAACATCATTGTAACCCGCTGTTGCAGCAGCAAAGCAGTTAAACAAACAAGTAGATATTTAAGTTAAGGCAAACGGGTAATTCTTAACAGTAAGTATCAAACACATAGATAGGCGCAGTCTACAATTTGATTAACAGGCTGTGCCATTATGTAATCAGTATAAAACTAAATTAAGCCAAGCAACGTAATTGAACAATTTTGCAATAAGTGGCTAACTAAAATTCCAAGAAGCAGGTAACTGAACTTATGCTAGTTCTTTGTACAGGCACACTGCAACTTCTTTTTCGCTTACAAGGTTGTACGAAGGAGTCCATGGCATCAATTGCTTGGATACACAGTCCCAATACTTCTTTCTTCCCACACTGCATGGGTAAGTCGAATGGTTAATCTGGTAAGATGGTGCGTCCTTGATATATTATATGAGGACGTGTAGTCAGACTAGTTGTAGCCAAACACATCACACTGGCTTTTACTGTATATTTCATGCGATTACTTTTGGCATATCAAGATCTAAGCAATCTACGATAGGATGAAAAGATTGGCATCCTTCACATTATTAGCGAACTCAGTTCATAGAAACAAGCAATTCAACCATTCTATGGGTAAATCAAAAGCGCCACTGGAATATTTTTCACTATCCAATCATACACGCAAAAAGGGGCGACACCACCATAGGGGTTAGTATGGGCGGCCGCCTTAGGCGGATGAAAAGTGTGCACCTAGTTTGAGTCGTCCAGGTTGGGCCATGCTAGTTTTGTTCGTCCCAACGCACGAGCAGGTAATGTAATAAATCAAGAAAAATGTTTCAATTTGGATGGGCCAATAACATAAGTGCAAGGCAGGCCCTATAGAAGGCTCGCGGCCCAAACGAGCGCCTCCCATATCGATCGACAGCAGGAAAAATCCCAATTCATTCGCTCCAGCCTCTAGTCTGGTTCGCTCCTAACCTTGCCGCTGCTGGACAGACCGACACAGCACTTCCTCGCGCCCTCGTTGGAGGGCGGTCATCAGGCTTCAAGCAAACGGAAGGACAAGAATATGAAGATCCAACCCTGGGTGTAGCCTGCATGGGAGGCAGCGGCGGCAGGACGAGCATGGCAACAAGCTTGCGCAAACGAACAGTCGTAGCTTGCAAGAGTAGCATGCGCAACGAGCAGGTACATCACATCCCTGATTATATCTAATTCAACTCTTCAATTTCTGGCCAATAGTTAAACCTGACGGTGTTGTAAAACTGCTTGTATGTAGGGAATCTATGAGAAAATGAAACCAATTTCTACTTATTTTATAACTCCCCCAATCAATACTGAACTGACTGAATGTGATGTATCTAATCAAGATTCCGGTGCAAACATACAAGCTCATGTTGTTCTTGAAACTGAAGTGTCTAATGAACAGACTGGTAATGAAGGATTTGATGCAAAAAAAATTACATGCTCCTGGTGATGAACATATAGTGTCTAATGAGGGATCTAATGCAAGCATTTTGCAAGCTCATTGAAGGATTTAATGTCTAATGATGATCTACTATGTTGAGAGAGACAGAGATTTGCAGGCATTGATGACAAGCAAATTATAGTGCATTTTCATAGCTTGAGGAAAGGTCGAGGCCATCTCCCAGAAAGTCCCCGTATCATGACAACATAGCATAAATACTTTTCTATTCTGTTGTTTGAAACTATTGGCATACTTGTGCAGGATAGATATATTGATATGCAGTTTGCACACTGGTTATACGTGCAATTACACTTCGATATTTTTAGCCAGAGAACGAATAATTCAAGCAGGTACAGACCATTTTTGTAGTCCTTGTACACCATGTTGCATTTTGTGTTTTTTGGTGCTTGCATCATTTAGTTTTTATAATCTGAACTACTTTGGATCATTAGCTGGTTTTCAAAGTGCATGTAGCTTCACATTTCTCAAGTTATGTTGATTTCTGGAGTGCAAGTGCCTTCGCATTTTTTAAGTTAAATGTTCGCCCCTGGTAACATGAATTCGTGGATCAGCCACTGCACACAAATCATACACGAATGCCAGTATGAATTAGATGAAATGCAGGGACTTACGCTAGCTCGTTGTATAGGCTCACTGCAGCTCTGCTTGTGTTTGGGATGTTCCATGTACAAGTCCATGTTACCACTTGCTTGGATGTGCAGGCCTTGTGCTCCTTGCATCCCCCTCTGCATTTTTGACACGGCGAATGGTTGATCAAATAAGAGGAATTGACCTTGATGTTGTACCGGAGGACAGATACTTACAAGGTTATACGGGTGTGCAGGATGTGTACCAGATCCCGTAGCGCCGTCATGCTTCGCTAAAATATGGATTTGCTTGTTTCGGATGATATCTCCAGAAGAAATAAGAGTTAAGGTCAGAGTTGCATAGGCGGGTAAGCTAAGAGAGAAGTGAAAGGATATCCAAACATCGTCGGAACAGTGCACAAGGGAGTGATGTGTGGATACCTAGTTCGGGCCGGCGTTTGGGCATGCTCACCTAGCTAGAGTGAGATTCACTTCAGAGCCATTGAGGGTGATGCGCTGGCTGGCCATGCACGGATGCAGATCTTGAGTGGCAGCGGAGCACTATGATGCGGCGGACGAGACCGTTGGTGAAGCCCCAATGGCCTCGGGGGGAGGAGGTGCGACGATGTGCTCGGTGAAGTAGCCCCGGTGAGCTGGAAGACGGCGTCGGTGAAGCGCACCTGATGTGGTGGAACTCGGTGTCTATGAGGCACATGAGTTGCGGCGGCCGATGTTGTCGATGGACCACCCGGTGCGGTGGACGAGGGCGTAGATGAGGTAGCTCCGGTGTGGTGGTGAAGCGCGATCATCGTCTTCGTCCTCGTCGTCCGGCACAGAGGTGGGGAACGGTGGGGAAAGAGACGAGACGAGGGGCGATTCGAGGGTTGGCGGCGAATTAGGTATTTGAGCAATCCGGACGCGGAAGGGGACGGTGGAGAAGAGAGATTTTGCAGGGCTGGAATTGGGGCCACCAGATATTTCAATCCGAAACATGGAAGTGTGAAATTATATTGTCGTCGTCCTTTTTTGGGGGGGGGAGGGGGGTGGGTGGCTGGGTGCTACGCGTCCGTCCGACACACGCGACCACCCCGACAGGACTATGCTTTGGTGCCTTAAGGCACCTGCCTTTGTGTCCATGACATATGGGCCCAACAGGTGGCTGGCCCACATGTCAGTGACCCAAAGGCAGTTTCCTTTAAGGCACCGAAGCAGCGGCCACCAGTACACGACCCTGGTTTGCCTGGTGCGCCTACATTTGAGAATGCAAATGAATCTTCTTTGATTTGCAAACGAATCTATATGTATTACCATGCCCATGTTTTCCTTGCAATAATTAGTCATTCGAAACAAGATACTCCATCCGTTCACTTTTGTAAGTCATTTCAGACAACTTAAAATGAACTGTTTTGCACATTGTCTGAAATGTCTTCAAGGTCTTATAAAAGTGAACCGAGGGAGGACTATAAATTAATTAATGAGGAGTTATTTGAAAAAAAAATCGAAACGGTACCCACGCTAACGTGGATTAGAGTGTGTGTCACATAATTAGTTATTTGAATTAGAGTGTGTGTCACGTAGTTAGTTATTTGAATTAGAGTGTGTGTCACGTAGCGATCTCCAATTCTAACGTGGATTTCGCATTTCACTGTATGCATGCTACTTTTTTAATACAAATTCATATGTATATGATGAACACCATGGTAGTGAGAAAACTTTTGGATGGATTCAAACATATGACCTACAAAATAGCACAACAAACGGAGTCAATGTCAACTTTTCGAAACTTAGTATGGCACGAATTCGAAATAATTACTCGTATGCCTGGTCCTCGGTTCAAATATTATAATGTACACCGAATTGAAACATCGATATTAAGTCTCGTATTATGTACATTCAAATGTT
>NC_041392.1:463851408-463879723 GCF_002162155.2 Triticum dicoccoides | reverse complement strand
TACATACTTCCTGTATCGGTCAATCTTCCTCTCCTAACCACCTTAGAAAGCTATCGGTTTCCAACACACGTCATTCTTTCTCTCCATGTTTCGATATCTTAGTCTCTCAACTACACAACCCCTTTTTCCACTCTGTTACCAAATGTATTTACCTCACACACCCGCCATTGCACCCCATGCCGAGCTCTCTCTCTCCCCCTCTCCCTCTCACCCTCTCGCGCTAAATACATGCGTTGCCTATCTAGCCCCCCAACCTCTCGTCCATGCGCATGCACGCACGTTGTATATCTAGGTCACTCCCTCGAGACTGTCTCACTCTTTCTTCCATATGGCGGGCCACACTCGCTCAATCTCGCTCTCTTTATCTAAGTCTCGTTTAACCTCGTTTTCTTTCCCACACAAATGATATATCTTCCTGTTCGGGCCTCAATCGACATACTCTATACTCTCTCACGCAGATTGTCTATCTAGGTCAGTCCATCCAAGCCGCCACCACTCTTTCGACCTCATGGTGGGCCATGCTCACTCAATCTCTCTCTCTCTCTCTTTCTCTCTCTCTCTCTCTATCTATCTATCTCTATCTCTCTCTCCATATGTCTCGATTGACCTCGCTCTTTCTCGGACAAAAACGATATATCACCATGTTGAGCCCAATTCGACCTATTCACATTGTATACTCTCTCACGCACATCATCTATCTAGGTCACTCTCTCCAACCTGTCTTACTCTTTCGATCGCACGGCGACCCTATGTGATCGGTTGACCTTGCTTCCTCTCACACACAAAATATATCTACACGTCTGTGACTGGATCATCTCTCAAGCTCTGTCTTACAGCCCTCACCCTTGCCAAAAAGCTCAATCGGACAATATCTCTCGAGAGCATATATATTTTTTCAATGGATGTCGGACCACACTCACTTTGTCTCTCTATCTATATGTCTCTCGATTGACCTCGCTTTCTCACACCGTATCTTCCACGCGTTGAAGGTACTACATCTCCATCCCTCGCAAAGCCGGAGCTATTTACATTGCGAGGGGCACTCCAACCTTGGATTAATTTGTGTAGGCATTTATTCCGGTCGGTTTAGATTATATTTTCGTAGCATTCGGCCCACAACTACTCCAATCACCATAGTGGGTAATTAAGCTACGGGGAGCACCTAATATGAGCACCGGGGAGCCGTTGGATCGAAGATGCAGCGGCACACGCGAGGCTTGAATGTTTTATTTGCAAATGAACCTTTGGAGAGTTAGGAAATTGCGCATAATTACAAAGACTACTCCCAAGCCATTGGATCTCACATCTAACGGTGTAAAATCTCGTATCACCATAGTATCTAAGCTGCGGGGTGGATGTGATATACTATGCCGCTGTCATTTTTGTTCGTAAACTTGCAAAAAACGTGTAACTCGTGTCGTTACTTGTCTAACCGCGCAAAGTGTTTGTTCAAAAAAACCATCCTACACTGAAATATCGGAACAACACACGGGGGTCCCACTTGTCATTAATCAAATTTGGACCTAATACTAACAAATCTGAAAGATGAGATTCAAACTGGCAACCTGGACTACAAAGCGTAAGTCGATAGCCTGAAAAAAGGAACGGTTGTTGGCTTTGTCCCATAACTTGATTTTATACAATACTTGCATTGAGTAGAGTAGAGGGAGTGCCTCATCAACACGTGCATGACCCTTATCTCACTTACTGGTGGGTCCCAGGTCTGCGATCTCAATCTCTCTTCTCTCCATCGTATAACCTTTGCACGGGCACACATGAAGAGCGGCGCTAGCTTGCCGTGGTGTTATTACAACTAAAAAAACTTGGAAAATAGAAGAATCGCCTAGAACAAGAGATGTTGTGGCTGGTCGAGATGGAGCTAACCACATCTATCCTCCGTGCCACGTGTGCATGATGAAGCCGTGTGGCTAGTGGGGTGTTTTCAACCGACTTGCTGGGTCCCGAGGTCGAACCATAGGTACTCTACTACGTCTGATACAATATATTTTTACACGCACATTTTTTCCTCCGTGCCGAGACATGGCACACCCTACCGCGTGGTTTCGGGATCCTCCCGGGTGGTGCACGCATATATTCTTCCTGACGTGGGACGCCCTACCATGTGTTTTCTGGGTCCTCCTCGATCATAGCGCCGAAGCAAGTAAATGAGTCGTCAAATCATGAAAGACCACCTTTCCCGCCGAGTACATTAGTGAAGCACGGTGGCTAGCTAGTTGGGCTAGTTCGACCGATTAGCTAGGCCGCCGCCACATTTGTTTTTTCACCACTTTTTTATCTACTTGCCGGCAGGTAAATTGAAATATCCACTGCGGCGTTCCTTTGGTGTTTGGGTGCGGCAGGATTTTTAATTTGTTGATTGACGGGAGCAGGCACGGCAGGATTTTTAATTTTTTGATTGGCGGAAGCAGGAGTGGCAGCAATTAGTCACAATGACTCCGCCTGTACCCACTGCTCCCTGATGTGAGAAGTCGTCGACTGGTGTTTTACCGTGGTGAAAACCAAAAGATTCCCCGCTCCCTCCGCCTTCCCGTAGATTGCATTGCCTTTTAGCCGTTTCGCCCCCTTTGCTTCCTCTCCCCATTGCTTCTACCTGGTGCCATGGCGGCGCAGCAGATCATGGAGTCCGAGGTGAGGCTCCTGACACAGGAGCTCCATGCCAAGGATGCGGAGCTCAGGGCCAAGGACATGGAGCTCCGTGAGCTCAAGGAGGAGAGGAGTGCCATGCTCCTCCGTTATGTGCGGGAGTTCACGGAGCTTCAAAAGCGGCAGGCGTCCACCACAAAGATGCTCGAGGCGTCGGCGGCGTTGCTGCAGAAAGCGGGAGATACGATAGGCCGTCAGGGGAGCCGGCTGGAGCGCGAGCGGGCCGATTGTGACGAGGTCCAGGATCGCCTCAGCCACTTGGTGAACCAAGTTGCCACGCACGTGTTGTGGCTGCGTGATGCCTACCATCGTGCCAGCGCGACGATGCCAGCCGTCGGGCTAAACCCTCTGCATGGGCATGTCCATGTCTCGGCGCAACATGACCGTTGGATCAAACTCAGACGGTGCAGATCAGTCACTGTAGCACAAAGTGTGTGGGTGTGTTTGGTTGCATTCTCATCTCAATATAGTTGTTTCCTCTTCGTGTATTTTTGTCAACCTACTAGTGTGGACTCATGCACCCTTCATGCACTCTACCAAACACCCAAAAGTGGGTCGAGAAGGGAACTTTTGCTCCCATCCCGTGCACCCTTCATACACCCTGCCTAACACTATTCGTGCTTCATGTAGTTCATGTTTCATGGAGTACTGTAGCACCGTACTCTCCGTGCGCTATGGACCTAGTTCTGTTAACATTGATCTCACCGTCCATTCTCGACCGGACAGTCGAAAAAGCGGTACTATGTTACATATAGGAGTAGTTGACATGCGCACAACATCATTTGTTATCGTCATATCTTACTACACTAGCAACAAGATTGTGTAGTACTAACGTATGAACCACTGCACATGCCTAGTAGTAGGAGCACTGTGTATGTTCAAGTGGCTGTCGTGTTTCGCACTCCTCTGTCGTAAGAGTGGAAACGCTTGCTGTAATCATTTTTTTTCTTCTGAAAAAAGTGGACACGCTCTACTGTGCGGATCCTCCTCCAGCCATGCACTAAATTACTCACTTTCGCCGACGTGTGGGACAGCCAGCATCGGGGTCCACCAGCCATGCACTAAATTACTCCGTAGTAGAGTGATGGTAGACAACCCCGATCGAAGCGCCGCAGTAATGCCCAATGAGCCGTCAAATCACAAAACCCCCTCCTTTCCAGCAGTAAGTTGGACGGACGAAGCAACCATCATTTCATTCTTCTCTCTCAGCTTCATCTCTACCCAACCCTCGCTTCTGCTGTTCTGCCTCATATTTTTCCTCATTTCTTCAAGAAAACCCCGACCTGCTTCTGCCATTGTTCTTCTCTCCCAAAGAAGGAAAGGTGAGCGCATCAATGGTGTTGATTCTGGCCAAGGCCCGATCTTGCAACCCCGAGACTGATCCTATAACTCCCTCTCTTTTCTTCTTTTGGGTTTGTGATTATTGTTTCTTTTATTTTATTTCTATTTGACAGTTTCTTGATGGACGCTCGAGCACCGGCCGAAGTGATGTCTATGGCTCCGGCCAAAACCGTCGAGGCTCATGGTACGAAGAAGCGCAAGCACCCCGCCGAGACTACCGCAGACAAGCTCAAAGCCATCGCCCTGTCCAAGCCCCCCTTTCCGAGATCCCTCATTAAGCAAGTCCAGGTAATATCTCTTCTTGACGATCTTTTTCTCGATCTTGATCGTGTTTTTTCATCTAACACGCAGTACTAGTACTACTAGTACAACTTTCTGGGTGATCTTGCATGTGATTTTTGTGTGCCAAATGACCGTTCTAAATTCCTCTTTTTACCAAAACATGCGACAGGTTGACACTGATTTCTTATAGATTACTTTCAACTACTCCCTCTGTCCCAAATTTCTTGTCTTAGATTTGTCTAGATACGGATGTATCTAATACTAAAATGTGACTTGATACATCCGTATCTAGACAAATCTAAGACAAGAATTTTGGGACGGAGGGAGTACTTTATGAACGTCAATGCTACCTTTTAAGAGGGTATATTTGCCTCAGTAACTTGTGTTACGGATATTGCATGTAATCCCTCTACTCTCATGCCTTTGAAGACATGTTCTAGTGTCTTTGTTCACTCATTTCTGTGCGTATATGTAGTCATATATAGAGTATAATATTGAAAATCATCTTATATTTCTGAACGGTGGTAGTAATAAAATATGGTTTCTGTTTGAATTAGAACCAGGTCCGCGGTGGAGATGAAGTTCTCAAAGTCATGCCGTGTGAACTGGAAGACCTAAAGATGAGTTCTACTACTGAACTATCCAGCTGTTGTGTCCTTGTCGCCACGTGTCCTGAACTAGTGTTTTCCTGTAGCATTTGTTGTCAGGCGTGTTCTCGAGGCTGTATTTGACCACAACAATTTCCTGGTTGTGCCTTCAATTACGAAGGGTGTGGTTCTTGTAAAGCTTCCCAACAAATCTGATGCGGCCTATCTTCATCATCATGTTTATGAGTGGAAAGACCACTTTGTTAGGTTCTCCAAGGTTGAAAAGATGGTGATGGTGCATGTAGACATCTCGCATGAAGTCCATGGCCTAGGCAGTTATGCGGGGTTCATCCCGTAGGTTGGTGGCAAAAAATAGTCTGCAGAGTTTAGTTAGTGCAACTTTGCTTGTCTGTAGTAAGTACTATTGTTCAGTACTTGATTTGTGTTTGTGAACCCTATATTGTTTATTAGTACTACCGCTTTTGGTGTCTGGTCAGTCCTGAGAACGGTCTATGTTAATGTTTGTCCACTCAATTCAGTCTATATATTTTGAAGTATCCATATCATATTTTTTGTGAGGACGGTCTATCAATTATGGTTACACTCAAATATCTGTATGCATTGTAGGGTTTATCGCACCCACCAGGATTTCCAGCCCCATGGATGTTCGGTCCATACAATTTGTCACGACCTTTGGATTGTCCTGCTTGTGGGAGTAGGCGGGGCCCCTGCATGCCACACGTAGTTGAACGATCAATCTTCTGTTTAGTACTTCAACATAGTGATTTCCTGGTAAGGATTCACTCGTGTCACATCAAGTAAATCTTATTGATTTACTGTCTAAATCTTATTGATTTAATGTCATGTTTTCTTTCTTTTCCTGCAATTTTACGATGCAGGTTTTGCCATGTGACATTCATCACAGAATAAACCATTTGGTTTTCTCTATGATGGCTATTTTTGCAGGTTTCACTTCTTATGTCGTGTCAGTAATGAAGGCACTGTCCATCACTTACATTACTGGAAAAAATTGGATCAGTTTGTTGTCTGAGTACAAATTGAATCCCTATGATGAATTGCAGTTTGGTTTAACAAAAACGCCACAATTAGTCCTTCTCGCGTTTAAAAGAAATCAAGAAAAAGACTGGATCATGGTCACAGATCCTAGTCAAGTTAGAAAGCTAATCATAGCAGACCAGACACGATCGCCGCTGTCTTGCACAGATCGAGCACCGACAGTTGCTCTAGCACTGACAGCGGCAGCAACTCAGTCTGATCCAGCTAAGGATTGGGCACCGACCGCGTCAGCGGATCAGTCTGATCTACCGGAGGATTGGCATCGACACCGGCACCTGCTCCGACACCGACACCAGCTCTACAAGGAGCACCATCTCCGGCAGCAGCAGCGGCTTCGGCACCTGCACCAACACTTGCACTTGCATCTGCTCTGGCCCGTGCAGTTGCATCGGCAACAGACTGGGCTGCAGTTCGCACTTCATATACCAAAGTCCTTACAAAAACCGACATGTCCACCTTCTTGGTAAGCATTGGCCGCCCAAGTGCTTCGTTCTTTTTTCTTTCCATGTTGTTTCACATGATTCACTGTGTTGATCTAACTGTTTGGGTATGTCTTCTTGTTTGCAAACAGAGAATTCCTAGAGCAACGAGGGAGTCGTTCAACAATCCGGGCGACCGCGGCCAAGTTTCTCTTACCATGCGCAGCCTTGGTGTGAATGAACCAGCTCAATATATCGTAAGTACAAAGGATGGTCGCATGATGATTTATGCTAAAGGATGGTCAAGGTTCAAATCTAAATCATATCTTGCGGTAGGGGTTGATGTCAAAATCGAACTTTCTCGGCAAGGAGAGCTGGTCCAAATCAACTTTGAAATTCTTTAGTAGTAGCACGCAACTGCCTAACTAATCTATCCTCCGAGAGATTTTGATGTAATAATCTGGCATGGTGAAACAAGTGTCCTGTGTTTATAAGTAGTACGATAGTATTATTTATCACATGGTATATCGTTGATAGAATTGCAACTCTGATTGCTGGTTAGGAACTGTCGTTCGATTTCATTCCAACAGCTGTCGTGCTTTATTCAATTTTGTGTATTCGCCTTGCGACAGCATCTAAAACCAGCACCGTACCGATCGCTTGCAATATGAAAAGCGCTGAGGTAGAACACATGGGCCCCCAAACATGCAGGGCCGGCCTGCGGTGCAAAGTCCAGAACCTGGTTTTGAGAAGCACTAGCTCAGTGCAGAAGTGGCGTCCTCCTCCTGCTGTGGGTTGGGCGAAGATGAATGTTGATGCTGCGTTATCTCGCAATGGTGAAAGGGGAGCCCTGGCAGTTGTGAGCCGGGATCATACATGCTTCTTCCTTGGAGCATCGACACTGGTGTGCGAAAGTGTTACTGAACCAGAGATCCTAGAGGCAATGGCATGTTGCGAGGGGCTATCTCTGGCTCTTGAATTAAACCTGCAACAAGTTCAGATTAGCACCGATTGTTCAGCAACAGTCAAGCATATCGGAGAGGCATACTTGGGGCCCAACAAATTTATTATGGACGAGATCAAGATGAAGAAGAATATGTTCCAAACCATGGAGATCATACATGAAAAACGCGAGTGTAATGTTGAAGCGCATGTGCTCGCAAAAGCTGCTACTTCTTTGCCCTGTGGACGCCATCTTTGGCTCACAGGAACCCCCAAAATTATTTGTATACCTATGACTGTTAATCTTCAATAAAGCAGCTTTTATCCCTCAAAAAAACATCTGAGTATTATATTCTCAGCTAAACCCCCATAATGCCTGTGCGTTGCAGAGGGAGTATTTTTCTCGGCAAGGTGAGCCTATGATATAAAAGATTTGTATATTTCTTTATATAGGGAGTATCTCTCTGTCAAAAAATATATTTATGTGTAACTAGTTACTCCCGTCTTTCTACTTATTTTCGCTCATATGTGGGGCAACCGGCAATGGGGTCCACGTGCCATATGCACAAATTAGAGTGCACAAATTCACGGTAGACACACCCCGGTCGTAGCGCCGCAGTAATGCCCAATGAGCCGTCAAATCACAACCCCCCCCCCTTTCCAGCTTTAGCAGTAAGCTAGACGGACGAAGAGGCAATATTTCACTGGGCCTGAATCCCTTTCTCCTTCTTCTGCTTGTTCCGAGAAAACCCCCTCTCGGCGATTGCATAGGGTTTTCTCATGGAGAACCAGGTACGAATTCTTCATCCATCCCCGATAAACCCAAGTCCCTTGGTCGCAGGTAATCCTAGATTGCTAGCCGCCGCCGTTGATGCATTTTTCTTCCTATTGAATCTAGTGTGTTTCATTTGCAGTGCCCAAAGTGCGAGTACCCTATAGGTTTCTGTGCCCTCGGCGAGACGCCACACTTGTTCCTTCTCATCCTAACACAGCATTTTGAAACGCGCACAGTATGTTCCTAGAATCCTATTTTCTATCCGGGAGGGTGGGGTTTTTTTGAACATGTTGTGTTCTCATATTATTTTCCCTGTAGTGTATTATTTGCTCTGCCAGAACACATGTACTCAAGATGCTCAGCCTTGCCATAACTGAATACACTAGTTTAATGGTCACAGTGAAGACAAGCCATGGATATAAGTTCCGAGTTGGGTTCATGAACCAAGAAGATCGCTGCTTTTTTTATGGCCGAACTTGGATAAACTTTCTCAAGTGTTACAGACTGAAAGTTGGCGCACGAATATTGATGGAAATAGCAGAACCTGGTCTCATCTTCACTGCGATCTTCCACCCCGACGTCGTTCCAATTGTTCATCCATGTTAGTTTTGTATATGGTTCTTGCTTGTTGCCTCGATTACTTCTTATCCACCTATTCTGTCTAACTAATCACAATTTAACTTTAGAAGTAGAAACGAATCTCTCACGAAGATGCTACTTCTAACTAATATTTTCTTATAATTGGTGGCACGTGTAGGTTTTTCCAGAGTAAAGTAGTCTGCTCATTTGTTACTCTGTAATAACTCGGCTATTACTAATGGCACTAAAGTTGACTGGATCGACATCCACAAGTTCCTACACTTTATTGATTGTCTTGAGGTCCTTGTGGGGCGTTTCAATGGTGGAAGGCCACGTGGGATATGTGTGCCACTGCTGCACTCGTTGAGCAGGTCCAATTGTGTCGAGAAACTTATGGTACGAGCTGTTTTCTGTTATATATGTTGTTCATAAACTATTGCTTATACACAGTTTTACAGTTGTGATCTTCTTGAAACAGGAACTGCCGAGTTCTATTGTTCCTATATAGATGCCTGACCATGGCCGGGTCAGACTTGCGCTTGGTCACAGCATGATGTTTATGTCGACCTACTCAATTCCTGTTGGAGGTGAAAAGATACTTATTCATCGGTGGTCTCAAATAATGAAGGCCCGTCCATCTTGGACAATAGGACAGAAGATTATGTTCATGCTTTTCCATGGCTCTAAAGCGAATATCCTGTTTATTGACCACGTTGCGAGATGAAGCCGCTTTCAGAAGGTTGTGGATGCACGGGGTGGCACCTAGGCCTTGTCCTGGGGCTTGGCGGCCTCACACTTGGTTAACTGTAGGCGAAGTAGCACTGTTCGAGGCCTGCTTTGTACGGTTGAACCTGTATAAGTACTCATACTGCTTTCAGCTTTGGTTGTTAAGTGCTCCTGCTGGTTTCAGTTAAGGTTGTTAAGTACTACAGTCTGTCGTGTTTCTTTAGTCCTGTCTTCCTCCAGCCGCCAAAACCAAACCAGTGCCGGCGGGGCCGCCTGCTTCCGCCTCCCACGGCTAGCTGCGCCTCAGCGCACGCATCGCCGCCCCACCGTCTCCTAAATCGTTAACGCCGACGTCCTCCGTGCGCTTTGGTGCACTCGCCGCAGCGCCACCCTCTCGTGTTGTCAACATGGTCAACAAACAACAGGAATCGGCAGAAGTACGTGGAGAGGATGACAGTAGGGGCCCACCACGTCAGCGTATGGAAAAATAAAATGCTTCCTCCTAGTGTTTTCCTGACATCTGGGACCCACGACATTGGGAGCGTATATAGTCAATAGACAAGAGAACATCACAAGATCGGCTGCCACCTTGGACGTAGCTACTCGAGCAGTATTTTTTTGTTTGGTATTGTTGAGACGGAGCAGGGTTTGAACTGGGCTGTGGCCCGTCTAGCCCAGGCTTATATTTTATGTTTAGCATGTGACCAGTCCAGCTATTTTTTCTTTGTGAAAATGAGCCTAGTTTATTTTTTCTGAAGAATACCCAATCCAGGCCTACTTATTTTTCTACGTCCTGATGGGCTGCAACTCTTTCAAGACGCCTGCAAATCTTGAAAGTAATATGAAATGGGTTGTAAATATAAAAACAGATGACAAATTTACAATTACTTTATAATTTCTGAATTTTATTACATTTTTAGATTCCTATTTCACTGGGCATTAACCTAATTTAAATATATCTTCAAAGTACTTTAAATCTGGCTGGATATTTTAGTATTAAAAATAGTCTGGAACCCACAGAAATATGTGAAATTGGCCCTAGCCAACCAAAAAAATGACTGCAATAAATTGCATAAGAAGTTGCCATGAGCTATATATAAATTATTAAAAAAAGAGGGAGTGGTATGACTTGTGGGCCTGTTTAGTTGACGCGTATGCAAGATTTTTTTAGTTATTATATACGTCAACAAACCATTCTAGCATACGTAACCGTTGGATGTCAATCCAACAGCCGTCGTGTTTCTTCAATCTCTGATCTTCTTGCTCCAGCCGCCAAAGCAGCACCGGTGGGACCGCCTACTCCCGCCTCCCGTGACCGGCTGTGCTGCCGCGCAGGCCTCAGCGCCCCCTACTACTCCCACCGCTGGCCAGGGCATCCCTCTACTCACCCACACCCCCTGTTATTCTACGGCGACGGCAGCCTCACACCGCAGCCGAACCTGTGAACGCTCCTACTCCTCTCCGCATGGGCATCCACTGCCGCATCTTCCCCGGCTCTGCGTCATCCCCTTCCGCGCGGCGTGGTCTATGTGGTCAACGACCGACTTCCATCGAAATAGTACTGTACGTGGAGAGGCTGACAGCTGGGTCCACGGCAGCCGCAAGGAAGTGCCTCCTTATTACGCGCCACCTGACAGCGGGGACCGACCAGATGGGTCACCAGTATTTTCCGAAAAAAATCGTTTCCCCCTGACTGCTGAGACCCATCGGACGGGCCACCGTATTTTGTGAAAAAAGCGTTCCCCCCGCTATCAGCTTGGACCCACCGGAAGTGCCTCCTTATTACGCACAAAAAAATGAATACTCCCGAGCCTAGCTGGGACCCACCTTGGTGGGAGGCTGATTTGTGGGCCTACTAAGTTGACAGGGATGAAGGGCTTTGTCAACTTAGTCAATATGAACGATTCTAGCTCCAGTGACCGTACGATGTCCATCCAACGGCCGTAGTGCTTCTTCAACCTCTGGTTTTCTTGCTCCAGCCGCCCAAAGCAGCACTGGTCGTGCCGCATGCTCCTACCTCCCGTGGCCGGCTGTGCTGCCGCAGAGGCCTCACAGCCCCCTACTATTCCCACCGCTGGCTAGGCCCTACGGCGACGGCAACCTCACACCACAGCCGAACCAGTGAACCCTCGTACTCCTCTCCGCGCAGGCTTCCACTGCCACGTCTTCCCCGGCTCCGCGTCGTCCCCTTCCTAGGCCTCGCCGTCGTCCAACGCCGTGGTGCTCTCGGCGCGGCGTGGTCAATGTGGTCAACGACCGACTTCCATCGGAAGAGTACTGTGCGTGGAGACGCTGACAGCTGGGTCCACGGCCACAGCAAGGAAGTGCCTCCTTATTACACGCAAAATAATTATTCCTCCACCTAACAGCGGGGACCCACCAGACGGGCCACCGTATTTGGCAAAAAAACGTTTGCCCCTGACTGCTGGGACCCACCAGCTACATCTTCGCACGTAAGGAAGTGCCTGACAGTCGGGACCCACCTGGTCGAAGCGTACGTAGTGTTGTCATTCTGGTCGCGAACTTGTACATACATATATACTGGTCGATGTAGAGGCGTGCATGTGTCGTAGTAGAGGCGCGCACGTAGCATGTACATGTACGTACAGCGGCCAGGGTGCAAGAAAGAAAATACGGCCACGTATGTGTACATACGGGCGGGGTCTCGAATGCCTACTCGCGCATACATACAGGGCTTGTGTACATGGCTGGGTCGGAATGGAGAAACAATATCGTCGTCGTGTTCATGGGGAGGCAACGGAATGCGTCATGTTCATGGGGAGGCAACAGAATGCGTCGTGTTCATGGGGAGGCAACGGAATGCGTCGTGTTCATGGGGAGGCCTTGGACGAAACAAGCGATGGAAACAAGGCCTGGCGTACCGCAGAACGGAGGAAACGACCTTGTGTTCGACCGGCCACGTTCGAAACAGGATCAAGTTCATCGGGAGGGGTCTGGCGTATCGCAAAACAGAGGAAACGGACCTCCTACGGTCGAAATGAGGGTCCAGTTGATCGGGAGGGGTGTGGCGTACCGCAAAACGAACGAAATGGACTTGTGTTGGAGCGCTACGGTCGAAACGGGGGTCCTGTTCATCGGGAGGGGTGTGGCGTACCGCGAAACGGGACTCCATAGGATACTGTTCATCTCCACCATCGACCCCCTCCAGCCTCCACGAGCTACTGTTCATCCACCGTCGACCTCCTCCAGCCTCCACCTGCGACTGTTCATCCACGGGCTCCTGTTCATCCAGCCTCCACCACGCGCTTCTCCGCCGGCTACTGTTCAACCAGCCCTCTCCACGGGCTCATGTTCAACCACCCCTCCACGGGCTACTGTTCATCCTGCCCTCCACCATCTACTGTTCATCCTGCCCTTCACGGGGTGGTCCTGTTCATCCAGCCCTCCACAGGGTCCTGTTCATCCAGCCCCAATCGGCTCAATCGATCGGGGTCCTGTTCATCCAGAGGCAACACCACGGGGTCCTGTTCATCCACCCCCACCGAGAACTGTTCATCCACCCCCCCTGCAATGCTCAATGTTCATCCAGAGGCAGCATCAATCGGCTTCAGTTAGCCGCAGTAACGAAGGAATCGCTCGATCGGGTTCAGTTAACAACCATCGATCGATCGCTCGGGTTCAGTAACGCGTAGCCTGCAGTGCAATCGCTCGGGTTCAGTTAGTGCCAACACCTCGCACACACGTGTGTACGTGTACGAGAGAAACGCGCATCGCTCGGCCCCCGACCTCCCACCGTAACTGGGAACTCCCCGGAATTTTCCTCCCCCTTGCTTCTACCACGGTTTTTTTCATCATGGACGGCCCAAAGAATATCATGCAGCTGCGTCTCCGGCCCGCCCAGGACGAAAATCCGATTTTCTGTCATTATTTTTTGTCATAGAAGTAGGAGCACACCACATCTATGATGATACCAGGTTTTGTCACAATTATCGTCATAGAAGTGTCATATGTATGAAAGAAAAAAATTTCATTCGGCCCAAAATGTCACGGATGTGTCTTTTTTTTGTAGTGAACCTAATTCTATTTCCCACCAAAAGTGAGATAAGAGAAGTGTGTGAGAACCCATCTAGTGTCCTACACTACGTCCTTGTGTGCAAGGACAATGCACCACAAACTAACACTTCTCACACTCTTCCTCTAGTGGTGTCTTCTCTTTTGCAGGAATTTCACGATGTTTTCCCCGATGAGCTACCTCTGGGACTACCTCCACTACGAGGCATTGAGCACCGCATCGACTTCATCCCCGGAGCACCACTTCTGAACAAAGCTCCTTACCGCATCAACCCCGAAGAAACCAAATAAATACAAAGGCAAGTAAAGCATCTCATAGACCATGGACATGTGCATGAAAGTTTGAGCCCTTGTGCCGTCCCGGTCATTCTTGTGCCGAAACGAGATAGTAGCTTTCGCATGTGCTCCGATTGTAGACCTATCAATTCTATCACCGTTCGCTATAGGTATCCCATTCCACGCCTTGACGATATGCTTGATGAACTTAGTGGTGCCACTATCTTTTCAAAAATTTATCTCAAGAGTGGTTACTATCAAATACACATACAAGAGGGTGATGAATGGAAAACCGCCTTCAAAACCAAGTTTGGCTTGTATGAGTGGTTAGTAATGCATATGGGTCTATTAGAAGCACCAGGTACTTTTATGCGTCTTAGGAATCATGTCTTTCGCCCTTACATTGGTATATTTGTTGTGGTCTACTTTGATGATATCCTTGTTTTTAGCAAGTCTCTCAAAGAGCATGTCACCCATGTTAGAACCGTTTTGCAAACTCTTCGAAAAGAGCATCTCTATGCTAATATGGAGAAATGCCTTCTTGGCATTGACAAGTTCGTTTTCTTGGGTTTTGTTGTTTCCTCTAAGGGTGTTCATGTTGACGAGTCCAAGATCCATGCTATTAAGACTTGGCCACAACCAACCAATTTGCAACAAGTGCGTAGCTTTCTTGGCCTTGCGGGTTTCTATCGTTGCTTTGTGAAGGATTTTAGCACCATTGCTTCGCCTTTGCATGCTTTGAGCAAGAAGAATGCGCCTTTTGTTTGGGGACCATCCCAAGATACCGCTTTCAATGAGCTTAAGAATTTTCTTACTCATGCTCCCGTGCTTGCATTACCCAACTTTGACAAACCCTTTGAGATTCATTGCGATGCTAGTGGTAATGGCATAGGAGGCGTGTTAACGCAAGAGAAGCGCCCCATAGCTTACTTTAGCAAGAAACTCTCCGGCACGCAACTCAATTACCCCATCTATGACAAAGAGCTATATGCTTTAGTCCGTCTTTTGCATGAATGGGAACACTATCTTCGCCCACATTAGTTTATCATTCATACCGATCATGAAACGCTCAAGTATCTTAAGGGCCAAACCAAGTTGAACAAGCGTCATGCTAAATGGAGTGAATTTATTGAGTCTTTTCCTTATGTCATCAAGTACTTTAAGGGCAAAGAAAACATTGTGGTGGATGCTCTTTCCCGCATATGCATGCTTGTTACCCAACTTGAGTTAGATGTCATTAGATTCGAGCATATCAAATACTTGTATGTGCATGACCCTACTTTTGCTACTCCTTATGCCAAATGTTTGATGCACACTTCTTGGGAACGCTATTACATCAAAAATGGATATCTTATGAGAGCTAACAAACTTTGCATCCTCGAGTCTTCTCTTCATTTGTTGCTTTTGCAGGAATCTCATGGAGGAGGCTTAATGGGACATTTCGGACGCGACAAGACATTTGCTACGCTCTCGAAGAAATAATTTTGGCCCAAGATGTTTCGTGACGTCAATCGCCTCACCAACCAATGCTCTACATGTCGCAAAGCTAAGTCCAAAGCTCAATTTCATGGCCTTTTTATGCCTCTACCAATTCCATATCAACCATGGGAAGTCATTAGCATGGACTTTGTACTTGGTTTTCCTAGGACTCGAAATGGGAAAGATTCGGTATTTGTCGTTGTGGACCATTTCTCCAAAATGGCACATTTTATTCCTTGCAACAAGATAGATGATGCTTCACATGTTGCTAATCTCTTTTGTAGGGAAATATTGCGTCTACATGGAGTGCCAAAGACAATCGTCTCAGATCACGACGTCAAGTTCCTAAGCTTCTTTTGGAAGATCCTATGCGCCAAGCTCAGAATCAACCTACTCTTCTCCACGGCTTACCACCCTCAAACCGACGGCCAAATGGAGGTAACCAACCGCACACTCTCCGCTCTACTTCGAGTACTCATCAAGAAAAACATCAAGGAGTGGGAGGAGTGCCTACCAATCACCGAGCTCGCCTACAACCGAGCCAGACACTCAACAACCGGCAAGTCCCCCTTTGAGGTCGTCTACGGATTCAACCCATTGTCACCATTGGACATTCTTCCTCTACCACTCCAAGAGCGCATCAATTTGGATGCAAGTGCATGAGCAACACATCTCAAGAAGGTGCATGAAGATACAAGAAACACCATCGAGCGCCAAGTTCAATGCCTTGCGACCAAGCTCAACTTCAACAAGCAACCTATGGTCTTCAACATTGGTGATCTCGTGTGGCTACACCTTCGCAAGGATCGATTTCCACAAGAATGCAAGTCCAAGCTTCGACCACGAGCGGATGGACCTTTCAAGGTGCTCGCACGATACAACGACAACGCTTACAAGATCGACCTCCCACGCGACAAGTACAACGTGAGTGACATCTTCAACGTCAAAGATCTTTCTCCCTTCCATGGTGATGAAGAATTTGATCCGAGGATGGATCTTCCCCAAGGGAGGGGAGATGATGCGGAGCATCCCAAGGCCATCCCCATGGACCCAACTACATCTCCTACGACACCTCTTGGACCCATGACACGAGAACATGCAAGAGCCCTTGAAACCGAGGTGACATCTCTCCTCTCACAATTCCACTTTGATGCACATGAGACACGGCTACTACCTCATACGGACACTTTGTGCATTCTCGGGTATCATGGAGAAGCTAAGGAGCAAGGAGAAGAGGAAGAGGAGGATGGACGTGAAGACGGAGATGAAGAAGAGGAGAAGAACAAAGTCTCTAGGCTTTGAATGATCGATGAACCCCGGACGTCCGACGACCTCCTGGCTCCGGACGACCGACACCGCCATACCCGAGCCAAAACAGACGGACATCCCACGCCACCCGGACGACCGATAACCCTAGGATGACTGACCCCGACCGGACGTCCGACCAAAGACCACCCGAGCCGAAATTACGGACGTACGACAGGCACCGGACGCCCGGACCCTCGCCAGCCTCCGGACGACCGGTGACCCCCGGACGTCCGACGCCTGTGTGCTGATTTGTGTTGGTCCGCAGCCCATGTACCCCTTCGCCCCCCTATTTTTCACTAAGACTATAAATACTCCACTTATTCCTTCAAGCTAGGGTTAGCAAAGGTTTAGCTCATGTTTGTGTGAGAGCTTTGCTCATCCACTTGGTTACCTTCTCCATGGAGCTTCGATCCTCCACCGGAGAAGATCCCCCAAGCGGATTCAAGACCCCTCTTTAGGGGAGAACATCAAGACCTCCTCACGGAGAAGACCGTTACCCTTGTATCGTCATTGGTTGACTGTGTACAGTGTGAACCCTATGAATTCGAGGATCTAGCGCATGTGTAACTTGTTCTTGTTGGTTTAGTGTTTCTCTTGTGTTTCCCTCGTGTATTCCCTCGTTTCTCTCCTCGCGTTCTTCGTGTTCTTCGCGGGATCCGCTCCTATCATGAAAGATCGGCCCCAAGGGTTCCTACCCTACATCAGAAGGGGTACTCATGATAATGTATGTATTTCCTTGGGTGAAATGTGGTTGTTTTTCCGGGAAACTTTGGAGTCAACTTGTCCATGGGTTAACGATTTAAGTCTGGGGAAGATAGTCAGAGAGGCACTCATAATCAACAAATAACTCATAACATTTCACTTCAGATTTCAATCATATCAAGTTTTATTGCTTCACGAGCTATTACAATTCCAATTTCATAACTAAAATCAACATCCCTAATGAAAATAAAAGTACATTCCACATTTATTACATGCTTTATTCCAAATATAAATATCTTAGCTACTCAGCTCAAGCTTTCCTCGGGTCTGAACATTCTCTGGCAAAATGTCCTACTCCTTTGCACCGTAAACAAATGACGCCAGACAAATCCAGGGGCTTCCTGGTGGTTATCTTGGCTCCGTGGGTTCTTGGCTTACTTTCTGGGCATTTCCTAGCGTAATGAGCACTATTCTTGTACTTGAAACATGTGATATGACTCTGGTCCTTCTTTGTAGAAATTGGGTTGTTAAGGGGATACATGCTCTTTCTCTTCTTGGACTTCTTAATTTCGATCAATTCTTCTATCTCTTGTGGATCAAATTCCACTTCTTCTGTCGGGAAGTCTCCTAGATACTCTTGGCTTTGCTTTGTGCAATACCATGAACAATGTCCTTCTTCTCCACATGAATAGCAAGCATGGGAGTAAAATCTGGTTAGGCCTTCTCCATCAGGGCCGTCAACATCTTCCTTCATCACTGGTTCTTTTAAACTCTCCCCGAGAACTTCTTTCACTACTTCCTTCTGGTGATTGGTAATTTCTTGTACCCTGGGGTAAATATGACACTAGGCAGGGTAGTGCTTAGTTCCTTCACACTAGAACACGTAACCTGCCTAGTTGGGCATTTTTCATCTTGGTGATTTCCTTCATAATGAGGGCATCCATCCTTGTGTTCTTCTTGGGTGTGTCCTATTTCTCCGCGTATCTTGCAGGCACCAGGTTTATTCATCGGGTTATCGTAGTGCTATCGGATAAGACGGGATCCCAACAGAGTCCTCTTCAATTCCTCCCAAGTTTTTGCTCCATTACATCCTTGTATGGGTTGATGCATTTTCCACCAGGTTGCAGCACTTTTTGTAAAGTATTGAAGAGCGTATTGAAACTCATACTTCCTTGCAACCAAATTGCTCCCGAAGTGATTCTCCATGTTTTGAATCCATAGCTCTACCTCCAACTGAGTCATCGGTCTAGAGAATACCAGTCCTTCTTCATTCAGCATCTATTGGATCCAAGGGTTTTAGGATGAGATACAAGAGAAGAATGGAAGGATAAACACACAATACAAACAATAGTTTTGAAGAAAAAGGGTTTTATTTTGTGGCTGTCGAGAAAACATCAACCAGCTCACAAATCGTCGCATCTAATATGAGTATATAACATGGTCTTCGGATTCTAAAGTTCATATAAATCCTGGAATTCTTTAGTGTCTTCAAATTCTTCAAGTCTTCGACGGTTGTAGCTTTAATACTTCTAGTGTATGATGAAGTCCTCTTCACTCTAAAGTAGTCCTCAGTTGTCTGATATCTTGCTCTTCTCGGAGTGGTCTCATTAGTCAATCCTCCGTGTGGTCAACGGTAAAAGGTTATTGTCTAACTATTTGAGGTAAAAGGAAATATTTGATAAAGCTCAGAAAAGAAGAGTGGTAAAGGATCTTTTTGAAAGTAACATTTTAGAGAAATCCTTTCCTAAGGGCTTTCCAATTTCTAGGATCACATCCTACAGTCAACATGTGTTATGATACCATCTTGTAGCGACCCAACCTCAAACGGTGAAGCCTCTATGTACCTATGCCATCCCTGGATCAGTATGCTGTCACACACATTACTTCGATGAAATACCATAACATGACATGTTAAAAAGATAACGTAAATCGAGAATATACCTCATATAACACAGAAGAAAACAATCATAAGGGTGTGGAGCCCCATCAATGCCAACGACAAGTTGAGTGTAGACCGTAACCCTGCAACGTAACTATTACTCGTTGTAGAAATTCCTGCAACATTAGACGTTGCAACCATGTAGGTCAGTACATTGAATGTACTGGAAAGTCATATCATGAGTATAATGAACCTATTTGTACATGCAATTTGCCTAGTAGAGAAGCTCTAAGTTTAGTTTTTGCATAAAGATAGTTTTTCCCTATTGCAAATGATATTATTCTACTACTACAAAATAGCATAGGGTGAGTTGGCAAACCCAACTCAACCATTCCCAAAGTTTCATTTAAACCAAACTGATTTAGTTAAGTATGATGAGATCTCCTAGCATTTCCACTATTAGATGCTCAAATTGTTCGTAACCGGGCACATGGCTAATCGATTAGGTTGACACTCTGCAAAGGTTGCGCACTTTTCCCTACAAGACTCGACCACCTCCATGATCAGAAGATCGAGACATAGTATTTCGAAAGTATCCCCCATTAACCCACGGGTAGGCCGGGACACCTACATATTCTACATCATCTAGCCTATCCCAGAAGAGGTCAGCCTATATACTCAACTAAGCCAGAGCCCATATTGTCTTGTGGCTGCACACGGAGGCTTCTGGACATCAGAATACGATTGATCTCCTTCACCCTAGGCAGATGGACCACTAGTGGTGCACCACCATGGATTACCCATGCATGCTCCCATTGTACTTCAGCATCATGGATTACCCATGTAGGGTCTCGGCATCGGCGGGGCGGCTTCCTGTGGCGGTCTCCTGCATCGGCAGAGGGGACAGGGAGGTGTGGCTCGAGGAAGCGATCCGGATGGTGGTGGTGGTCCCCCATGGGTACTGGACGAGGTGGAGAGAAGACGGCGGAGCTCCGGTGAGCTGCGCGAACTCCGGCGGCTTGGGCGTCGAGCGGGTGGGTGCTCCGGCGAGTCCTAGGGAACAAAACGTGTTAGTGAGATGCACCTCGATGCGGCGAGTCTATTGATGAAGAAGTGGACAACGGGGTGGCTCACGAGCAATGGAGTGCTCCGGCGAAGTTGGTTCGGTCGATGAGATCCAAGCGACGACGGAGGCGGCAGTGTGTGGCTTGGGAAGAGCTGGATGGCGATTTGGGATGAGGGAGATCCAGGGGATTAGATAGGTGAGGTTTGGACGCTCGGGAGCGGTAGATAAGGCCTATCCGAGAGAACTTTGCCGGCAGTTGCGGCGTGCGTGCGCGGCGTGTTCATCCCGAGCGGGGGTGCGGGAGGTTGGGGAAGATAGGGAGCAGGCCTCATGTGTCAGCTGGTGAGGGCGTGTGAGCGGGTGAGCAACAAGGGGCGGGCGACTGGCTCGGAGGCCCTTCAGCGTTGGGGAGGCGTTGGGCCAAATTGGTCGTGGTTGGGCGGGCGGCTGCGTGTCCGCAACCATGTATATGCATGCGTGTTGTTTTTTTAAAGAAAAACTCCAATAGAGGAAAATAAATAAACAAAATTTTACATAGGAAAATTATATACCAAAATGTTCGAAAAAATACTGAGAATAAAATCAACTATTTTCATGTTCAAATAAATTCAATACAAATTCATAAAAGTCTAACAGTGCTACTATTGCATGTAAAATCAATAAAAATCCTTTTTAAAATAGCAAAGTGATTTCTGATTTATTTTTTTCCTAATTTTCTATTGAAGGGAATCATTTTACCCTTATTTCCATTAATTTATTTTTGGTAGGAAAATAATTTGAATAAAAACCAAAATAACTCCCAATTGGATTTGAATTTGGAATTTCAAACGACTTCAATTGGAAAATGTGAGCTTGAAATAACTTCAGAGTGACCTACAAATTATTCCTTTGAAACTTCCAACTCTCTTTCTTCGAATTTTATGAAGTTATTTTATCTTCCCTCATGAACTCATTGAGTTGCTTAAAGTTTCTAAGTTCGAAATATTTCAGATGGAATTCAAATCATGTTCAAACCCCTTTTCATTTCTTTACTCTAGGGTTTTGTGATGAAATGAATTTTAATTCATGGAGAACAAAATACAAGATGAAAGTTTTGGGAAAGTCCTTTCATTCCCTCTTATTTAATTTTCAAAAAGTTTCAATTTCTACTCAATTTCACACAATAAATCACACAAACAATCAAACAAACATTAATATTTTTTTATTTAATATAACATTCCAAAATTTACAATTTTGGGATGTTACATTCCAAAATAAATCTCCGGATAGTTTTATCGCATTTGGACTTTGTTTGATATGGATATTCTATGAAACAAAAAACATGCAACAAATAGGAACTGGCACTGGGCACTAGATCAATATGTTAGTCCAATAAATCATATAAAGTGTTGCAAAAAGTATGTGAAAGTTGTATAATATTGGCATGCATTGAACAATCAAAAATTATAGATACGATAAAGACGTATCAATATCCCCAAGCTTAATTCCTTCTCGTCCTTGAGTCGGCAAATAATAAAAAAGATAATTTTTGATGTGGAATGCTACCTAGCATAATCTTGATCATATCATGTAATCATGGCATGAATATTAAGACATGAGTGATTCAAAGCAATAGTCTATAATTTGACATAAAGACATCAATACCCAGCCATCCTACAAACAATCATGTCTTTCAAAATATCAATGCTAAAGAACGTTATCGCTACAAAATCATATAGCCTTGTCATGCTCCATCTTCTTCACACAAAGTATTTATCATGTGAAAGTGAAACTAATCCTCGGGTGGTTTTGGTAATTTATAACAACATATAGCTCATTGAACTAATATCCATTCAAGTTAAATATTTCAGAAAGTTCAATGATTGGCATGGCATGGACTAGAGATGTGGACCCCTCAAAATGCTAAGGAGAAAGATTGGCAAAAGCTCAAGACTCTTTATTTCTATTTTTGTGATCCACGATCACATTGACTCCATAGGAAAAGCCAATACTATTAAAAGGGAATGAGGTGTTGCTTAATGGTCTATTTGCTCAAAGTGCTTTGTGATATGCTCCAAAGCCCTCAACCACTTTCTCAATTCCAAATATGTCCAGAACCTAAAGTCAAACTCAGACCCACCGATTTGATCTATCCGGCGCCACCGAGTTCCTTTGACATACCCACCGCCATAAACCCTAACTAATTCGGTCTAACCGATCGAGGTCTCGGTCTCACCGAGATGGTAGTGCAAACTCTCTGTTTCCCTTCGTAACATTTGAGTCTCACCAAAATGAGCGATTGGTCCAACCGTGTTCGCAATGAAAACTCTCTGTTTCCCTTCGTAACGTTTTAGTCTTACCGAAATGAGTGATTGGTCCCACCGAGTTTGCCTGACTAACTCTCTATTTGCTCATTGCTGAAATCGGTCCCACTGAGTTCATGCAATCGGTCCCGCCGGGATGAGGTTTTGCCCTAACCCTAGCCCATCGGTCCCGCAAGTTGATCATATCGGTCCCACCGAGAATCCTAACATTCACATTTTGAACTGAATCGGTCTCAATGAGTTCACCTATTCGGTCTGACCGAGTTGGGTCAAATGTGTGTAACCTTTGGATTTTGTGTGGAGGCTATATATACCCCTCCACCCCCTTCTCTATTGAAGAGAGATCCATCAGAACGTGCCTACACTTCCACTACTAATTTTCTGAGAGAGAACCATCTACTCATGTGTTGAGACTAAGACAATCCAATCCAACCACAAGAATCTTGATCTCTAGCCTTTCCCAAGTTGCTTTCCACTTAAATCATCTTTCCACCATAGCCAAATCTGTGAGAGAGAGCTGAGTGTTGGAGAGACTATCATTTGAAGCACAAGAGCAAGGAGTTCATCATCATCACACAATCTATTACCTTTTCAAGAGTGGTGTCTCCTCGATTGGTTAGGTGTCACTTGGGAGCCTTCGACAAGATTGTGGAGTTGAGCCAAGGAGTTTGTAAGGGCAAGGAGATCGCCTACTTCGTGAAGATCTACCCAAGTGAGGCAAGTACTTCGTGGGCGATGGTCATGGTGGGATAGACAAGGTTGCTTCTTCGTCGACCCTTCGTGGGTGGAGCCCTCCGTGGACTCGCCCAATCGTTACCCTTCGTGTGTTGAAGTCTTCATCAACGTGGACGTATGATAGCACCACCTATTGGAACCACGCCAAAAATCTCCGTGTGTACATTGCATTTGCCTTCTCCAAACCCTTGCATTTACCTTCATAGGCAAACTTTTACTTTCCGCTTCTACACTCTTAGAATTGCATGTGTAGGTTGATTGCTTGACTTGTGCGAAGTTGCTAAAATCTACCAAGCCTTAAAATTGGGAAAAGGCTAGATTTATATTTGGCCAAGTAGTCTAATCACCCCCCTCTAGACCTACTTTCGATTCTACAAGTGGTATCAGAGTTTTGGTCTCCATTTGCCTTAATTTCCATAACATTGGTGATCATAGCCTTGGTTTCACAACCTAGGAGAGTATGGCGTCTAGCGAGGGAAATTACCACCGTATAGGTCCTTACATTGATGGTACTAATTTTGCTAGATGGAAGCCTAAGATGTAAATGCATATTCTTGGACATAACCCCCGCTGTTTGGGCTATTGTGTGTATTGGCTTGCTAGGTGAATTCTTCAAAGATGGAAGAGAAACGAATCGTGAAGCGATCGCGGAATAATTGAAGATGTTGCAATACAATGCTCAAGCTTGCGATATCCTCTTCAATGGACTGTGCCCCAAAAAATTCAACAAAATCAGCCACCTTGAGAATGCAAAGGAAGTGTGAGATACTTTGGTTGATATGCACGAAGGTACCAAGTCTGTCAAGGAATCCAAATTGGATATGCTTCAAAGTCAATTTGACAAGGTCAAAATGAAGGACGGTGAAGGAGTCGATGAAATGTATTCTAGGCTTGCTCTCATCACAAATGAGATTGCCGGCTTAGGAAGTGAAGAGATGACCAACAGATTCATCATCAAGAAGAACCTAAGAGCCTTCGATGGAAAATATGATACCGTGTGCACCTTGATCCAAATGATGCACTAGTGCAGGTTGTTGCTAACGCGACACTACGATTAGAGACCCTTTGACGCAACTGTGTGCGATGCATTAATTGCAAGGGGTGGTGTTAAAAACCATAAAAAATGTGCAAAACATTTGCCATGATGGATGCATCAAACACGGTTTAGATTTTAGTTGCGTGTGCGATGCAGGGCATATGGATCAGTTCAATTAACTGTTTTGGATGTGGCAGAACAAAAGGAACGGGTAGCCAGACAAAGGCATGTGCGGAATACAGCTTACGGTTCACTCGGATGAACTGTTTGGATTAGGAAACAAAATAGAAACGGTCAGCCAAATCAGGTGTGTGCAATATACGGCATACGGTTAACTCAGATGAACTGTTTTTTATTAGGCAACACAACAGAAACGGTTCAACCAGATCAAGGTGTGTGCAATGGAGGCCATACAGTTCGTTCTGATAAATTGTTTGTGTTGAGCCAAGAGAACAAAAAGTTTCACATAAACAAGATGTGTGTAATACGCGGCAAACATCCAATTACATAGGTGGTTAGTACTCACATGAGATTTTCACACACCAAAGTAAACTATTACATGCGTAATTAACTAGGATAAACGATGATCTGATCACCATCTACTTCTTGTGCTAGCTCGATGTTCCTTCTATTATAAGTTTCCACTAATTAATGGCATTTTATGAACGCGCCACCGTTTCTCACCATTTCCTCACCGGTTTCCCGCCTGCCGGCGATATTGCACATACACCTAGGCGGTGCATGACGGATGGACGCAACAAGAGAAGCTTGTAGCACATCCACCTTTTCCAAGCATGCCAACCCACCAAAGCACCTCCTCTGCTATCAACCTCGCCGACGAGGAAAACGAGCAGGTGCCACGGCCCGTCGGGGCTGAGGCGCTCCCCGATAACGCGATGGACGACGCCATGATACACGTCATCACTAGAGTTGAGTAGACCCTTGGCGCATGGTGCTTCAGTGCCGCAGATCAAGATAGGCATGTCAGCGCGGAGATGCTACAGCTCACCACAGAACATGATCGATGGCACGCCGCAGAGAAAGGTAGGCGCGCCCGCGCCGATAGGCTGCGGCTTGCCGCGTGGCGAGGCCATTGGACCGCCGCAGAGCGAGAGGCGCGGTGCGCCGCACAGGAAGATCAGATCCATTGGCACTAGCCTGCTATCGATAGGGCGTCGCAGCTAGGTACACGTCCCATCAGTACCCCCATTCCTCGCCAGGAGTAGGCAGAGGCTCTCTGCACCGTACTTGCACTAGAGGTCGGTCATGCCGTACTTGCACCGGACTCCCGCCGCGCCGTTCGCATGGGTCGCGCTGTTCGCCTTGTCCGTGGCCCGCTCGATGCCAACGTGCTAGTCGGTAGGCTTGACCACCTCCGTGGCCCAGGTGTCCACCTGGGCGTAGTAGAGGAACATGGCCGTCGCATCCTTGAGCTGGTGATCTCCGACGAAATAGCCAACTTGGAGCTCGAGATCGCGCTCCAGCTGTACCGCGACTGTGTTGACCGCTTGGATGAATGCCTGCACGAGTTCAAGCAGAGCCAAGAGCTACCATTGGCAGGGGCTGCTGGTCATGGTCTTATGGATGCGTTTTATTTTGCTGAGTCGTTTCGACGTGGATAGCTATGTATTCACAACAATCATAGTATTGCTCTGTTTCATTGTGTGTACTCTGTTTACCTTTCTTATATGTTCTGTTTCAATGTGTGTATATACGCTTTCCATTCTGTATATGTGGATGATAACAACTAGCACTACTAGGGAAAACCTTATACACAGACTTTTAGCATTAGCGCTTGTCAAAAAAGGGCGCTAGTTCTACATAGCAGTGGCGCGTGCACGTTAACCGCGCTACAGATACAGATGTAGCAGTAGAAAAGCGCCACTACTAAAATTTCCACTACTAAGCCAATAGGCTGCAAATAGTAGTAGCAATCTTAGAAAAACCGCGCTACCGCTAAGATTATTGTAGCAGCACGTTTACCATGAAAAGCACTACTGCTGATGAAAATAAAATAAAATGAAAAACAAATAAAAAAGTAAATGAAAATGAAAGAAATAGAAAAAGGAAAAAGGAAAAAATAAAATGTAAAGAAAATAAAAATAAAGGAGAAAGGCATAGCAGTAGCGTCTGTTCATAACAGTCTCTATAGATACTATAGCAACAACGCGTTTTTAGACCCCCGCTATAGAAAGGGAAAAGGAAATAAGAAAAGAACGTGTTTTCAGCCACCAAAAAGCAAACAGCAAAGAGGCAGTGGACGGCAAAGGTAGGCTTCTTTGCCGTCAGCTAGCAGACGGCAAAGAGGGTGGGTGGTGGGCTATGGAGAACGGCCTAACGACCACTTTCTTTGACGTCTGCTAGAGGACGACAAAGATTCTTGGCCCTCACACCCCACCCCCTTTCTCTCTCTCTCTCTCTCTCTCTCTCTCTCTCTCTCTGTGTCTCCTGGCCCTCACGACTCGCGTCGCCGCCCCGCCTAGCCGTCCCACCGTCCCACAGCCCCGGCCCTGCCGCCCCACAACCCCGCCCCTGCCATCCCGACGCCCGCCCTGCCCCGGGTTGCCGCCTCATCGCCCCGCTTGCCATCCTGGCGCCCGCCATGCCCCAGCTTGCCGCCCCGCCACCCCGGCATTGCCTCGCACCCGTTGCCCGCCGCCTCCTCCACCACCGCCATAGCCAAGGTGAATTTTTTTGTTTTTTCTGCTATTATTTGTGTTTAGGTTTAGGTTAGTGGTAGGATTAGGTTAGTGCTAGTTTTAGGTTTAAATAATTAGAAGAAGAAAAAATTGAAAAAAAGAAGAATAAGTAGAAGAAGAGGAAAAAGGAAAAAAGGAAGAGGGTCGTGGATTGTCGGTCGACGAGGGGATAGATAGTGGAGCTAGTGGGTCCTGCCGGTCCCGACGCCCATGCCGAGAATCCCTCGGTCCGAGTGCTGAACCGTCGACCGTGCGTTGCCATACCAGAGGGCGTCCGAGGACGAGCGGGTTAGGGGGTTCCTCGATGTCGATGGAACCCTAAATAGCAAGTATCGTCGGTGCGAGATACATGTGGCCATCGGTGCCGAACACTACTGTCCCACAAGTGACGCCGGTGTCCGGCGTCCGGCAACAATAGTTCTCGGGGTCGATGGCGGTCGAACACCTTTGCGAATTTTTCTTGCAGCCTCTGCGATGACGATTAAAAGCCAAGTGTTGAAACATGGAACACCCAAACTGACTCAAGTCGGTTTGGTTGTTCAAAGTTTCAAAACTTGGCTTTAATCCTCATCGCAGAGGCTGCTAGAGAAATTCACCAAGGTGTTTGACCGTCATCGGCCCCAGAGCTATTGCTGTGCACGGGACGCCGGGCGCCGACGTCACTTGTGGGATGTGGATCTAGTGTTCAACACCGAGCACCACATGTATCTCGCACCGATTGTACTTTCTATTTAGGGTTCCATCGACGCTGATGAACCCCCTAACCCGCTCGTCCTGTTGTAAATATTTAGTTTGGTAGACAAAAAAACAATATTGCTATGTTACTCATATTTCGATTTAAATGTGCAGTTTTTTCGTTGCTGTGAGGGTCTAGTGTTCGACGAGCTCCGCCCCTGCGTTCGTGGGTGATCACAAATGACATCTCCTACTACCCCCTTCATTTGCTCTATTCCGGTCTTCGTGCCGATGAAACTTGCTAGCTATAGGTGTCTTCAATCATCAGTATGCGTGACCACTATGTGTTTCCCATTCGAAAGGGTTACATTTATAAATATGCATGTATTTACATATTTATAACCATGATTATTTTGAATTGTCCAACGTTATCTATGGACAGCCTAAGTACGTGTAGATTGGGTTCATTTTCGCATATGCTCTGCTCCAGATCCGAAGCAGAATTTCGTCAGTGCCTCTGTGTTGTTCTCCGTGTACACATCCTCTCTGCTTATTGCCGAGATGTGTATCAGGAGAACAGCTGTGAGGTGCTGCCGTAATTTTGCACCGGATCTGGAGCAGAGCATGGGAAAACGAAACCAATCTACACATACTCGGGTGGGATTAGGACCTATCTTTACCTATTAGCGTCCAGGTTGCATGGACGTAACAAAAGTGACAAACTCCATTAACT
>NC_041392.1:463823874-463851064 GCF_002162155.2 Triticum dicoccoides | reverse complement strand
TAGCTAGGAAAGATGAGTGATCGTGCGTGGATGTGCACCGGTCACAGTAGTCAGAAGGACATGACCATTGAATGGTTAACAAAAACCAAGGGGTTCCCGAGAGCCGCATTTGCAAATGGCCAGAGGACAACATGGTGCCCCTATGTCGGGTGCAACAATTGGCACAAGAGGATAGAGGATGAAATGGGCAAAAACCTGTAGAAGAGGGGTTTTATGCCAGATTATATGGTGTGGACATTTCATGGTGAGTCTGCCCAACGTGCCAGAGCTGAGGTGCTTCGTCGTCGCACCGACGAGGATGGTACCAGGATGCAAGACATGGTGCAAGACTTTGATGATGGTTGGGACTCAGACGATGAGATGGAGTACTCTGCAAAGGCCTTCAATGAAATGTTGGAGTCTTCAAAACGTCCTCTCCATGCACTGAGCTTTCTCAGCTAGATGCCATCTCACAAATAATTGTTCTGAAGGCACAATTCAACTTGCGCAGAGAATGCTACGACGCAATGATGATAGTATTTGGACATTTTCTACCCAAAGTCCATGTACTACCTACAAACCTGTACCAGTCAGACAAAATCCTCTGTGCTCTTAAGATGCCCTATGAGAAGATACATGCATGTGAGAAAGGATGTGCCTTATTTAGTCTTCAGTATGCAGACTTGAACTATGTTCCCATTTGCAAGTCATCCAGGAATGTTGTGGTAGACAACGGTATGGGTGAGAAGACGCAGACCAAAATCCCCATTAATGTTCTTTGGTATATGCCAATCGTACCAAGACTTCAACGTCTTTTCATGGCCGAAGAGATGGCCAGACAGATGACATGGCACAAAACGGGCAAAAGAACCCAACCAGATGCAGATGGGAAGCTGATGATGGTGCACACATCAGAAGCTGAAGCATGGAATCGCTTCGATGCATTACATGATGACAAAGCAGCAGATCCGAGGCATCCTCGAGTCACCATCAACACGGATGGGTTTAGTGTGTTTGGTCTGACGGAAGCCCAATACAGTTGTTGGCCCATATTTGTCTTTCCACTGAATCTCCCCCCGGACAGATTATGCAAAGAAATAACATTTTCCCGACGTTGATAATTCCAGGGCCCAACTATCTGGGGAAGAATATGAATGTGTACATGCGGCCGTAGAAGGACGAATTGCAAGAAGCACGGGATAATAGGTTCAAGATATATGACGCCTTTAGCAAACGGAACTTCATAATACGTGTCTGGTACATGTACTCGACACATGACTTATCGGCTTATGCTCTATTCGTTGGCTGGTGTGTTCGTAGATGGTTCCCATGCCCCACATCCAAGGGAGCTCTTGAGTTTCGTTGGCTTCAAGCTGGTCGCAAGTTTTCTTTCTTCGACATGCAGAGGCAGTTCCTGGTTCCTCGCCATAAGTTCAGGAAAGATAAGAAGAACTTTATCAAAGGTAGAGTTGTTAAACACTCTGCACCACCTGCGTTGACAAACCAAGAGACCCTGGATCAGTTAAACACTCTCGAGCCAGATCCAGAGCGTCCAGGGTATTTCAAGGGGTATAATTTGAAACACGCCTGGACTCACAAGACATGCTTGTGGGATGTTCCTTATTTCAAAGATCTCCTTTGCCCACACAACATCAACGTGATGCACACTAAAAAGAATATCGCTGAGGCACTTTTGGGTACATTGTTCGGCATAGAGGGGAAGTCAAAGGATAATACAAAGGCTAGAGTCGATCTGGAGGCGCTATGTGATAGACCGTTACAAAACATGAAAGAACCCAAAGGAAAGCAGAACTGGACGAAGCCAAAGGCATGGTTTAATCTTGGAAGGCCAGCTATGATGAAAATTATCTTGTGGGTGCAAAAGCAGTTGATGTTCCCCGATGGGTATGCTGCGAATCTAAAGAGGGGAGCCAGTCTTGATAAATTGAAGATATTTGGTCTCAAGAGTCATGATTGGCACATATGGATTGAGCGGGTAATGCCGGTGATGTTGCGTGGCTTCATACCTGAGGATGAATGGCTAGTACTGGCAGAGCTGAGCTATTTCTTCCGTGTTCTTTGTGTGAAAGAACTCCCGCCTGGCCTGCTAGAAGAAATGGATGAGTTGGCATCGGAGTTGATCTGCAAGTTAGAGAAGATCTTTCCGCCGTGCTTCCTCAATCCAATGGAACACTTGATTTTGCATCTCCCAACCGAGGCAAAATTGGGGGGGGGGGCGTGTGTCAGTGTCAAAACCGGCGGATATCGGGTAGGCGGTCCCGAACTGTGCGTCTAAGGCGGATGGTAACAGGAGGCAGGGGACTCGATGTTTACCCAGGTTCGGGCCCTCTTGATGGAGGTAATACCCTACGTCCTTCTTGATTGTTCTTGATGATATGAGTATTACAAGAGTTAATCTACCACGAGATCAGAGGGGCTAAATCCTAGAAGCTAGCCTATGGTATGATTGTGTGTTATCCTATGGACTAAAACCCTCCGGTTTATATAGAAACCGGAGAGGGCTAGGGTTACACAAGGTCGGTTACAAAGGAGGAGATATACATATTCGTATTTCCTATCTTGCCTTCCACGCCAAGTAGAGTCCCATCCGGACACGGGACAAAGTCTTCAATCTTGTATCTTCATAATCCGATAGTCCGGCCAAAGGATATAGTCCAGCTGTCCGGAGACCCCCTAATCCAGGACTCCCTTAGTAGCCCCCGAACCTGGCTTCAATGATGATGAGTCCGGCGCGTAGTATTGTCTTCGGCATTGCAAGGCGGGTTCTTCTCCAAATCTTGAATATCTGTAAAGTAGTGTCCGACTCCTATAAATGCTGGACTTCTAGGCTTCCGTGCCCAATAAGTGCCACCCTCCACGCGTCGAGTGAATGCGAGGAGCCAGGGCGTTTTTACATTCTCCCCCATAGCCAGGTAAATAAATTGTCTGTTAAAGGGATGGGGATTCTTAGATCCAATCCACACCCTCCTCCCCAAGCGAAAATCCATCGGAGCGTGCTCGGAAAAATTCCATCCCATCATGGCCGACCACTGTAGCTCCTCCTCTCGCCCCCATAGCCCTAAGCCCGGTGATTGGGAGAGGTGTTTCGTCCCTCAGAGTCATTTGGTAGAGCTGCAGACCCAGGGATTTCTCCCTCCGGTGTATTTCGTCCCCGTCCGAGCCGGGCTCTCCACCTATAATGGCGGGGAGCAAGCAGAGAGCTTCCCCAGCCCCTCCAAGGGGGAGCGCGTGTGCCTTGTCCCTTACTTACTAAGGGGACTCGGATTTCCAATTCATCCGTTCCTCCGCGGGCTCCAAGAGTTTTACAGCCTCCAACTGCACAATTTCACCCCTGCTTCCATATTACACATCACCGAATACGTTGCCGTTTGCGAGCTATTTCTAGGCCGCGAGGCTCATTTTGAGCTATGGAAGAGTTTATCTTTCCTTGCCCCGCACACAAAAGGGGTCACTTTATCAGGTGGGCGGAGCCGCAATATGGACCATCGCTGAAACCGGATACCTGTCTGGTACTCCGAAGAAGACGTCCGAAGATTGGCCTTCGGAGTGGTTTTATATGGAGGACGTCCCCCTTCCAGACCCTGTTCGGCGGGGTCTTCCTGAGTTCAACAATGCTCCTCTGAAGAAACGCCGAAGCTGGCACCCACGGAGCCCGCGGGAGGAAGACAACGGAGAAGTCCTCTACCTGATGAACCGGATTAAAGCGCTGGATCAATTAGGATTGACAATAATCGAGGTTATGTCAGTATGCATAATGCGGGGAGTGCAGCCACTTCAATATCGAGGGCACCCCCTATGGTGTTTTAACGGGGAAGATGATGCCACCCATTGAGGGCATAAGGGACCAGACTCCGCTGCTGCTTTAGCAAAAAATTTGCCTGAGTTGTTCAAGGGAGAGGAAGAGGAGTTCATCCGTATCAAGCCATGGGGATGGATTCTCCATGTACAACCCTCCAAGCTAGGTGAGATGTGCCTCTTTACTCCCATTCTTCCCGCATTCTTCGTCATAGGTACTCACCTTGCCATTTTACGGCAGGAATTGAGAAAAGCTGTAAGGGAGGTCAACAACCCATCTCCACAACTAGAAGACCCTGGACGGGCCCTCGGTCCCGGACTCGAAGAGGATCCGGACATATTCATGGAGTTGATAGATAGGCAATTCTATCAATTGAGCTGCGATGATGGCATGGTGGCCATAACGGCCGACTATCCCGGGCTGCTCCCTGCGTCGCACGTAAGAAAAACCAAAATCCCAACTCCAAAAATAGGATCTCCTTTTAGACACATCACATACCGTACACATATGGTGTTTTACAGGGAAGGCATTCAGGACGCCGTGCCGAACCTGCAGCAACTCGCCAACAAGAGGCACCGAAGTCGGGTAGGCCAAAAAGGAAAGCGGTCAGGACGGAGACGCCGGTGCAGAGGTATGACACAAAACCTCGCTCCATGGTTGTCTTCTTTCTCAAAATGCAATGACATCCATGCTTCTTTAATAGAAAAAACGCTCGCTGGACTATATCCGGAGAGGCTGCCGATCATGCCTCCACCACTCGGGCCCCAGCTCCGGACATAGAGGCGGAAGCCAACATGGGGCGGACGCCGGACGCTCCTCCTACAGAGGATGCAGATAGACTATCCGCTACAAATTCAGAAGTGGAGAGCACCATGAATCATAGGCGTCGCCGGGCCGTACTCCGTGACGATTGTTTCTCGTTAGAGGCATTTGATGCCTTCAATTCCAGAGACACGTACATCCGTGCTGCTAAAAATGGTCTAGCCAGAGCCATGGACCAGTATGTAAGGGATATACTGGTAAGCAAATCTGACGATTATATGTATTAGTAGCCCCCGAGACTTGAAACAGTTGACGCAACTGATTTAAGGATCATTATTTGTGCAGGTTCTTACAGAGAAGAATTCCCAATTGTCTCAAGAGTTGGACGAGTGCAAGGCCCAGCTGGAAGCCGCTGTTGCCGCATTGAAGGAGTCCAAAAAGGGTCCCCCTGGTACCTCTTTTCTCCAGTTCAAAGAATATCGGTACCAGGTAGTATGCGGCATGTATGCACACCTAACAATAGATGTTGCAGGTGGCCCGGGGTGAATCCGGAGGCCGTGGAGGCGGATACGGCACGTGATGATTGACAGCAAAATGCTGGCGAGCGCGTGCTGGCGCGAGTCAGGCAGGAGAAAAATGATCTCCAAGATGCCAATATCCGGCTGGGCGTGGAACTGAAGGATGTCCGAGCCCAGCTTGCGGACTCCGTGAAGGAGAATAAACGGCTTCGGCGCGACATTTTTAGTAAGTGCCTGAACGAACTTTTTAAAGGAGTTCGGCGAAGAAGCCTGCCAACAACGTTATGTGTGCAGATATGCTGATGGGTCGTCCCGCAGAGGAGATGCCCGGGTCTTCAGGTGATCTTCTACCCAAGCTATCAGAACTGCACGAACAAGTACGACAGGTGATGCAGAGTATTGCCCAAGCCTTGTGGCCATCCGCGTCCCTACCAGGAGGCATGGGGGAGCTTATAGAGAAGCTCAAGGGAGCACGGCGGCGCTTCCGATTATGGAAGATATCAGCCTCCCTTCAAGTTGCGAGGGAAGCCTGGGCTATGGTGAAGACACGATATACCAGGGCTGACCCAAAACACATGGCCGAGGTTGGACCTGTGGGGCCAATGGGAAAGAGATCCCCGTCAGTTTAGTGCATGGTCAAGTAGAATTAGCCACAAAGTATTCCCAACAGGATTGTAGGCTAGACAGCATGTTGGATGGTATAGAAGAAGAAATTAATCAGCCTTAGTGACTGTGTACTTCAAGTGACATATGTAATGTCCCTAGCCGGATTGTAAATCATTTGTCATGGCGGACCTTTTCGCTTCAACCTCAGGACCCGATAGTCCGGAGTGTATCCGAATACCCACTCGGTTATATAAGAACCGAGGTATGCATGGAAACCATGCGTAGGGGTCATAAGTGCTTGAACAGACAAGTACCCAACTAGCTATGTTATATTACATGGATAGTAGGAAACATCCTCTAGGGAGAATAGTTCCGTTAAGGGTTCCTTTCCCTGGGTACGCATGCCCTAATGTGCATGTCCGAACTGCGAGACGCAGGCTAAAAACATCTAGGGGCGTGTAGTAATTTAAATGAAAGTCATCTTTTATTCACCAACCGAATATTCCCTTAAGAACGCTAGCTTTCGGCTTCACCCAGTCTGACGTACACATCCGGCTGACCCGGCAGTAACAATCGCAGAGGTGCTCCCCTTATGCCCTAGCTGAATTAACGGGAATGTAGGGAATAAATACAAGAGCCAGGCAACCCAGCTTGGCCAAAACATAAGACATATCGATGCATATAATGGCGAAAAAAGGTACATGCGGAAGAATAACACATGTGCGGGGCATAAAGCCCGGAAAGGTAATTAGATTAAGCTTCTGTATAGGAAGCCCCCAGGTATATTGAGCGCGGTTAGCGCGTCAAGATTTTGTAACCAAGACACAAGTGTAGCCATTTAGGGCCTTGAAGGGAAAATAGAGAAAGAAAGAGAGAAAAAACAGATGTGCAAAAAATTGATGGAGGTAAGGAGACGAACATAGAGTCCGGCACTAGGCATAGAATCTTCGGAGTCTGGCTGCATTCCATGGGTTTGGCTCGAGTTGATTATCCGATGCACCCCGCAGACGGTACGCTCCACCAGTCAGAACTTGGTCCATAATGAAGGGACCTTCCCATTTGGGCTTGTGCCTTTTCTTTTTCTTGTCCGGCAGGCGTAGAACTAGTTCGCCAATGTTATAGGTTTTGGCCCGTACTTCTCTGCTTTGATACCTTCGAGCCTGTTGCTGATAGAATGCAGAACGGGCCTTTGCTACGTCGCGTTCCTCCTCTAGGGCATCCAAATTGTCCTGCCGATCGAGCTCGGCCTCTCTTTCATCGTACATGCGCACTCGAGGTGAGTCATGAATTATGTCGCAAGGCAGCACCGCCTCAGCACCGTACACCATAAAAAACGGTGTGTATCTGGTATTGCGATTCGGCGTGGTCCGCAGCCCATAGTACGGAGTCGAGCTCCTCTACCCAATGTGTGTCTGATTCCTTTAAGGACCGCACTAATCTGGGTTTAATGTGGCTCATGATAAGACCATTCGCTCGTTCGACTTGACCGTTAGTTTGCGGATGATAGACAGAAGCATAATCGAGCTTAATGCCCATGTTGGTGCACCAAAGTTTCACCTCGTTGGCTGTAAAGTTCGTGCCATTGTCAGTGATGATGCTGTGGGGAACGCCATAACGGTGTCCAACCCCGGATATGAAGTCTAACACCGGTCCGGATTCAGCCATTTTGACAGGTTTGGCTTCTATCCATTTGGTGAATTTATCCACCATGACCAGTAAGTATTTTTTCTTATGGGTTCCCCTTTGAGGGTCCGACCATATCAAGCCCCCAGACCGCAAAGGGCCAGGTAATGGGGATTGTTTGGAAGGCGGTAGGTGGCATGTGGCTTTGGTTTGCAAAAAGTTGGCAACCAACACAATGTTGGACCAGATGTTGTGCATCTGCCCGGGCCGTCGGCCAATAAAAACATGTACGGAAGGCCTTGCTTACAAGGGCCCGGGCTGTGGCATGGTGGCCACCGAGTCTGGCATGGATTTCTACCAAAAGCTTTTGCCCTTCCTCTTAGGAGATGCACCTTTGAAGGACTCTGGTTGTGCTTTTCTTATAAAGCTCTCCCTCGTGGACCTTGTAGGCTTTAGATCACCGCACTATGCAGCGTGCCTCATTTTGGTCCTGGGTAGTTCCTGCCTCGTTAGGTAGGCCAGGAATGGTTCTGTCCACTAGGCGACGACGACCATTATCACGTGGGTTGAAGGTGTTATCTCGGTGGTGGAACCTCTGGTTGTGTCAGGGTGTTCGTTATCTGGGGTTGTGGCCGGGTCCGGACTATTTTTGCCGGTGTCCCCCTCCAAACCCCGAATGGTTTGAACAGTCTTTCCAGGAAGATGTTCGGTGGGATAGGGTTGCGTTTAGCACCGATACGGGCAAGGATGTCCGCCGCCTGGTTGTTTTCCTGAGCCACAAGGTGGAATTCAAGCCCCTTGAACCGAGCTGACATTTTGAGGACGGCATTGCGACATGCCGCCATTTTCAGATCCTTGGCATCAAAATCTCCATTTATTTGGGATATTGCAAAGTTCGAGTCCCCGTGCACCTCCAGGCGTTGAATGCCCATGGAGACTGCCATCCGGAGACCGTGTAGAAGGGACTCATATTTGGCCGCGTTATTGGAGCCTGTATATAGTATTTGGAGCACGTATTGTACTGTATCTCTGGTGGGGGATGTCAGGACGACGCCAGCCCCGAGACCAGCCAGCATTTTAGAGCCGTCGAAGTGCATGATCCAATTGGAGTATGCGCCGTACTCTTTAGGGAGTTCGGCTTCCGTCCATTCTGCGACGAAATCGGCCAATGCTTGCGACTTAATGGCTCACCGTGGTTTGTATGTAATGTCGAACGGGAGGAGCTCGATGGCCCACTTGGCAATCCGGCCCGTGGCATCGCGGTTGTTTATTATGTCGTTGAGTGGTACTTCGGAGGCCACCGTGATTGAACACTCTTGAAAGTAGTGTCGTAATTTCCGGGATGACATGAATACCGTGTATGCTATATTTTGATAATTTGGGTACCGTGATTTGCATGGGGTGAGGACGGTGGATACATAATATACCGGCTTTTGAAGTGCGAATTTTTATCCGTCCATCTCTCATTGGACGACAAGCACTGCGCTTACAACTTGATGAGTTGCCGCTATATATAATAGCATTGGTTCGCCAACAGTTGGCGTGGCCAAGATTGGGTTGGTGGCCAGGATGGCTTTTATTTCTTCCAGTCCTGTCGTGACTGCGTTCGTCCACTCGAAGTGTTCGGTGCGCCTAAGAAGGCAATAAAGGGGAAGTGCCTTTTCTCCTAATCGGGAGATAAAGCAGCTTAAAGCCGCCACGCATCCAGTCAATTTCTGGATTTGCTTGAGGTCAGTTGGGATAGCCAACTGCGACAGAGCTCGGATTTTAGCCGGATTTGCTTCAATTCCTCTACTAGAGACAATGAATCCTAGGAGCATTCCGGCGGGAACGCCGAAAACGCATTTTTCTGGATTGAGCATAATGTTGTATGTTCAGAGATTGGTGAACGTGAGCCTCAAGTCGTCTATTAAAGATTCGACATGTCTGGCTTTAATGACCACATCGTCTACATATGCCTCCATAGTCTTGCCGATCTGCTTTTCCAGACATGTATGGATCATGCGCTGATATGTTGCACCGGCGTTTTTGAGCCCGAACGGCATTGTGTTAAAACAGAAGGGGTCGTATGGCATGATAAATGCCGTTGCGGCTTGATCAGACTCCGCGATCTTAATCTGGTGGTAACCGAAGTATGCATCGAGGATGCACAATGATTCGTGTCCTGCGGTAGCATCGATGATTTGATCGATGCGAGGGAGTGGAAAGGGATCCTTTGGGCAAGCCTTATTAAGGTCTTTGAAGTCAACGCATAGGCGCCAGGATTTGTCCTTCTTTGGTACCATCACCAGGTTTGCTAGCCAGTCCAGATGTTTTATTTCTCTAATAAATCCGGCCTCCAGTAGCTTGGTTAGCTCTTCTCCCATGGCTTGTCGCTTAGGTTCAGAGAAACACCGAAGAGTCCGCTTGACCGGCTGGTATCCTTTTAGAATATTAAGGCTATGCTCGGCCAATCTGCGTGGGATTCCTAGCATGTCTGAAGGATGCCAAGTGAATATGTCCCAATTCTCGCGCAGAAACTCCCGTAGTGCGGCGTCTACAGCGGGGTCTAACTGTGCCCCGATGGATGCTGTTTTTGTGGAGTTCGTTGGATGGACTTGGAATTTGACTATTTCGTCTGCTGGTTTAAAGGAGGTGGACTTGGATCTTTTATCTAGTATCACGTCGTCCCTATCCACCACGGAGTGCAGTGCGGTTAACTCCTCCGCCATAAGGGCTTCGGATAATGCCTCGAGGGCTAGTGCGACTGTTTTGTCTTCGGCGCGGAGTGCTATGTCCGGATCACTAACTAGAGTGATGATTCCATTGGGTCCGGGCATTTTGAGCTTCATGTACCCGTAGTGCGGTATGGCTTGAAAAATCGTGAGTGCCTCCCGCCCTAGAAGGGCGTGGTATCCGCTACTGATCGGGGCCACTTGGAATGTAATTTCTTTGGACCTGTAATTCTCCGGAGTGCCGAATACCACATCGAGTGTGATTTACCTAGCGCAACGTGCCTCCCGACTAGGGATGATTCCTCAGAAGGTCGTACTGCTTTGCTCAATACGGTTGCTGTCTATTTCCATTTTTTTGGAGAGTTTCCTCATAAATGAGGTTTAATCCGCTGCCACCGTCCATGAGCACCTTATTGAGCCAAAAGCCGTCCACAATTGGACTGAGGACCAAAGCGGCTGGTGTTCGGGCTGTTCGGAATTTAGGTTCGTCACTAGCATTGAAGGTGATAGCCTTGTCGCTCCTTGGATTTATTGCTACCACGTGGCAGACTTCGGCGAGGATGCAGAGTGCTCGCTTACGCCTATTATTTGAGGCGAAGGTCTCAAAGACCGTTATCACTATAATGTTATCCGTGGGAAGGTGCTCTGAGGTATTTTCGGTGAGGAGATCCTCATCGCTTTTGGCCACCTGCCGGAGTACCTAATATGCTCTAAGGCTGTGTGGTGATATGGTATCCGCTGTACTATGGATTTTGCAGGGCCCGTTAAGCCATCCCTCCAATACGGTTCCACGCCCTGTAGTGGGTTTTGCTTCTTTGGAATTGAGTCAAGCGACTTATGAGAGTGCACCCTTTTAGTTTGGACTGGGGGTTTTGTTAGGGCCGAAATATCCCAAAATTGCATTTGCATTTTCCAGGCACTTTCCATCGCACAGTATTTCCGTACTATGGCCGCCAAGTCAGCAAGTGTGCTATGTCACGGCGACTTATGGCGTTGAGGACTCCCTTGTCCGTGCAATTGTTGCAAAAGAATGAAATTGCGTCTTCCTCGCGATAGTCCTTAACCTTGTTCATTACAAGGAGGAATCTGGCCCAATAGTGATGTACTGTCTCTTGGGGTAACTCAATCATCTTGAAAGTTTCGATCTCTGTTGGGGCAAGAAGATTGTGATCAGGTTGAAGGGTGTCTTCTGTTGCCGGAACTTGGCCCTCCATAGCCTTCTTGATCCCTTTATCCTTGTTGATCTCCATGGGTTCTTCTCTCTTCAGCTATATCTTCATTAGTGAAGCATCGTAGCCCTCATGGTTGCAGGAGGAGGGAGACGACATAATGCCTAGCCTTGACAATCCTGACAGAAAACAACTCGAAACAAAGAAAGGAGATTTTTGCGTGATACGGGAGTCAAAATCCCCGGGAGATTATATAATGAATTTTTACTGACCAAAATACGTGTCGTGTATGAAAACGGAGTCCGGAGAGCACACGAGGTGCCCACGAGGTAGGGGGCACACCCTCCACCCTCGTGGAGCCCTCATGTCCTTCCCGGACTGCTACTTACTTTTCTATTTTTCTAAATATTCCAAAACGGAGAAATATTGCCTTAAAAACTGTTTTGGAGACGGTTTACTTACCATACCACATACCTATTCCTTTTCGGAGTCTAAAACGTTCCGGAAAGTGTCCCTTATGTATGCCTCTGGGGTTACGGTTTCAATGACATTGGTTTCAACATTTATGGGATTACCTGAGATATAATGTTTGATTCGTTCACCGTTCACCACCTTCGGATTTGTGCCTTCGAAGTTGTTGATTTTTATGGCACCGGAACGATAGACCTCCTCGATAACGTAAGGACCTTCCCACTTAGAGAGAAGTTTTCCTACAAAAAATCTTAAACAAGAGTTGTCTAGCAATACATAATCACCTACATTAAACTCACACTTTTGTATTCTTTTGTCATGCCATCTTTTAACTTTTTCTTTAAACAACTTGGCATTTTCGTAGGCTTGGGTTCTCCATTCATCGAGTGAGCTAATATCAAATAACCTCTTCTCACTGGCAAGTTTAAAATCATAGTTGAGCTCTTTAATAGCCCAATAAGCCTTATGTTCTAGTTCGAGAGGTAAGTGACATGCTTTTCCATAAACCATTTTATACGGAGACATACCCATAGGATTTTTATATGCAGTTCTATAGGCCCATAATGCATCATCAAGTTTCTTGGACCAATTCTTTCTAGATCTATTAATGGTCTTTCGCAAAATTAATTTGAGCTCTCTATTACTCAATTCTACTTGACCACTAGACTGAGGGTGATAAGGAGATGCAATTCTATGATTGGCATCATATTTAGCAAGCATTTTACGGAAAGCACCATGAATAAAATGCCATGTTCAAGAATTCATCAGATTAACCACTTAACTTGCCGATTAATGCCTACTCATAGGGAACTCGAGTAGCCGATTACCCGATAAATCATTCGATTAATTGATTAAATGGCCGATTAACTTGCCGATTAGCCTATTAGTCCCCTACTCACCAGCCGACCGAGCAGCTACCAGTTAACGATTTCCTCAATAATGATAAAATGTGAACCACCATCAGTCATTAAATATCTAGGGACTCCAAATATTGGAAAAATAACTTCTTTAAGCATTTTAATAGAAGTGTTATGATCAGCACTACTAGTTGGAATAGCTAATACCCACTTAGTAACGTAATCAACAGCAACTAATATGTGTATACCCATTAGAGGCAGGAAAAGGTCCCATATAGTCAAAGCCCCAAACATCAAATGGTTCAATAACGAGTGAATAATTCATAGTCATTTATTGGCGTCTACTAATATTACAAATTCTTTGACATTCATCACATGATAAGACAAAACTTACGGGCATCTGTGAAGAGAGTAGGCCAATAAAAACCAGATTGCAATACCTTATGTGCAGTTCTATCTCCAGCATGGTGTTCTCCATAAGCTTTGGAGTGACACTTGCGTAGGATCTGTTCCTGTTCATGCTCAGGTACACAACGTCTAATAACACCATCTACTCCTTTATAAAGATGTAGGTCATCCCAAAAGTAATGCCTCAAATCATAGAAGAACTTTTTCTTTTGCTGGTATGTGAAACTAGGTGGTATAAACTTAGCAACAATATAATTAGCATAATCAGCACGCCATGGAGCAGTATGAGAAGCATTTATGACATTTAATTGCTCATCAGGAAAGCTATCATCAATAGGAAGTGTGTCATCAAGCACATTTTCTAACCTAGACAAGTTGTTTGCAACAGGGTTCTCAGCTCCCTTTCTATCAACAATATGCAAATCAAATTCTTGTAGCAAGAGAACCCATCTAATAAGTCTAGGTTTAGCATCTTTCTTTTCCATAAAATATTTAATAGCAGCATGATCAGTGTGAATAGTTACTTTAGAATCAACGATATAAGGTTTGAACTTATCACAAGCAAATACAACTGCTAAGAATTCTTTTTCAGTGGTAGCATAATTTCTTTGAGCATTGTCTAGGGTTTTACTAGCATATTGAATAACATTTAATTTTTTATCAACTCTTTGTCCTAGAACAGCACCTACAACATAATCACTAGCATCACACATAATTTCAAAGGGTAAATTCCAATCAGGTGGCTGAACAATAGGTGCCGAGATTAATTCTCTCTTAAATATTTCAAATGCTTCTACACAATCATCATCAAAAACAAAATGGTATATCTTTTTGTAATAAGTTACTTAGAGGCCGAGAAATTTTTGAGAAGTCCTTAATGAACCTCCTATAAAATCCGGCGTGACCAAGGAAACTTCTTATACCTTTGATGTCCTTGGGACATGGCATCTTCTCAATAGCATCAACCTTGGCTTTATCAACCTGAATACCTCTTTCAGAAACTTTGTGCCCCAAGACAATACCTTCATTAACCATAAATTGGCACTTTTCCCAATTCAAGACAAGATTATTTTCTTCACATCTCTGCAAAACTCGATCAAGATTGCTCAAGCAATCATCAAAAGAAGATCCATAGACGGAGAAATCATCCATGAAAACCTCACAAATATTTTCACAAAAGTCAGAGAATATAGCCATCATGAATCTTTGAAAGGTAGAAGGTGCATTACATAAACCAAAAGGCATACGTCTATAAGCAGAAGTACCAAAAGGGCATGTAAAAGTAGTCTTTGATTGATCTTTGGCTGACACAGGTATTTGAGAGAAACCAGAATAACCATCTAGAAAGAAAAATGTGTATGTTTGGATAATATTTCCAGCATTTGATCGATTAAAGGTAAGGGGTAGTGATCCTTTTTAGTGGCCTTATTTAATTTACGTAAATCAATTACCATCCTATAACCTGTAATAATTCTTTGAGGGATCAATTCATCTTTATCATTAGGAACAATAGTAATACCTCCCTTCTTAGGGACACAATGGACATGACTTACCCACTAACTATCAGCAACGAGATTGATTATACCTGCCTCAAGGAGCTTTAGTATTTCCTTTCTTACCACTTCTTTCATTTTAGGATTTAGCCGGCGTTGATGATCATGAACTGGTTTAGCATCTTCTTCCAAATTAATTTTATGTTGACATAAAGTGGGACGAATGCCCTTAAGATCATCAAGAGTATACCCAATAGCAGCACAGTGCTTCTTCAGAGTTTTCAATAATCTCTCTTCCTCATGCTCTGAAAGGTTAGCACTAATAATAACAGTATATATGTTTTTCTCATCAAGATAAGCATATTTAAGAGTATTAGGTAACGGTTTAAGCTCAAACACGGGATCACCCTTGGGTGGAGGAGGATCCCCTAGGATTTCAACAGGCAAATTGTGTTTCAGAATAGGTTCCTGTTTAAAGAATACTTCATCTATTTCCCTTCTTTCATTCATAAACATATCATGGTCTAGCAAATATTGTTCTAAAGGATCACTAGGAGGTAGGGCAATAAAAGCAAGGCCAATAATTTCATCCTTACTAGGTAATTCTTCTTCACGGTGTTGTCTACTAAATTTAGAGAAATTAAATTCATGAGTCATATCATCTAAACCGATAGTAACAACATCCCTTTTGCAATATATGGTAGCATTAACAGTCATCAAGAAGGGTCTACCAAATATAATTGGACAAAAGCTATCTTGTGGGGAACTAAGAACAAGAAAATCAGCAGGATATTTAGTTTTCCCAGACAAGACTTCAACATCTCTAACAATTCCCGTTGGTGAAATAGTATCTCTATTAGCAAGTTTAATTGTGACATCAATATCTTCTATCTCAGCAGGTGCAATATCATGCATAATTTCTTTATATAAGGAATAAGGTATTGCCCTAGCACTAGCACCCATATCACATAAGCCATGATAACAATGATCTCCTATTTTAACAAAAATAACAGGCACGCCTACCACGGGTCTGTTTTTATCTTTAGCATAGGGTTTAGCAATTCTAGCAGTCTCATCAAGGAAATGAATAACATGCCCATCAATATTATCAGACAAGGGATCTTTAACAATAGCAATATCAGGTTCAACTTTAATTTGCTCATGAGGTGTATAAGTTTTAATATTGCTTTTATGAACCATAGTTGAAGCTTTAGCATGATCCTTTATCCTAACAGGGAAAGGTGGTTTCTCAACATAAGCAGTAGGTACAACAGGATAATTATAAGTGACAATATTTTCTTCAACTTTAATAGGTGCAACTAATTTTACTTCTATGGGAGGATGATATTTAAATCACTTCTCCTTGGGGAGATCAGCATAAGTAGCAAAAGATTCACAGAAAGAAGCTACTATATCAGAGTCAAGTGCATATTTAGTGCTAAATTTACAAAAAATGTCGGTATCCATAAAAGATTTAACACAATCAAAACTAGGTGTCATACTTGACTCCTTACCTTTTTCGAGGTCCCAATCTTCAGAGTTGTGTTTAATTCTTTCCAATAAATCCCATTTGAATTCAATAGTCTTCATCATGAAAGAGCCAGCACAAGAAGTATCAAGCATGGTGCGATTGTTATCAGAAAGCCGAGCATAAAAAATTTGAATAATCATTTCTCTTGAGAGCTGATGATTGGGGCATGAATATAACATTGATTTAAGCCTCACCCAAGCTTGAGTGATGCTTTCTCATTCGCGAGGCCAAAAATTATATATATAATTGCGATCATGATGAACAAGATGCATAGGATAAAACTTCTGATGAAATTCCAATTTCAATCGTTTGTAATTCCAAGACTCCATATCATCACATAGCCTATACCATGTCGATGCATCTCCCTTCAAAGATACAGGGAAGACCTTCTTCTTAACAACATCTCTGGGTACACCTGCAAGCATAAATAATCCACAAACTTCATCCACATATATTAGATGCTCATCAGGATGTTTTGTTCCATCTCCTAAAAAGGGATTAGCTAGCAGTTTTTCTATCATACCCAAAGGAATTTCAAAGCAGACATTTTCATTTTCAGTAGGTTCAGTAGGTTGAGGAGCAACTCTTTGCTCTACTGGTCAGGGTGAAGATACCCCGAACAAGCCCCTTAGAGGATTACTTTCCATAGTAACAAGTGCCAGTAAATTTCAGCACACTATATAAATTTTTCCTTACCAAATTCCACCTACCAAAGGCGCTTCACTCCCCGGCAACGGCGCCAGAAAAGAGTCTTGATGACCCACAAGTATAGGGGATCTATCGTAGTCCTTTCGATAAGTAAGAGTGTCAAACCCAACGAGGAGCAGAAGGAAATGATAAGCGGTTTCCAGCAAGGTATTCTCTGCAAGTACTGAAATAAGTGATAACAGATAGTTTTGTGATAGGATAGTTTGTAACGAGCAACAAGTAACAAAAGTAAATAAAGTGCAGCAAGGTGGCCCAATCCTTTTTGTAGCAAAGAACAAGCCTGTACAAACTCTTATATAGAGAAAAGCGCTCCCGAGGACACATGGGAATATCGTCAAGCTAGTTTTCATCACGCTCATATGATTCGCATTCGGTACTTCAATAATTTGGTATGTGGGTGGACCGGTGCTTGGGTACTGCCCTTACTTGGACAAGCATCCCACTTATGATTAACCTCTATTGCAAGCATCCGCAACTACCACAAAAGTAATAAGGTAAACCTAACCATAGCATGAAACATATGGATCCAAATCATCCCCTTACGAAGCAATGCATAAACTAGGTTTTAAGCTTCTGTCACTCTAGCAACCCATCATCTACTTATTATGTCCCAATGCCTTCCTCTAGGCCCAAACAATGGTGAAGTGTCATGTAGTCGACGTTCACATAACACCACTAGAGGAGAGACAACATACATTTCATCAAAATATCAAACGAATACCAAATTCACATCACTACTAATAGCAAGAGTTCTCCCATGTCCTCAGGAACAAAAGTAACTACTCGCAAAGCATAAACATGTTCATAATCAGAGGGGTATTAATATGCATATAGGATCTGAACATATATGATCTTCCACCAATTAAACCAACTAGCATCAATTACAAGGAGTAATTAACACTACTAGCAACCTACTAGCACCAATCCCGGACTTGGAGACAAGAATTGGATACAAGAGATGAACTAGGGTTTTGAGAGGAGATGGTGGTGATGAAGATGTTGATGGAGATTGCCCCCTCCCGATGAGAGGAGCGTTGGTGATGACGATGACGATGATTTCCCCCTCCGAGAGGGAAGTTTCCCCGGCAGAACAGCTCTACCGGAGCCCTATATTGGATCCGCCAAGGTTCCGCCTCGTGGCGGTGGAGTTTCATCCGAGAAGATTGCTTTTGATTTTTTTCCCATCGAAAGACTTCATATAGTAGAAGATGGCCACCGGAGGGCCACCAGGGGGCCCACGAGGTAGGGGGGCGCGCCCAGGGGGGTAGGGCGTGCCCCCCACCCTCGTGCGCAGGGTGTGGCCCCCCCGGTGAACGTCTTCCGTTGAGTATTTTTTATATATTCTAAAAACGTATTCCATGAAGTTTCAGGGCTTTTGGAGCTGTGCAGAATAGGTCTCTAATATTTGCTCCTTTTCCAGCCCAGAATCCCAGCTGCCGGCATTGTCCCTCTTTATATAAACCTTGTAAAATAAGAGAGAATAGGCATAAGTATTGTGACATAATGTGTAATAACAGCCCATAATGCAATAAATATCGATATAAAATCATGATGCAAAATGGACGTATCAACGAGTGGCCGGAGTGTCAGGCCCAGGTGTACCCATTTCCGGTTTCGGAGCGACAGCCAGTAGTTAGTTTAAGTTCACGCTAGTGCGAGAGAGGGATACAAACTGATGCCTCAAGAAGTACTACATTATGATGTAATGACATGATTTGTATTGGATGATATGATGAGACTATTATGTGTATGATATGATGAGCATATTTCATGTTTATGATATGATTAGAATACTTTATAAAACCTACAAAAACATCGCAAATACGCAGCCAAAAAAAGATATGAGAAACTATAGTAGCGCTCTTTAGCGCTGGACAGGAAAACACTACTGCTAAAGCACTTAGCAGTAGCACTGGCGCGGTAAGCGCTACTGCTAAGTAGGTATAGCAGTAGCGCGTGTCGACATGCACTACTCCTAAACGTTAGCTGTAGAGCCTTATAAGTAGCGCGGTCACCCGCTCTACTGATACACCAAATACCCGCGCTACTTCTAGGCTTTTCCCTAGTAGTGGAGATCCAAATTAGTATACAAAAACAGATAGAACATGGAATTCATAATATATATATATATATATATATATATATATATATATATATATATATTATTCATTAGTTCATCACAGAATATATATAATATCATCACATATACGTGATGATACTTACCTACTAGGTACAATGCAAAAATTGAAAACGAACAATACTAAAACTAATAATCCCTCCTGGTGCCAGTATTCCAGCAGCCCCTCGCCAGCAGCTCCTTGGCGCGCGACATCTTCCTAGTGTGGAGGCAGTACTCCGCCTCCTCCGCCTCGCAGCGCTTGACGTACCGATCTGCCTCCTGTTGGCAGACGACCGCGAACGATCTTGTCATTTCATTGGGCGCCCACCGGAGCTCCTCGTTGGTGGCACGCTAGAGCTTATCGGCCCACCTCCACGCGGCGATGAGACGCCCAGCGCCTTTGACCTTCCTCGCGAAGCACCTATCTTCATACACCTCCGCCGCTCGACGACCCGCCCGCCCCCAAAGCTCCGCCTCCTCCTTTTTCTAGGTGGCATCACGGGCTTCACAGGCCGCCTAGTACCTAGCTTCCTCCTCCGCCATCTCCTTCTTGAATGCCACTTGCCTGGCTTACTCAGCCAGCGGCAGCAACTTCCACATACAAATATTGTACTGGCCCCAAAACCAATACAAAGTTGGGGGCTCCGGCGCAACCTCATCCGGCGGCACATAGGTGTCCTCGTAGCTGCTATTCGAGTAAGCGTGCTTGGGGGTGGCGACTCCTCGTCAGCGCATGGGAAGACCAGCGATGCCATGGCAAAGATTTAAGAGAGAGAGAGAGAGCGAGGCGAGCGAGAGGAGGATGTAGAGAAGAGTGTAGGTGGGACGACGCGAGCAAGGTAGTATTTATTGGTGGCCAAAAGCTAGATCGACGGGAACAGTAGACACGCCGGTCGCCAAAATTTGCTGTAATTTGAATTACACACGATTCCCGCAGCAAAATCCATGTGCGAACTTAATAGCTGACGATTTCCAATACAGAACCGTGTCTGACAAATGGCCCCCACCATTCACCTACCAAACCTCGAGCTGCAAAATAGAGTGCCAATCGTGTGGGACCGGTTGTCTTGCCAGATCTTTACATTTTCTTTTTTGAACACCAGATATTTACATCGTCTGATGATTTTTAACTCACACACAAGTACACAAAAAATGATTTTAAATGTCTTTAAAAGGCCAAATGACTCCTAGAATTTTCCAAATTTTCACACGACAGTTGTAGTAGTGCACATTAAACGTAGAAATTTTTTGAAGGCCGTAAGAGGAAGCTATCTCCCGTTCGTCATCAAACATGCATTGTTCCCTCTTGGAACCACGAGCCTTCTAGTGAGTTGCTCCGATTTGTGAGGGTTGTGTGTCCAAACTTTCGTCAAACATGCCAATTTTTTTACCACATCATCTTGGTGGCATGACATTACATCAAGCAAGGTTTCATGTCTTTCTGATCATTTTTAATATTTTGGAATTTAAATGCCATGGCACTCCATGCATGTGTCCATGCGTGAGACCAATATGTTTGAAAATTCCTTCTAATTTACTGCAAATGGAATTAAATCACACACAAGTACACAAATATGATTTTTTTTCAAACTGTTATGGTTAGTCGTTGCATGTAGATGTAGTTCAAATTTAAATTACGGTCACTTAAATGGCTAGAAAATCACTTAAATTTCTTTAAAAGGTCAAATGACCCCTGAAATTTTCCAAATTTTCACATGAAAGTTGTATTAGTGCACGTTAAACATAGAAAAATATTTGAAGGCCGTAAGAGGTAATTATCTCCCGTTCGTCATCAAACATGCATTGTTCCCTCTTAGAATCACGAGCCTTCTATGGAGTTGCTCTGGTTTATGAGGGGGGTGTGTCCAAACTTTCGTTAAACAGGCCAATTTGTACCACATCGTGTTGGTGGCATGACAGTACATCAAGCACGGTTTCATGTTTTTCTGATAATTTTTTTATTTTTTGGAAATTAAATGCCATGGCACTCCATGCATGTGTCCATGCCGTGAGACCAATATGTTTGAAAATTCCTTGTAATTTATTGCACATGGAATTAACTCGTACACAAGTACACAAATATGATTTTTCAAATTGTTATGGTTAGCTGTTGCATGTACATGTAGTTCAAATTTGAATTACAGTCATTAAATGGCTAGAAAATCACTTAAAGGTCTTTAAAAGGTCAAATGACCCCTAAAATTTTCCAAAATTTATGGAAGTTGTATTAGTGCATGTTAAATATAGAAAAAATTTGAAGGCCATAAGTGGAAGCTATCTCCCATTTGTCATCAAGCATGCATTGTTCCGTCTCGGAAACATGAGCCTTCTAGTGAGCTCCTTCGGTTTGTGAGGGGTGTGTGTCCAAGCTTTCGTCAAACATGCCAAATTTTTTACCACATCATCTTGGTGGCATGTCATTACATCAAGCAAGCTTTCATGTGTTTCTGACCTTTTTTTAATTTTGTGGAATTTAATGCCATGGCACTCCATGCTTAATTGTGTCATAGCCGTTAGACCAATATGTTTGAAAATTCCTTCCAATTTACTGCACATGAAATTAAATCGCACACAAGTACACAAAATATGACGTTTCAAACTGTTATGGTTAGCTGCTGCATGTACATGTAGTTCAAATTTGAATTATGGCCATTAAATGGCTAGAGAATCACTTAAATGTCTTAAAAGGTCAAATGACCCATGAAATTTCCAAAATTTGACATGACAGTTGTATTAGAACGACAAATTTTATCGTACATTTAAAAAACCATCCGTTGCTACTTTACTCCAAATTCGTCTTTCACAGCTAATGAAATACCCACAACCTCACACACAATTTGTTTGTAGGAACCGTTTGCGGTGAAATTTTTTGGGTATACTTAAGTCTTCCTCCTTAAGCTTCGCCGACTCATCTGCTCCAGTGCCGGCAACCCCCGAATTGATGAATCCCGATCCCCATTACCACACCCCCTTATTGCAAAGATGAAGCCATGGAAATGCTTCGTCAAGGCTTGTACGATAGCCGCGTACTTCCCGAGCACCGTCAGCTCCGCCGAGAGCGCGGCCACCTGTCGTGGTTCTAAGTCTGACAGTAGAGTGGGGGGTAGGTACGGAGAGGCAAGGTCCTAGCTATGGAGAGGTTGTAAACACAAGAGATGTACGAGTTCAGGCCCTTCTCGGAGGAAGTAAAAGCCCTACGTCTCGGAGCCCGGAGGCGGTCGAGTGGATTATGTGTATATGAGTTACAGGATGCCGAACCCTTCTGCCTGTGGAGGGGGGTGGCTTATATAGAGTGCGCCAGGACCCCAGCCAGCCCACGTAATGAAGGGTTTAAGGTGTATTTAGTCCGGGGTGTTACTGGTAACGTCCCACATAAAGTGTCTTAACTATCATAAAGTCTACTTAACTACAGGCCGTTGCAGTGAAGAGTGCCTTTTGACCTCCTGGTAGTCGAGTGAGTCTTCGTGGTCGAGTCCTTCAAGGTAGTCGAGTGAGTCCCTCGTTGGTCGACTGGAAGGTGACCTCTTCTAAGGGTGTCCTTGGGCAGGGTACTTAGATCAGGTCTGTGACCCTACCCTAGGTACATGACCCCATCATTAGCCCCCGAATGGATTGAGGCTTTGAGTGACGGAGGAGTTGATGCTGTTTCCGATTAACCTTTGCACACTGGTCGTGCGTTGTTCTGAACCGGAGAATCTCTTCATTGATAGTGAGAAACTTGTCTTCAGTCGACTCGATCCATTCTTTTTCTTTCGTCGAGTGATCTTTCGGGCTTCGTCGATTTCCAAGCGACGGATCGCAGGAAATCCCGCGCCTGACAGACCGATCTGCCGTTCGCGGATTCCGCGGGATGCGAAATTTGGGGAAACGCGCGAAGCGGAGCGGACCACGGCGTTCGGATGGGACGAGACATAGACGCCTCGATCCCCACGCCGCTTTCTTCGCCACGTATCCCGCCCGCGTAACAGTTCCAGGATATGATTAGATCGACCGGGCCCACCTGTCATCCACTCGGAAGGGATCTTATAAATGCGCCCGGCGAGGGTTTTTTGAACAGTGCCTCAGCATTCCCTCTCTGCCCCCTTCATCTCCGCCCAACGTACTCGCTCTCGCCTCCGCACCACTTCTCCTCACGCGCCCCGCCGGTAGCCATGGTCAAGGAGAAGACGGCGGCGCTGGAGCGCGCGAAGAAGGCGTCGGCGACGGAGAAGGCGAAGGGGAGATCCACCAGCCATGGTGGGTCTTCGTCTAGATCTCGCCTGCCGAAAGGCTGGGTCCAGGGAGAAGGATCTCCTCGACATGGCCAACGAGGGCCTGATCCCTCATGGAGCTGCGAGGCTTCCGGGGAAAGAGTGGCAGCCCCAGCCGGAAGAGGGTGAGTGCGTGCTTCTGGCTACCCATGTTGACCGCGGATTCTCTTTGCCGCCGAGCATTTTCTTCCGTGGTTTCTTGAACTTTTTTGGAGCGCAACTCCACCACTTCACCCCGAATTCTATCGCCTACCTTACCGCGTTTGTGTCCATGTGTGAGAGTTTTCTGGGCTGTCGACCGCATTGGGGCTTGTTAAAGCACATATTCACATGTCGCTCTCAAACCGTGAAGAAGGCGAGTCCAGGCGACGAAAGAACCCGAGTGGTCCAAATGTGTGGAGGTCTGGGGATCCAGGTGAGGAACAAGAGCACCTTCCCAGCCATGACATTTCCCGAGTCAGTCAGAGGCTGGCAGTCGACCTGGTTCTACTGCCAGGACGAGTCGACGCCGGGGCAGTCGAGTGGACTCCCTCAATTTACCATGGACCGAGTGAACAAGCCCTCCTCTCTGAAGTTGATTCTGGAGGAGAAAGCTGACGTGAAGATGCTGATGGAGCGCGTAGTTCAGTTGGTTCGGGAGGGAGTAACGGTCATGGATCACCTGGAAGTTTTCCTTAGGCGCCGAATCCAGCCTCTTCAGTTCCGGAGCCATTGCATGTGGTTGTACTGTGGGACTGAGGATGTGACTCGGGTCAATCCAGAAACAGTCGACGATGCCACTCTGGAAAGGTGGATGGCCGCTGTTACTGGGAACAAGGACAACCCTCGCGGGGCCAGAAGGATTCCCCCACTCGACTGTCACAGTGACCCAAACAAGGTATGTCTACTCCACTTCCCATTGTATTCTCGTCATATTTATTTCTATTTTCTCTGCCGATCGGTCGACTGATCTTTGTCTTGTTGTTTATCAGGCCCTCACCGAACTGTACTCGATGCCCAACGGAGCGCAGGCTCCGACTGAGGAGGGAGAAGCGAGCGGGGGCGAGAGCCAGGAGGAGGAGTGGGACTCGGACGCCGCTGAGGCCGATGATGATGACGATGACGATGACGATGATGACGATGAGGACGAGGAAGAGGAGGAGGAGGAGGAGGTCGCACCACCGCGCTCGGAAAGGCGTTCGAAACTTGTCCATGACCCTGCAACCGAACGCGATGAGGGGGTTGCGACTGTTGAACAGTCGACTAAGCGCCCTCGGACCACCTCTCCGGCACCGACTGAAAAGGCGCCGAAGCAGCCCAGGGCGGCCCCGTCGAAGCCGACCAAGCACCTGCCGAAGATAAAGGTGTCCATCCCCACCATATCAGGGTAATCATGTTGCTTAAGTCTTCTTGTTCTGTGTGAACTTTGTCTCTGGTTGGCGCTGGAGTTAGTCGACTGATTCTTTGGAGTTGCAGTGCTGCTACTTCTGAGACCTCAGCCCGGGCTGATGACCATGAGATGGAGGACGCAGCAACCTCAAGACCAGGTACTATACTCTTAACGGCATTTTTAGTCGACCGACTCATGATCTTTAATTCTGATTCTTTTCTGTAGCTCCATCCAATGTTGTAATCACTCTCCCTGATGATGATGAAGACGAGGAACCGCTGAAGTACAGAAGGAGTAGGAAAGCGTCTGCCTGCAGGGTGACCCAGGATGTGACGGTGCCTGAGGCTCTGGTCACAGAGGAGGAGAACACCACTCGACACACCGTGTCCTTCGCAGATCCACTGACGAGTGCTCCGCAGCCCTCCCGCTTCACGACGCACCACGTCCCAGAGGACCAAGCTGGCGCAGCGACGGAGGCAATACGCCAGGCAGGGATCATGATGGAGCAGTTGAAGACCATCCGGGATGCGAGCCAGGCAGCTTACGACGCCAGTTCCGCCCTCCAACGCAATGTTCAAGTCAGTCGACCACCATTTGTTCTGTTAGGATATGCTACCAAAAACATTTCCTTTCCAGAATTTATAGTAGTCACCCAGTGGGTGTGTCGATTAAACTCCGTGTTAGCGGGGGCACGCTGAGTGCACCCGCTGGGTGTAGTCCCCAAGGCTAAGGTCGACTGCTGGCAGTCGGCCTTAGGCTTTATAATTTCAGTCTTTCCGTCATTCGACTATGGCGACTGGATTTCGCAAACTGGTCGACTGGTCGACTCTGTCTTCAATAGGATTAGTGGGGGCACGCTGAGTGCACCCACTGGGTGTAGTCCCCAAGGCTAAGGTCAACTGCTGGCAGTCGGCCTTAGGCTTTATAATTTCAGTCTTTCCGTCATTCGACTACGTCGAATGAATTTCGCAAACTGGTCGACTGGTCGACTCTGTCTTCAATAGGATTAGTGGGGGCACGCTGAGTGCACCCACTGGGTGTAGTCCCCGAGACTACGGTCGAATGCTTGTATTCGGCTATAGTCTTAGAAACGCGCGATTTTTCCTTTTTCACTCGGAAGTGAATTATACTTGACATTTTAGTCGATTGGTTCTTCGCAGAACTCCTGTGATCTAGTGGCTCGCTACTCAAAGCTGGAAAACAAGCACGTTCAGCTCGAGCTGAATTTGAAGCTGGTTCAGGAGAAACTGACGAAGGCAAAGGAGGAGACCGAAGGTATGTTTGGTGAGACCTTGACGACTGCTTTTTCCCTTCATTTGTTTCAAAATCTGATCTTGCTGTAACTTGCAGGTAAGGTGAGGGAGGCCCAACGGAAGAAGGACCTTGAACTAGCTGAGAAGACCAAGCTTGTTGACGAGAAGTTAGCTTCAGTCGCCAAGCTTGAGCAAGAAAATGCCAATCTGAAAGCTGCTCTTGGGAAGAAAAAAGATCTGGAGGCCTTCCTGAATGGTCTTGCCAAGAAGTTGTTTCTTATGCTTGAAGGTAAATTTCTATGCTCGGCGATCATTTCCAACCGTGGTTTTTCCATTCGACCATCGCCTTGACTCGGTGATCGTCCTTGCAGAATTTTGTCAAAACTTTGAAGAAGAAACTAGCCGGCTGGAACCAAACCTTGACCCCGTCAATTCTCCGATGGACGACGAAGTTGCCATGAATGTTTTCCGACTGGAGTCCCGTGTTGCAGCTGTCGTGGACTATCTTGCAAGGCTGAAGGTCGCCACATCTTGCATCGACTCGACGCTCTGGCCCGGGGAGACACTTCAGAATGACCTCGAGTCGCTGATGGCTCGCTTGAACACGATCCCTGGTCGAGTGCAGGAGTGGAAAAAGTCCTCGGCTCGGTGCGGTGCAGATGTTGCTCTGTGTCTGGCCCAAGTCCACTGCAAAGATGCGCGAGAAGACAAGCTGGCGGCCCTCCGGGTGGCCAACACCAAGAAACACGACTTCAGGTCCTTTATGGAAACTTTCCTTGCGGCTGCCACTCGGATCGTAGATGGAATTGATCTTGATGAGTTTGTTGCACCTTCCAGCCCTCCACAGGAGGGGTAAAAAAGTTCTTCTAAGCTCGACGCTTTAAATTTGCCTCGGTATGCCGAGTGGAGTTGTAACCGATAAACCTTAACGGGCTTAGCGCCCGAGCACTTTCGGTTCCTTTAGGTATCGATCCGAACTTGAATTTGGTGTTTGAATATGATTGCTTTTGGCTCGAAATGTCTTTTGCAGGTTCAAAGCAGGGCGCTTACTGCAATCGACTTATTCCTTAGTCCACTTAGGTGAGCGCTGGGCTGCAGCTAAGCCTCCCGAGTGAGAAGTTTGCTTTTCACTCGGTAGGATTTCTATATCTTAGGCGAGCACTGGGCTGCAGCTAAGCCTCCGAGTGAGAGGTTTGCTCTTCACTCGGTAGGATTTTTGATAACTTAGGCGAGTACTTGGACTGCAGCAAAGCCCCCGAGTGAGAGGTTTGCTCTTCACTCGGTAGGATTTCTGATAACTTAGGCGAGCATTGGGCTGCAGCTAAGCCTCCGAGTGGAAGTCTGGCTTACCACTCGGTAGGATTTTGATAACTTAGGCGAGCGCCGGGCTGCAGCTAAGCCCCCGAGTGAGAGGTTTGCTCTTCACTCAGTAGGATTTTTATATCTTAGGTGAGCACTGGGCTGCAGCTAAGCCCCTGAGTGAGAGGTTTGCTCTTCACTCGGTAGGATTTCTGATAACTTATGCGAGCATTGGGCTGCAGCT
>NC_041392.1:463787597-463823354 GCF_002162155.2 Triticum dicoccoides | reverse complement strand
CTAAGCCCCCGAGTGAGAGGTTTGCTCTTCACTCGGTAGGATTTCTGATAACTTAGGCGAGCATTGGGCTGCAGCTAAGCCCCCGAGTGAGAGGTTTGCTCGTCACTCGGTAGGATTTTTGATAACTTAGGCGAGTACTTGGACTGCAGCTAAGCCCCCAAGTGAGAGGTTTGCTCGTCACTCAGTAGGATCTTAGGAGAGTACTTGGACTGCAGCTAAGCCCCCGAGTGGAAGTCTGGCTTACCACTCGGTAGGATTTTATTTAATCTTAGGCGAAAAGGATTCGCAGCTAAGCCTCCGAGTGGGAGTCTGGCTCACCACTCGGTAGGATTTCTGATAACTTAGGCGAGTACTTGGACTGCAGCTAAGCCCCCGAGTGGAAGTCTGGTTTACCACTCGGTAGGATTTTATTTAATCTTAGGCAAAATGGATTCGCAGCTAAGCCTCCGAGTGGGAGTCTGGCTCACCACCCGGAGGATTTTTACAAACTTAGGCGAAACGGATTCGCGGCTAAGTCACCCACTGAGGGGAAATTTTATTGGACAAATTAAAAAGTGACAAAAATTATGGAGGAACTATGACACTATTATTTTGAGGTCCAAGAACTACAGAAGTACTTTATTGCAACTCATTCGAGTGATAAAGCTTAAGTGTAAAATGGGCGGAGTAGTTCCGCGTTCCAAGCTCGAGGCTCGTCGATATTATGTTCGACGTTGTAAAGACGGTACGCCCCGTTGTGGAGAACTTTGGTGACGATGAAGGGTCCTTCCCAAGAAGGAGCAAGCTTGTGTTGTTTCTTCTGATCCACTCGGAGAACTAAATCTCCTTCCTGGAAGGCTCGACCCCTCACATTTCTGGCATGGAAACGACGCAAATCTTGTTGGTAGATGGTCGACCGGATCAGAGCCATCTCCCTTTCTTCCTCTAAAAGGTCGACTGCGTCCTGCCGCGCTTGTTCAGCTTCTGCTTCGTTGTAGATCTCAACTCGAGGAGCATTGTGGAGCAGATCACTCGGCAAGACTGCTTCAGCTCCATAGACCAAGAAGAATGGAGTTCTTCCGGTCGACCGATTAGGTGTGGTCCGCAGTCCCCAAAGCACTGAGGGAAGTTCGTCGACCCAAGCTCCAGCTGCATGCTTGAGATCACGCATCAGTCGGGGTTTCAATCCCTTGAGAATCAGGCCATTGGCTCGCTCTGCTTGTCCATTCGACTGCGGATGAGCGACTGAAGCGTAGTCGACTCGTGTGCCTTGAGAGTTACAGAAATCTCTGAATTCCTCCGAGTCAAAGTTCGACCCATTATCCGTAATCATGTTGTGCGGGACTCCATATCTGAATATCAGTTCCCTGATGAAGCTAACATCAGCACCGGCGTCAAGGTTCTTGATTGGTTTAGCCTCAATCCACTTGGTGAACTTGTCGACTGCCACCAGTACATGCGTGAAGCCACTTCGCCCTGTTCTCAAAGGACCGACCATGTCCAACCCCCATACTGCAAAAGGCCAGACGAGTGGGATGGTCTTCAGAGCCGATGCAGGCTTGTGCGACATATTCGAGTAGAACTGACATCCCTCGCACTTATCCACTATTTCCTTTGCCATCTCATTCGCCTTTGGCCAGTAAAATCCGACTCGGTATGCTTTGGCCACGATGGTCCGAGAAGACGCATGATGACCACAGGTCCCCGAGTGGATATCATTAAGGATGATTCGACCTTCTTCTGGTGTTATGCACTTCTGACCAACTCCAGTCGCGCTTTCTCTGTACAACTGCCCTTTGATTACGGTAAAAGCTTTAGATCGACGGACGATCTGTCGAGCCTCTTCCTCATCCTCCGGGAACTCCTTTCTCAGGATATACACGATATATGGAACTGTCCAGTCGGGAATGACCACCAAGACCTCCATGACCAAGTCGACCACTGCTGGGACTTCAACCTCAGTCGGATCTATGGCACTCTTGGGCTGTGGAGCTTCTTCGGTGAAAGGATCTTCTTTGACTAACGGAGTGTGTATATGCTCCAAGAACACACCACTCGGAATGGCTTCTCTCTTGGAACCTATCTTTGCTAGATCATCAGCTGCTTGATTTTTCAGTCGGGGTATATGATGGAGCTCCAACCCCTCGAACTTCTTTTCCAGCTTCCTCACTGCACTGCAGTATCCAGTCATGGCTGGGCTTCTCACGTCCCACTCCTTCATCACTTGGTTGACCACTAAATCTGAGTCGCCATAGACCATCAGGCGACGGACGCCGAGTGAAATGGACATGCGCAATCCGTATAAGAGGGCCTCATATTCTGCCTCATTGTTGGAGGAATCAAAGTGAATCTGGAGCACATATCTGAGCTTATCTCCTCTGGGAGAAACCAGGACAACCCCAGCACTGGAACCATTCAACATCTTAGAGCCATCAAAGAACATGGTCCAATGCTCCGAGTGAACTTCAGTCGGCTGTTGTTGTTCAATCCACTCGGCGAGGAAATCTGCTATTGCCTGGGACTTAATGGCTTTCTTTGCCTCAAACTTGATATCAAGGGGAAGAAGTTCAATCGCCCATTTAGCCACTCGACCAGTTGCATCTCTGTTGTGCAAAATCTCTGATAGTGGAGCGTCGCTGACGACTGTGATGGAATGATCAGAGAAATAATGAGCAACCTTCTTCGTGGTCATGTATATTCCATACACAAGCTTCTGATAATGAGGATATCTCTGCTTGGATGGAGTCAAGACTTCAGACAAATAATACACTGGGCGCTGAACTTTGAGAGCTTTTCCTTCTTCTTCCCGCTCGACCGTAAGCACAGTACTGACGACTTGTCCTGTGGCTGCGATATAAAGCAATAGAGGCTCTTTGCTGATTGGAGCAGCAAGCACCGGCTGGGTGGAGAGCAGAGCTTTTAGCTCGGCAAACGCTGCATCAGCTTCTGGAGTCCACTCGAACTTGTCTGCCTTCTTCATCAGTCGGTAAAGAGGCAATGCCTTTTCACCGAGTCGTGAGATGAATCGACTTAATGCGGCCAAGCATCCAGTAAGCTTCTAGACATCGTGCATTCGCACAGGGCGTTTCATTCGGAGAATAGTGCCGATCTTCTCTGGATTAGCGTCGATTCCTCGCTCGGAAACGAGAAAACCGAGTAACTTGCCACCAGGAACTCCGAATGTGCACTTTGATGGATTAAGCTTGATATCATACCTTCTGAGGTTGGCAAATGTTTCGGCGAGGTCAGCGAGCAGGTCGGAACCTTTTCGTGACTTGACGACCATATCATCCATATACGCTTCCACATTCCGACTGATTTGAGTGAGTAGACACTTCTGAATCATTCGCATAAATGTGGCTCCGGAATTCTTGAGGCCGAATGGCATGGTGATATAGCAGAAGCACCCGAATGGAGTGATGAAAGCTGTTTTTACCTCGTCGGGTCCGTACAGACGGATCTGGTGGTACCCGGAGTAGGCGTCTAGAAAAGACAATCTCTCGCATCCTACGGTCGAGTCAACAATTTGATCTATGCGAGGGAGAGGAAAATAATCTTTCGGGCAGGCCCGGTTGATGTGCTTGAAATCAATGCACATTCGGAGTGATTTGTCCTTCTTAGGAACCATGACGACATTAGCGAGCCACTCGGAGTGGTATATCTCTCGGATAAATCATGTCGCCAACAGTCGAGCCACTTCCTCACCAATGGCTTTTCTCTTCTGGACGGCGGACCGCCGAAGATGCTCTTTGACTGGTTTTGCAGATGAGTCGACTCTTAGGCGATGCTCAGCCAGTCCCTTGGGAACACCTGGCATGTCAGCGGGCTTCCATGCAAAAATGTCCCAGTTCTCACGGAGGAACTGGATGAGCGCTTCTTCCTATTTCGGGTCGAGTGTTGTGGAGATGTGGGTCGGAGCTGCATCGGGGTCGGTCGAGTGAATGTGAACAGGCTCCGTCTGACCGGACGACTGAAATGCAGATTCTGTGGCGGGTTTCTTGGATCGCAGCAAGTCACTCGGATGTGCGTTTTGCTTGTATTCTTCGAACTCGACCGCTGTCACCTGGGAATCAGCAATCTTTGAGCCCTTCTGAAAGCACTCTTCTGCCTTTTTCCGATCACCGGTGACAGTGATCACTCCTTTGGGGTCGGGCATCTTCAATTTGAGGTACACGTAACATGGTCGGGCCATGAACCGTGCATAAGCTGGTCTCCCCAAAATGGCATGATATGCACTCTGAAAATCCACGACCTCAAACGTCAACTTCTCTTTGCGAAAATGTTTCGAATCACCAAACACCACGTCCAGAGCTATTTGGCCGAGTGACTCGGCTTTCTTCCCTGGTATAACTCCATGAAAGCTCATGTTACTGGTGCTCAGTCGGGACATCGGAATGCCCATTCCTTTCAGCGTGTCTGCATACAACAAATTCAGCCCACTACCACCGTCCATCAGCACTTTTGTCAGTCGAGTGCCTTCGACAACTGGATCGACCACCAAAGCTTGCCTCCCAGGGGTGGCAATATGAGTCGGGTGATCAGATTGGTCGAATGTGATGGGTGTTTGGGACCATCTCAGATAATTTGCTTTTGCTGGGGCGACCATGTTCACCTCTCGGTTAATGACTTTCAATCGACTCTTGCTTTCCACATCTGCAAAGATCATCAGAGTGGAGTTGATATGTGGATATCCTTCCTCACTGTCCTCCTTGTCTGCGGCCTTGTCCGACTCCTTCTCCTTGTCCTTAGACTGTTTTCCCTGAAACTGCTGGATCAGGAGTCGACATTGGCGAGTGGTATGCTTCGGGTAGATGATATTCCCCTCTTCGTCTTTCTTCGTGTGGATGTGACACGGCATATCCATCACGTCGTTCCCTTCTTTATCCTTTACCTTCTTAGGGTTCCAGGATCCTTTTGGTTTCCCTTTAAACTTTCCTTGAGTCACGGCCAGAGCCTCTCCAGGAGCTGCCGGTTCAGCCTTCCGCTTCTGTTTCCGACTGGTGTTTCCCTTTTCCGACTGACTCGGCTTGTGCTTGCCGCTTCGGAGTTGGTCTTCTTCTTCGCCGTTGGCGTACTTGGTAGCAATCTCCGTCATCCGACTCAAGGTCATGTCACCGGTTCGACCAAATTTCAAACTCAATTCTCTGTTCTTGACACCATCCTTAAAGGCGCAGACTGCCTGATGATCAGACACATTCTCCACAGTATGGTGCAAAGTGATCCATCTCTGAATATACTCTCTGATAGTCTCATTGGTCTTCTGCACGCAGACTTGCAGCTCCGTCAATCCAGCCGGTCGCTTGCAAGTTCCTTCAAACGTTCTGATGAACACTCGGGACAGATCTTCCCAAGTGTAAATGCTGCTGGGAGGTAATTGAGTCAACCATGCCCTGGCAGATCCTTCCAGCATGAGGGGCAAATGCTTCATGGCCACCTCGTCGTTCCCACCACCAATCTGAACCGCCACTCGGTAGTCCTCAAGCCAAGTTTCAGGCTTAGACTCACCAGTGAACTTGCTGACTCCTATTGCCAACCTGAAATTGGCAGGGATAACTGCGGCTCTGATAGCTCTGCTGAAACATTCAGGACCAGAAACATGCACTCGACTGCTTGTGGGCGCATCTCTATCGAGTCCAACTCGATGGGCTCTGTTCCGGTCGACCAAACCTTGCACGATAATGGATCGCGCGTCGAAGCCTGGTTCTCGGGGGTCGACTGGAACTCTTCGCCCCGCACTGAGCTGACGCATGTCATCTTGCTGCCGAGGAGCGTAAGACCCACCCCTCGGAGGGGAATTGGGCACTCGACGCCTATCATCTCGGTCGAGTCGGTCTCCATATTGGTATCGCCGATTCTCGCGCCCTTCACGCCGCGGAAGCGATCTGGGGCTGTGAGCCGATTGAACCGTATTCGCAGCGACGGATCGACTGTGAATTCTGTTGCGCGACTGCGACATGGCAGAATTCTGATCTCCTGCCGCCCGGAGCAGATCCCTGATCTGCATCAAGCCTCTGCCAGCTTCCGACTGAGAGGGCTGGATGGACTCTGCTATACGGGTCGCAGCTGCTAAATTCTGGATTGGGGTTCGATATACCTGAGTCGGCGGGAAGAGTTGACGTCGACTGGTGTCGGGAACTCATTGCCGCGCGCGCTCGTCGAGTGCTCGCTGAAGATTCTCCAGTCGAGTGCGTTCGGCCAAATTAGCCAAACGTGCCTCCTCCAAGGCGCGAGCCTCGGGGGTTTCTCCTGCGATGGGAGTACGCAGGGCATCCACGTTCCTGCGGCGAAGTTCCTCTCTTTGCAGAGAGTCGAGTGGCTCGGGCTGGTACTCTTCATGGTCTCGTGCGGGGTCGCCTCCGTCGCCTACTCCACCATCACGGGCGAAACCAGGGGGACTGCGGGGCCCGTCGACCATCAGGATTTCCGCCGCTGGATCACTGCTATCGCACTCGGATGCAGTATCTACGGAGCCAGTCGACAGATCGAACAAGCCGTAGAGAGATTCGTCGGGCTCGATTGCCGCAACTTGGGTGGTGGCCGTCTGGCGAGCCACCGCGTGCCTCACCTACCGCTGAGGCCTCGACCGGCCCGAGCGCTTGCGCTGGCGGGAGACCGGGAGGGTGGCCAATGGGGAAGTCGACCAATACGGGGTCGACGGTTGCCGCAGCAGAATGCCACGGACACATGCGCGAAAATGCGTCGCACCGCGGACGGGGAGCGCATCGACGTCGAGTGGAGCCTCCTGGAGCCAGGCGGAGTCGTCGGCGACGAAGGTGAGAGCACCGAGACGGATCTCTCGACCCTCAACCAAAACTCCAGCAGTCACCATGATGAAAGTACTCGGAAGAACCACAACCTTTCCACAAAATCGCTAAAACACCTGCCCCACGGTGGGCGCCAACTGTCGTGGTTCTAAGTCTGACAGTAGAGTGGGGGGTAGGTACGGAGAGGCAAGGTCCTAGCTATGGAGAGGTTGTAAACACAAGAGATGTACGAGTTCAGGCCCTTCTCGGAGGAAGTAAAAGCCCTACGTCTCGGAGCCCGGAGGCGGTCGAGTGGATTATGTGTATATGAGTTACAGGATGCCGAACCCTTCTGCCTGTGGAGGGGGGTGTCTTATATAGAGTGCGCCAGGACCCCAGCCAGCCCACGTAATGAAGGGTTTAAGGTGTATTTAGTCCGAGGCGTTACTGGTAACGTCCCACATAAAGTGTCTTAACTATCATAAAGTCTACTTAACTACAGGCCGTTGCAGTGCAGAGTGCCTTTTGACCTCCTGGTAGTCGAGTGAGTCTTCGTGGTCGAGTCCTTCAAGGTAGTCGAGTGAGTCCCTCGTTGGTCGACTGGAAGGTGACCTCTTCTAAGGGTGTCCTTAGGCAGGGTACTTAGATCAGGTCTGTGACCATACCCTAGGTACATGACCCCATCACCACCTACACCGAGAGTGCCACCGCATCCGCATTGAGCGCGGCCGCATCCACCGAGAGGGCTTCTGCGACAACAGATAGGGCAGCTGCAGCAGCCGAGATGGCTGCAGCTGCTACTGCGACGGCGGCTGCAAATGCCGAGAGCGCTCGAGCTACTGTCCGTTCTGTTGATGTCACCCTAGCCTGGGTCCAGGCCATGCACGCCAAGATCGAGGATGCACACGCCAAGATATTCCTGGCCACCTCAGAATCCATCATGCAACCCACTTACAAAAAGGAGGCGGTGGCCATGGAGCACCTGCTTCCTCATGAAATCACCGAGCGCGAGCTCGAGATGCAGGAGGCGGCACAGATCGCGGAGCGCCAGGAGGAGGAGTTGCGTGTGGCCGAGGTCGAGGTAGAGAAGAGTCTATCTGTCGAGGAATCAGCGGTGGAGTACCAACGCGAGCTCTGGGGTAACCACTACTATGAGTACTATACAACCTTGGGGATGACTCCGAGGATGAGGACGCGGTCGACTTCAGCACGGGGGACGCGGAGTCCACAAACAGCGGCATTTCGCCAGGACAAGTCATCGACGTCTCTTCTCACACCGTAGATGCATAGGTCGGCGCAGCATCGGATTTGTTAAAATTATGCATAATTAGGCTTTGTTTTTAATGTTGATCTATTGTTAGAGCAATGTTTAGGTCTACTGGCTCTGTTTAACTAGTAAAATTGCTCGATTCAGTAAGTGTGGTCTACGTGCTATATGCTCTTTTGTGTGCCCAAATTAGCAAGCAGTGTTAAATTATGCAATGAAGTACCTGGGGAAATTTCCACCAAAATTTGAATTATCAAACTCATTCCATGTGCGTAAAGCAAAAGAATCGTTTGCGGTGCACACAATCGTTGAAAGTGAATGGTGTCCACCGGCACCGCGTGCAAAGTTTCCCTCCACATTTCCAAATTTTTGCCCTACCACCAAAATATCTACCCTTGCCCCCTCCCCCTCCCCCCTTCCCCAAGATTTCCACTGTTTCCTCCTTCCTTCCTTACTAAGCTATAGACGCTTCCTGGCTTGCTTCCTCACTCTCGCTGTCTCGCATCCTACCACCGGGGTCGCCATGGTCTTCTTCAATGACCTCTCCAGCGGTTCCCCCTCCTCCGACGACTCCTTCACCACCCGGGTATGCCTCTCTTCTCTCTCTCGGGCTATGACTTGGAATGAAGGATTTTAAACCGATGGTCGATTTGAGTCATTTCTTCGTCTTGTAGCTCCCTAGGACCATCAGCTGCAATGAATGGAGTGAGGTGGCCGGATATCTGTCTGCTTATTGTCGCCATCAATCTCCATGCGTGAAGCTAGTTGCGTTTGAATCTGTGGATAGTGGGAGGAAGTTTCTGGCATGTACAGAGAAGGTTAGACCCTCTTTTGTCGTTACAAATCATTTGTTGGATATGATTCAGACACTGTCACGGTCCCAACCCATTCATACCACACCTTCAACCAAACGCATCCTAAGACAGTGTCACAGTTTGTACCTAGTATCTAAAAATGTTGCCATCTCATCAGCGGTGCCATTAGAAAATTGTTTGGCACCGCTTCAGCAGCTTGTGCAACCAACTTTGGTCCACACATCCGAGCAGCCAAGCAGTAAAATACTTATGGCATGAAGGAACTAGGCATCAGAGAAACTAGGTGCTATGGAGTCCGGGTCTCTGATTTTTTTCCGCTGCACCGGCTCCCCAATGCAGGGCAGTAGTGCAAGATGTAGCAACAGTTGTCCTTACACCAGTTTTGGCATCCCAAGTGGATGACCTTAGTGCTATTAATTCTATGTTACTAAATTTGTGCATGTACGCACTTGTTAGTATTAATTTGCTGTCATCCAGACATTGTCGGCATGATATTGCAGTTATATACCTTTCTCATAAAATGTTCAATTTTTTATTTATAATTACATGAGTAAGAACTTGTAGCGTTGTTGTAGTTAATTATAGCTTCTGATGTTTCAGAATTTGGTTGTTGTCTCAGTAGCAATTAATTCATTTTCACATTGATCTTTTTGAGAAGATATGTCATAATTAAACTGTTTCTTTAGTTTTTCAAAATAAGTATCGGTGATTTTCTGTGTTTCTATAAACCCATTTCCCCTACAATTGTTACCGATCTAGTTTTAAATATTATAGGATGAGAGTAAGTGTTCTTACTTGGAGTGGGTTGATTAAGAGTGACCACAGTCTTTGAAGATGTGCCTAGCAAAGCTCTGGAGCATGTTGAGGAAGAGAACAGAGGTAGACTTAGAGAAAGTGTTGTCAACGCTGAAGAATATTTGAAGATGCGGGATAAAAAGAGGAAGGTGGAGAATGAGCTCACATTTTTTTAATCAGACCTTCCTAAGATGGTGTTGGCGAAGGAGGAGGCACTTTCCCAATGGAATAGTGAAAAACAGGTTCTTATTGAACTGAAATCAGAGGTGGATAAGACGTTCCTAGATGATCTTGATTAGGGAAATGTATATATTGTTCTAATATTGTTCTTATGAAGTTGAACTAGCTATATGATGTACTGTGTTGTTTCCAGGTAGCTATCGTAGTGTGATATTAAAATATATTTATGTGCCTAATTTGAAATTGGCAAACAGCTGTTCAATGTGAAATGTGAATTTGCATAATACTAGAATTATTAATTGTAAACTAATAAACCTGCTAAATGGGTCATGGAACTTTGCAAACGGTTCTAGCAGTAAAAGCGCTTGTGATGGATAGCCCAATACCACACAATTTTCTTCATCAAATCGTGTGTGATGTAGTTGATAAAAGCAAATGGTTAACCAAGGAAGAGCGTGTGTGGTCGTTACACCTTTCACGCACGAGCCTATACATAAAACTGTGTGGGATGTACATACAAACGACAACGTTTTCCCTGGATTGACTGTGTGGGATGTACATAAGAACGGAAACGTATTCCTTGGATTGACTATGTGTGATATACATACAAACAGAAATGTTTTTCTGGGATTCACCGTGTGGGATGTACATACGAACGAAAACGATTGGGTTTCGATGCCTCGCCCGATCGCACAAGAGATCATTATGCCCCAGCCCATGTGGCAGGAGGGCCTATCCCCAATGGTTTCTGGGTCGTGTGTGAAGGACCCCCCTATCGCCCACACTCGCTTGGCGACGGTTGCAAATGCCGTCACGAAAAGGGGTTAAAACCGTTTGTATAGCACCGACGCATACCAGTAATGCCAATTACAAAGATCTCAAGCCAATAGAAGACATTGGTAGAATTGTTGCTCATGAAATGTCACTTAAGGATAAGGAAGGTCTTCACAACAAGTCTAGTGGTGCTTACAAAGCTTTATGTGATGCCCATACAACATCAAGTTAGAAACAAGGTCTTCAATGAAGAATTGAGCGTAATGGTGAAGAACTTCAACAAGTTCTACAAGAGTAGAAGCAAAGAGAGAAGTTCCAAGTCAAGGTCCTACAATGACAAAAGATCTTCTAGTCGTGATCGCAATTTCTACAATTGTGGAAGTCCCGAACACTACTCTACTGAGTGCATGGCTCCCTACAAAAGAAGAGAAGACTCACCTAAAAGGAAAAGTAAAAGAGAGGAATCACCACCAAGAGAGAGAAGGAGTAAAGATGATCGTTATGAACGAAGTCCCTCTTGTAGAAGCAAGGATTCGAAAAGGAAGGACAAGTCATCAAAGAGCTACACACGATGACGATAACAAGCTCACATTGGTGAATGGGTATCGGGTTCCGACTCTGACAACTACTCCGAGAGAGGTTATCACTCCAACTCCGAATATACTCAAGATGAAGGTGTTGTCGGTCTTGCACTTGTGTCATCCAACTACTACGACATATTCGACTCACCAAATGAAGGGATTGGAAGATGCTTCATGGCTAAAGGCCCCAAGGTATCACACCCCAAGTATGTTGATTTCAATAGTGATGAAGATGATTTGCTAGGTGATGATAATTTACTTGTTGAAAACTCTAGTGATGAAAACTATGACGAAATTGCCCTTGCTAATCAAGATGAAACGAACGACAATGATAAGAAGGAGATTGGGCATCTTACTAAAGAACTAAACACTCTTAAGTTAGCTCATGAAAGTACCTTATAGGATCATCGAGAGCTTTTAATGAGAAGCTACACTTTGCAAAGCTCAATCTGGAGCAAGAGCATGGGTTCTTAAAAGCAATCAATGATGATCTTCGTAAGAAGAGTTCTTCGTACATTGCCAAGTGTTTACTCTTGTCTACTTACATGCCACTAGTAAAATCTAGCAACAAGAGCAAGAAAGATTCTTCTTCTAGTAGTAACAATAATCATGTTAAATCCAATATTGTTGCTTCTAGTAGTTCTCTTGATTCCACTAATGATTCTCTTAGCCAAGTTAAACTTGGCTAAGAAAATATCTTATTGAAGGGAATATAGAGAAATGTATTTACAAGAGCCTTTCCGTTAGTAAGCAACTTGACGAAATTGTATGCAAGCAAGGAAGGCACCGGAAGATTCAATGTGTTGGTTCTGAACGCAAGTTCAATGCCAATGGAGTTTATGTGGGAAGAAGATCAATACCCCAAGTCAAAGTTTGTTCCTCAATAAGAGAAGTATGATCCCACTTCTTTCAAGGGAACACAATCTCAAGATGATCTTCTACCACAAGACCAAAAGCTAAAAGGCATGGACAAGCTTCAAGAAGAGATTCATTCATTTGAAGAAGCTCCACCCTCCTCTCCATTTGTGAGAGAGCCATCAGAATGTGCCTACACTTCCAGCATTCATTTTCTGAGAGAGAACCACCTACTCATGTGTTGAGACCAAGACATTCCAATCCAACCACAAGAATATTGATCTCTAGCCTTCCCCAAGTTGCTTTCCACTAAAATCATCTTTTCACCATAGCCAAATCTGCGAGTGAGTGTTGAGTGTTGGGGACACTATCATTTGAAGCACGAGACTAAGGAGTTCATCATCAACACAACATCTATTACCTTTTGGAGAGTGGTGTCTCCTAGATTGGTTATGTGTCACTTGGGAGCCTCCATCAAATTGTGGAGTTGAACCAAGGAGTTTGTAAGGGCAAGGAGATCGCCTACTTTGTGAAGATCTACCCATGTGAGGCAAGTCCTTCGTGGGTGATGGCCATGGTGGGATAGACAAGGTTGCTTCTTCATGGGCCCTTAGTGGGTGGAGCCCTCCGTGGACTCGCGCAACCGTTACCCTTCGTGGGTCGAAGTCTCCATCAACGTGGATGTACAATAGCACCACCTATCGGAACCACGCCAAAAATCTTCGTGTCTACATTGCATTTGCCTTTCCAAATAACCCCTCCCTTTACATGCAATATTTTACATTACGCTGCTATACTCTTAGAATTGCATGTGTAGGTTGATTGCTTGACTTGTTCTAAGTTGTTAAAATCTTCCAAGACTTAAAATTGGGAAATGCTAGGTTTTTATTTGGTCAAGTAGTCTAATCACCCTCCCTCTAGACCTACTTTCGATCCTATAAGTGGTATCCGAGCTTTGGTCTCCATTTGCCTTGATTTCCATAGCTTTGGTGATCATAGCCTTGGTTTCACAACCTAGGAGAGTATTGCGTCTTGTGAGGGAAATTACCACCGTAGAGGTCCTTACTTTGGTGGTACTAATTTTGCGAGTTGGAAGTATAAGATGAAAATGCATATTCTTGGACATAACCCCGCCATTTGGGATATAGTGTGTATTAGCTTGGAAGGTGAATTCTTCGATGGAAGAGAACCGAATCGTGAGGAAACCGGAAAAGAATTGAAGATGTTGCAACATAATGCTCAAGCTTGCGATATCCTCTTCAACGGATTGTGCCCCGAAGAATTCAACAAAATCAACCGCCTTGAGAATGCAAAGGAAATTTGGGATACTTTGATTGATATGCATGAATGTACCGAGTCCATCAAGGAATCCAAATTGGATGTGCTTCAAAGTCAACTTGACAAGTTAAAAATGAAGGATGGTGAAGGTGTCGATGAATTGTACTCTAGGCTTGCTCTTGTCACAAATGAGATTGCTGGCTTAGGAAGTGAAGAGATTACTGAAAAATTCATTATCAAGAAGATCCTAAGAGCCTTGGATGGAAAGTATGATACCGTGTGCACAATGATCCAAATGATGCCCAATTACAAAGATCTCAAGCCAACAGAAGTCATTGGTAGAATTGTTGCTCATCAGATGTCACTCAAGGATAAAGAAGGGCTTCACAACAAGTCTAGTGGTGCTTATAAAGCTTCATGTGATGCTCCTACATCATCAAGTGAGATACATCTCTTCAATGAAGAATTGAGCCTAATGGTGAAGAACTTCAACAATTTTTACAAGAGTAGAAGCAAAGAAGATATACGTTCCAAGTTAAGGTCCTACAATGACAGAAGGTCTTCTAGTCATGATAGTAAGACCCGGACACTACTCTAGTGAGTGTATGACTCCTTACAAAAGAAGAGAAGCCTTGCCTAATAGGAGAAGAAAAAGAGAAGAATCACCAACAAGAGAAAGAAGGAGTAGAGTTGATCATTATGAACGAAGATCCTCTCGTAGAAGCACGGATTCGGAAAGGAAGGACAAATCATCAAAGAGATACACAAGACGAATACATCAAGCTCATGTTGGTGAATGGGTATCCGGCTCTGACTCCGACAACCACTCAGAGATAAGCTATCGCTACAACTCCGAATATACTCAAGATGAAGGTGTTGCCAGTTGAGGGAGTCCTGGACTAAGGGGTCCTCGAGAGTCCGGCCCATGTGTTGTGAGCCAGACTGATGGGCTGAGAAGATATTTGGTAGAAGGCCTTCCCCATGTCTGGATGGGACTCTTCTTTGCGTGGATGGCAATCTTAACATACGGATGTGTAGTTTCCTTTCTCTGTAAACCGACTCTCTACACCCCTAGGATCCTTTGGTGTCTATATAAACCGGAGGGTTTAGTCCGTAGAGGCTATCAGAATTCATATAGGCCAGACACCTAGGGTTTAGCCATTGCAATCTCGAGGTAGATCAACTCATCAAATACAATCAAGTAGGACATAGGGTTGTACCTCCATCAAGAGGGCCCAAACCTGGGTAAACATCGTGTCCCCCTTGTCTCATGTTACCTTCGATCCTAAGATGCACAGTTCGGGACCCCCTACCCGAGTCGGCTGGTTTTGACATCGACATTGGTGCCTTTATTGAGAGTTCCACTGTGCCATTGACAAAAGGTTCGATGGCTCATTTGATCATCAACAACGATGTCGTTTCAGGGGAAACTTTCTTCCCGGTAAAATTTTTGTGTTTGGTGGCTTCGCTCTGTGTGCCAACTCAATTGGCCACCTCGAACAGATCAACAGCTACGCCCCTGGTCATCAGATCAGTTTCGGGAACCTGAATTATGTTGCTGATATCCAGGAGACTTGATCTTCGAAGGGTTCGCGGCCCCGACCACTGTTATGGACTTAGATCCGGAGCAAACTACCGAGTTCAAGGATGGGAGTTTGGAGCCCGCTGGACTCTCTACTATGAAGCTCACTCTCGGAGATCCGGAGGAGATTGTGTCCTCAGCAAGCCCGGAGTCAGACTGGGTTCCCCCTATCATTGAAAGGCCAGACTCGCCCCAGATTCTAGCTCTGAACTCCCGAAGTCCACACCAAGTGAGCATGGCCGGGAGGCTTTTGCCCTGGCTAGCTCCACGGACTCTTGTTTCCTCGTCCAATCCTCGCTCTTAAAAGAGGCTCTAGACTTAATGTGGTCCCTTGCCATTAAAGAGGGATCACCTCTGAACTACGCCTAGCCCGGATTAGGGGTTGAGAGCAGGGAATTTTACATCCCACCCACCACTCACTTCACAGCAATCGTTGAGGACTTAAACGACATGCTGGATTACACCTCCGAAGACGTCGACGACATGGACGACGATGCCGACGACGAACAAGGCCAAGACCCGCCGTTTACCTAACTTTGGAAGGCCACCGCCACATACGACATGTATATGGTGGATACACCCAAAGAGGATGACGGCGAAGGCAGAAAGGATCTGGTTGAGGATAAACCTGCTGAGGCACCACCAAAGCGTCGACGCCAACGACGCAGCTCAAAATCGCGTCGTGAAAAAGACAGTAATACCGGCAACGGAGACAATAACACTCCAGAGAACGCCGAAGACACTGAAGCCCCCATTGAGCCCACATCTTAACAGGATGATGTGGAGGAGGGGCAAGTTAACCCCGACGATCTGGTCAGGAACAAGGATTCAGAAGATAGCAACTATCTACCAGTCTTCGAGGATGATGTCAGCCTCAGCAACGAAGATTTCATCATGTCAGAAGAACCCCTTGAGTAGGAGCGCTTTAAGAGCCAACTAATCGCCACTACGAGAAGCCTAAAAAAGCATCAGCAACGGCTCCTAGCCGAACATGATACAGTCAATGACAAATGGACCAAGGTCCTAGCTGCCGAAGAATATGGCCTCCAATGCCTAATATAGAGTTATCCGGAGCATCGGCTACTACTACAATTTGACGATGAGGCCCTCGAGCCAATACCTTCGAGACATGACAGCGCTGATGAACTAGACCGGCCACCACGTGGTTGAGATAAAGCAGCAACCTACGCCGAACACCAACCCGCACTACCTTGTCATAGGGGCAGAGAGACAGCGGCTCCACGATACACCTACGACCTACAACAGGACTTGGACAATACAACAGGCCAAGCCAGATCAATCTATGGATTAAGGGGGCGTGCCCCAATGTGAGAAGACGACCATCAAGCCTCGAACAATAGGCATAAACTCACTAGGGTAGAAAACCGCATACAGATGTCATCCGAACTCCGTCATGACATTGCCCGATACAGAGGGGCCGCACACCCCTTATGCTTTACCGATGAGGTAATGCAGCACCAGTTCCCAGAAGGGTTTAAACCTGTAAACATCGAATCATTTGATGGCACGACAGATCCCGCGGTATGGATTGAAGATTTCCTTCTCCATATCCACATGGCCCACGGTGATGATCTTCACGCCATCAAAAACCTCCCCTTAAAGTTGAAAGGACCAGCACGGCACTGGTTAAACAGCCTCCCAGGGAACTCTATTGGTAGCTGGGAAGATTTGGAAGATGGCTTCATAGTACCTATGTCCGGCCTCCGGACGCCGATGACCTTAGTCATATTGTCTAGCAACCCGGAGAGTCATCCCGAATACTCTGGACCAGGTTCTTAATTAAAAAGAACCAAATTGTTGATTGTCCGGACGCCGAAGCCCTCATGGCCTTTAAACACAACGTCTGTGACGAATGGCTCACCGGACACCTCGCCCAAGAAAAACCAAAGTCCATGGCAGCTCTTACCGCACTCATGACCCGCTTTTGCATGGGAGAAGACAGCTGGCTAGCTCGTATAAGCAACAACAACAGCGACCCTGGCACCTTCGAAGCCTGAGATGGCAACGGTAGGCAACGACGCAACAAACACAAGCGTCGAAGCAACAGCGAAGATACAGAAGACACAGCGGTCAATGCATGATTCAGTGGCTCTAAACCAGGTCAGTGGAAGAAGCCATTCAAAGGAAACAAAGATGGTCCATCCAGTTTGGACAAAATACTCGATCGACCTTGCGCGATCCATGGCACCTCTGACAAGCCTGCCAATCATACCAATAGAAATTGTTGGGTCTTTAAACATGCCCGTAAGCTAAACACCGACATAAGGGGAAAGGTCCGCCTTGCGAGGATGACGATGAGCCTCGCCCAACGAACACAGGGGGCAAAAGAAATTTCCCCTGAGCTAAAAACAGTGAATATGATCTACGTCACTCATATCCCTAAGCGGGAGCGCAAGTTGACACTAAGGGACATCTATGCCATAGAGCCAGTCGCCCAAAATTCAACCCATGGTCGGCCTGTCCAATCACTTTTGATCGCAGAGACCATCTGACCATATCCATCATGGAGGTTTTGTAGCATTGGTCCTTGATCCAATCATCGACAGATTCCATATCATGCGAGTCCTCATGGACGGCGGCAATAGTCTTAACCTGCTTTATCAGGACACTGTCCGTAAAACGGGTATTGATCCGTCAAGGATCAAGCATACTAAAACCACCTTTAAAGGAGTAATACCCAGCATATAGGCCTGCTGCACAGGGTCAATAACGCTGGAAGTAGTTTTCGGATCACCGGATAATTCCGAAGCGAAGGTTTGATCTTCGACATCATCCCGTTCCGCAGTGGCTATCATGCACTGCTCGGACGAACCACTTTCTCCTGTTGCAATGCAGTCCCGCACTATGCTTATCTAAATCTTAAGATGCCCGGACCAAGCAGTGTCATAATAGTCAATGGAAATATGGAGCGCTCCCTCCATACAAAGGAGCATACCGTGGATCTCGCAGCTAAGGTACAGGGTGGACCTATCAAGCCGAATACTCCATCGTCCATCAAGCCCCCGGACACTGTCAAACGAGTCCGGTATACCCTGCAGAATGAAAGTTCGGTTCATCCAGAACTAGATTAGCAATTTGGCCTCCGTCAAAACCCCCACCCAATCGCGGCATACATACCGCACGTACATAACTACGCACTAAAAATACCATGGGCAAGGATGGAGGCACACTAAGGACAAAGTCCACAATACGGCTCGACCCTATTCGGACCTTAATATTATTCCTTTTTTCTCTTTTCTCTTTTCTCTTTTTTATTTTTCAGGTTCTTTAAAACTCAAATCACTTTTCGGTGGTACAAAGGGCCTTTTCCCAGGCCCCTTATGTATACACGATCATTGATCCTCTCAAAGGATCCTACACCAAGGTGAAAAGCGGCGCAAATGTGCGGTAGGGTGTCCAAAGGATCTTCAAGACCACCTTTTTTAGGACCTGCATACAGCTTTCCCTTGTTCTCAAATTTTTGGCATGTAAAATAGCCTTGATGATTATGGCACTCTTTGTAAGAGCATGTTTTGACGTATCAATCAGATTATCACGAAAACAGTTTTCGTCCAACCCTATTCGGTATTGGCTTATTTCATAATATGTATTCCATCTTCACGACAAATTGACATATACACCTTGGCATAAATTGCCAAGGGCTCTATTTGGCCACATATATTTTTCAAAAATAAAAAGTCCGAACACTTCCATAGTGTACTTCGGCATCCCGAATACTGCATTATATGCATTGGCTCCGAATAATGCCATTGGTCAATAGTTGGGTCGCCCGGCTCCTGTGGTTACCACCTTACATTCTGCTTTTTCGGCTAAGGTAGTAAAGGGAGAACTACTGCGATTGTTTTTTTGGTTCGTCAGTTCAAACACCTCAGTAGAGAAAGCCGAAAACTGACTGTCATGGTATAGCGAGAGCTGGTCAGCGGTTCGGTGACTTACTAAATCTTTTGCGATTTTTTCCGTATTATATGAAGGACTGGACTCCACCCGGTCACGCGCCTAAGGCATCCAAGTTCGGATAGCCGAACAAGCACCAGGGGCTAGCTTATAGTCCCATTGTCAAACTCCTATGGCTAAGTGAGAGTGATAAAGCCGCATCGTCTGATTACTTAGTTCATTGCAGTGACGCCTCCTCTATGGACCAAGACGTTGGGTCAAGTGTGCTCATGTGCTATTCCGAACACCCCCATAGTATCTACGTTTGGGCTGAGGCTGATGACTAGCGAACTTTTAGAAATAAAAATGGCCGCACAGGAGGAAAATGATTTCAGATAAAAACACAAGTATATTACAAAGGCCTTGGTTCATAAAACAAAGTCCGGGAAGCACGGATACATTCATTCAAACATGATATCATGCGAGCATTGGCTCTCTATTAAACGGGCACCCTCCAGGACGTCCTTGAAATATCACTCTAGCTTGCGGTAGTCCTTGCCCTCGTGTGGACCCTCAACTGCCACGTCGGTGGCCTTCATCTTCGCCCAATGCATCCTGACACGAGCAAAGGCCATCCTCGCACCCTCTATGCACGCAGAGCACTTCACAACTTCAACTCAGGGTAGGGCGTCACCAAGTCACTTGACCAGGCCGAAGTAGCTACTCAGAATGGGTCCGGCTGGCCATAGCCGGACTATGACGTCCTTCATGGCCAAAACGGAGAGCCTATGCAGCTCCGCCAGCTGCAGCATCTGGTTGCTCAGCAGTGCTGGCCTTTCTAGCACTAGATACTATGACCAGAAGAGCTTCTCCGTGGTGTTTCCCTCCTGAGACCGAAAGAATTACGCTGCATCGGCCGCACTCCTTGGGAGATCCACAAAGGCGTCTAGAGAACTCCGTAGTTGATTAAGCAAGGCATATCTCCGACCGCCAAATATACTCTATAAAAGAAAGGGCTTACCAGCCGCTATCTGTTCGGCCTACTTGATCTCCTCGTGAGCCGCCCGGGACTCGGTCCGCGCCTCCTTGGCCTCCTAAAGAGCCTTGGTGAGATTGACCGCTTGGGCCTTATTCTTCTTCTCCAAGGCCTAGCACTTGTTGGCGGCATCCTAGAGCTCCTGCTCCACTTCGGTCACCCGCTCCTCATACTTGTGGCGGGTGACCTGCTTGGCCTCTAAATCCGCAACCGCTTTGTCAGCGGCTGTATGACTCACCCGCGCCTGCTCCTTGGCTTGGGAGAGGGCACTTTTTAGGGTCTCAACCTTGGCCGCACTACCTGCAAATTTGATCAGGGCAACAAAGGAGATTAGACTCCAAATTGTCATATTACTTTAGGTGTGTAAACATTTTTTTCAAAACATACCTTGCACCTCATCTAACTGCTTGTTTATGCGGATGAGGTCCTCATCGGCCCGCTCCAGCTTCCGCTTGAGTTCGGATAATTCGGTGGCCTGGGCGGTCGCCGCTAACAGTAAAGCATGTTTATCAAAATAGAAAAGTATGTTATCTCCTATGAATATTACTTGATCCTCCGTTCGGCCATTCTTTTCAAAAGCTGAATAGAGTCTCAGGGGCTACTATCTATACGCAGGCGTATTTTTTGCATATGCAAAGAAGCTAAGAATATTATATCACGTACCTCAAAGCCTGTTAATAGGCTGGTGAAGGCTTCGCTCAGCCTGCTTTTGGCGGACTGAACCTTCTCAACCACCGTACCCATGAGGGTACGGTGCTCTTGCACAACGGAGGCACGTCGAACCGCTTCCACCAGAGTGTCTGACGCCTTTGGATTGATAGAAGTCGTCAGCGGATTCGGCGCTCCCCCTCCTTTAAAGGGGGTTGCTCACTCGATTCCGGAGCCGTATGGGTCTCCAGAATAATATTCGGCTCGGGGCCGGATTGGTCATGGCTCCCGTCACCAGTCTCCATGGGGGATGGTTCCCCCATGTTCTCGATAGGCGAGGTGTTACCCTCTGGCACCGTCTTGGCGGCCTCCCACACATCTCCATGGCCCGGAGAGGCTCTTCGGAACAACACTTCGGTATTGTCCTTGGCGGTTGGCGGAGAGGCTCGTGGAGGCATCTCGCTCTCCACCATCCCCGGCTCCAGCGAGTTCCCCGAAGATGATGATAGCTAGGGAAGATCACAGGCCGGACTGTAGCATGCAATATAATGTGTTAAAACTATAATCGTAAAATCGGATATATATATATATATATATATATAGTATCTTTGGATACTTACGATGCGGCCAGGTGCTTCGACCTAGGGCGCTACTCGGGGATGGCTTCGGCATCCGAGTCTGAGCCGTCCAAAAGGGATATCTTCCCCCTCTTGGACGCATCCGCCTCGAGGTCCACGAAGGCCACCCTTTACTTCTTCCTCCCCTTAAGGGGAGAATTGCTCTCCTCCTCCTCTTCCTCTTCGTCTTCATCTCCCTCGTGGGAGGAGGGAGCTTCAGTATCTCCGGATGCAGCGTCCGAAGTACCTTTATGGCGGAAGCCACTTTTGGCCTCCTTGCCCTTCTTCTTGGCCTTCTTCTCTGGCGCCTGGTATGGCGCTAGGACCAGCATCCTCGTTAGCAGAGGAATGGTAGGGTCTTTGGGTAGCAAAGCCGGACACTTGATCCACTCTGCCTTCTTTGTCCATCCCTAATTCAAGGATGGAATGCTCAGCATACCCCTTGATTTACGAACTGAAGTTATATTCAGAAACTGGAAAACTTACTAGGGTGGCCGGATGACTGCAATCGAGGCCTATGTCATCGGTCGTCTCCGGCCACGATTTTTGGGCCTTGAAAAGCAGCTTCCAGATCTCTTTGCGCGTCGTGCCGAAGAATCGCTGCAGAGTCCGCGGACCATCTGGATTGAAATCCCATATATGGAGAGGCTGACGCTGGCAGGGGAGAATCTGGCAGAAAAGCATCACCTGAATCACATCAGCGAGACTGGTGTTCTTCTCTATTATATTTTTATGCACTTTTGCAGCACCATCACCTCATCAGACGATCCCCAATCTAGGCCCTTGTTAATCCACGACATGAGCCACATTGGGGGTCTGGATTTAAACTCAGGAGTGGCTTCCCATGTGGCGTCGTGAGGTTCGGTGATGTAGAACCACTCCTGTTGCCATCCCTTCACGGTCTCCACGAAGGCCCCTTTGGGCCAGGTGAAGTTGGGGAGCTTGCTCACCATGGCACCGCCACAGTACGCATGTGGCCCATCGACCATTCAGCTTCACGTTGAAAACCTTAAGCCATTGGCCGAAGTGGGGGGGGGGGGCGGAGGAGCGCCTCACACATGACTATGAACGCCGAAATGTGGAGGAAGGAATTCGGGGCTAGATCGTGGAAATCTAGGCCATAATAGAACTTGAGGCCATGGACGGAAGGGTGGAGAGGAAACCCTAGTCCGCGGAGGAAGTGGGGGATAAACACCACTCTCTCGCCTTGCTCCGGAGTAGGGATAATTTGTTTTTTGGCAGGGAGCCTATGCGCGATACTCGCGGCCAGGTACCCCGCTTCCCGGAGTTCCTTGACATTCTTATCCGTGACGGAGGAAGTCATCCACTTGCCTTGCGAGCCGGATCCGGCCATGGCTGGAAAGGTTGGGCGGTGGGAAAGATTGAAGCTTGGGCGCTGGAGCTCGAGGATGGGAAGGTTGAGGAAGGAAGAAGGCGTGGGGTAAAAAGATGGATCTTTATCCGCTTATATTGGCAGTGAATATCAAGCGCCCCAACAAGCCTTAAAATTCGCCTGTTCCCAAGGGGTCAACAGGAATCTCCACCGCCGTTGTCGCCGTAGCAAGTTTGTCGCCGAGTTAGGCTACGGACTCAATCTCTTTGTGCTTTCTTTAACTCCGATTCTTGCACAAAGATTAATGCCATGTTTCTAGCCACGATTGAGATCAATACATCCACCTAATACTTCCTCTAGAATTGATTTGATGCAAAAACTTAGGGTTAGGTTTCCGCCGAACTCATTTCGGACCAACCGGTCTGAAGAATTCGGTCTCACCGATTTGTCCCAGGCCAATACACATATACTACTCGGTCTGACCGAAGTGTACGAATCGGTGTGACCGAGTTCACTTTTTCTGTGAAACCCTAACATCTCGGAGTCACCGAACTACGTTTCAGCCTAACCAAAATTGTAGGTTTAGACTCCAAAGCTGCTTCGGTGTCACCGAGTTTGTCATATCGGTAGCTCCGAAATGCTTTCTGTAGAAAAATAAAAATTAAGTTTTTGTGTCAACTTTTTGCCAAAATAGTTGTGCTTTGTGATTCTCACCTACTCTACATTTACCTATCTATTCACAATGTCAGTGTTAGAGATGTCAGACAACAGTGATAGTCAGAACAGGTCAGAGGAGCAAGTACATCTCAGTAAGGGTAATAGTCACTCCAACAACAGCTATGATGAGGGTAGCAGAAGCACCCCAAGCAAATTGCCTAAGGATGCAACAAGGACAAGGAAGAAGAGAACCTCAAATTCTAAAGATGAGGAGTTTGTGATTGATGAGGAGGTCACCTCAAAGAAAAAGGTGCTCAAGAAGGAGTAAGCTGCTGCTGCTGCCATCAAGACTGGTATGCACAAGAAGGCTCCTGCCTAGAGGAAGCTCATGTCTAAAGCTAGAGCCTCCACTCTAGAAACAATGAAACCAAGAGAGGAAGATGCTGATGGAGGAAAGAAAAGGAAGGAAAGGGTCAAGAACACTATGGCCAGAGTGATAGGAAAACCTTCCATGATGAAAGAGTCTGATGAAGATGATGATGAGGAGTAAGCGACAATGCCAAAATCTCAGAAGCTCATGGGGGATGCTATCAATTATGGGGCTGCTCCATCTAAGCCCAAGACAGCCCCCAAGCCCTCAACTCAAGCTCATGCCTCCAAGTCAACTGCACCCAAGAGATCAACCAGAAACATTTTAGCTGCAGAGAAGAACAAGGCCCCAGTGCGTGAAGTTCAAGAGGATGAGGAGCATCAAGTGCTCCGAAAGCTAAAACCCAAGATTCCAGATCATGATGACAATCATCCAATTGCTGAGAATATGAAGTTAAGAAAGGACGGAGGTCTTAGTTCGTGGAGACAGAATGATCCATATGCTGCAAGGAAAAGGACTACTGTGGACTATCGCTTTCAGACCAATGAACAACAAGATTTCTATGATACAGTCATATTAGACAAGAAGCCCATTGTCAGTGACATGAGATGGGTCGATTGGAAATTCATTGATGACAATGAGGATTACTTCCTAGGAGTTCATGAGAGTTTCACAATGAACAGAGTTGACACTTTTGTTGGTCAAAAACTCACAAAATGGAATGATGAAATGGTCATGCAATTCTATTCGACATCTCATTTTTATCCACATGGCACGATAGTCTAGATGACTGAAGCCACAAGGTATCAATCGTCAATTGCTGAATGGACCAAGTTGATCAATGCCCCTGAAGAAGCTGAAGATGACACAGATGTGTATGCCAAGCCCAGAAAGGATCATAACTCCATTGCTCACATGTACAAGGAAATTCCCGATGATGCTTTGGAGACTCACAAGTTTGGATCCATCTACTATCTGCTGTTAGGTCTGACCACGATAAACTATATATTGAGGCACACACTGTTGCCGAAGTTAGGAGATCATAGGATGATCCGTGGTCACTCAATCAACTTCTTCATATGTTTGATGTGCCAGAGAAGTTCAAAGAGATGATCTTGATTGTTGAAACTGTGAAGAAAATTGTTGTTGACCAGAAAAGAACATGTGGGTATGCCCCCACATTCAGATGCTCATCAACTCCAAGATGGTGACAGGGACATATCTTCTAGACAAAGAGCATCTTCCCCTAAGGCCAGACTTTGAGGACAACGTGGTTGTCATGGATGCATCACATCCTACTTCAGTAGAGGCTCTGAAGAAGTGAGAGAAAGCAAAGGCAGCAGAGACTTCCACAATGCCAAATGCTTCAGTTGTCAATCTCAAGATCAAGCAAGATCAAGTTAGTTATCTGCTTGAGGCAACAGTGAGAATAGAGAAAGGACTAGCCACCCAGACTCGAAATCAAGAGAGCCTTGAGAGGATCTTTGAGACCAAACTTCATGATCTAGATGTGAAGGTCACTGAGATTCATATCACTGTTGAGAAGCTACAGGAAGAGACTGAGCATAGGAGTGACATACCAGCCACTAACACTTTTCATCATGTGCCCAGAGCACAAAGGTCTGCAGCAGTGCCAGTTGTCAATGAAACGAGGACTACCATTTCGGCACCTACAGCAACTGCCTCGGTCATTCCTTCAGTTGCAACTCCTCCAGCTCCTCAGACATCTTCAGAAGCGTTTGTAGATACTGTCCTCTCCATGCCATCTACGCATACCGAAGATCATGCTTAGAGTGCCGTATATGACTATGCATTTTTGAGCTTTTTGGTAACTTGTTGCCAAAGGGGGAGAAAGAGTATAGATCATTGGGCTTCGAAAGATAGAGCGTTTTTTCTTTTGTTGCTTCTCTTGCTACTTGCTATTTGATCATTTTCTTGCTACTATTTGTGCTTGTGTGTGAGATACTCTTATGATCATGTATTTGATCATATTATGCTTTAATGTGTGCTTGGATGATGATATCTTAATACTTGTGTATGATCTATCATGTTTCCCTTGGTGATGAGTGCATGTTCTTTATATTCTATCATTCTGAGCACTCCACCAAGATGTATGTGACATGGAAGAGTGACCCATGATCCTAATTGATTTGCATTTGCATTCAAAAGAAAATTTTAAATAATGCACAAATTTAGGAGGAGCTCTCTTGCTTATCACATACTTCGCAAAGCGACGATGTATTTTACTCATATTGTCATTTGTTGAAGCTTTGATCTACATGTTCTCATCAATTACCAAAAGGGGAGATTGAAAGTGTAACTAATCCTGGGTTGTTTTGGTGATTTATAACAACATATAGCACATTGAACTAATATCCATTCAAGTTAAATATTTCAGAAAGTTCAATGATTGGCACGGCATTGACTAGAGATGTGGACCCCTCAAAATGCTAAGGACAAAGATTGGGAACAGCTCAAGACTCTTTATTTCTATTTTAGTGATCAAAGATCACATTGAGTCCATAGAAAAAGCCAATACTATTAAAAGGGGATAAGGTGTTGCTTAATGGTCTACTTGCTCAAAGTGCTTAGTGATATGCACCAAAGCCCTCAACCACTTTCTCAATTCCAAATATGTCCAGAACCTAAAGTGAAACTTGGACCCACCGATTTGATCTATCCGGCGCAACCGAGTTCCTTTGACATATCCTCTGCCAGAAACCCTAATCAATTCGGTCTTACTGATTAGGATCTCGGTCTCACCAATATGGCAATGCAAACTCTTTGTTTCCCTTCATAACATTTCGATCTCACCGAAATGAGCGATTGGTCCCACCGAGTTTGCAATGCAAACTCTCTATTTCTCTTCGTAACGTTTTGGTCTTACCAAAATGAGCGATTGGTCCCACCAAGTTTGCCTGACCAACTATCTGTTTGCTCATTGCTGAAATTAGTCCCACCGAGTTCATGCAATCGGTCACAACGATATGAGGTTTTTCGCTAACCCTAGCCCATTGGTCCCACCGAGTTGATCATATCGGTCCCACCAAGAATCCTAACGATCACATTTTGAACTGAATCGGTCTCACCGAGTTAACCTATTTGGTCTGACCGAGTTGGGTCAAATGTGTGTAACGGTTGGATTTTGTGTGGCGGCTATATATACCCCTCCACACCCTTCTCTATTGAAGAAAGAGCCATCAGAACGTGCCTACAATTCCACTACTTATTTTCTGAGAGAGAACCATCTACTCATGTGTTGAGACCAAGACATTCCAATCCAACCACAACAATCTTGATCTCTAACATTCCCCAAGTTGCTTTCCACTCAAATCATCTTTCCATCATAGCCAAATCTATTATAGAGAGTTGAGTGTTGGGGAGACTATCATTTGAAGCACAAGATCAAGGAGTTCATCATCATCACACCATCTATTACCTTTTGGAGAATGGTGTCTCCTAGATTGGTTAGGTGTCACTTGGGAGCCTCCAACAAGATTGTGGAGTTGAACAAAGGAGTTTGTAAGGGCAAGGAGATCGCCTACTTCATGAAGATCTACCCAAGTGAGGCAAGTCCTTCGTGGGCGATGACCATGGTGGGATAGACAAGGTTGCTTCTTCGTGGACCCTTCATGGGTGGAGACCTCCGTGGACTCGCGCAACCTTTACCCTTCGTGGGTTGAAGTCTCCATCAATGTGGACGTATGATAGCACCACCTATCAGAACCACGCCAAAATCTTCGTGTCTACATTGTGTTTGCCTTATCCAAACCCTTCCCTTTACCTTCACATAAAATCTTTTACTTTCCGCTGCTACACTCTTAGAATCGCATGTGTAGGTTGATTGCTTGACTTGTGCTAAGTTGCTAAAATCTGCCAAGACTTAAAATTGGGAAAACGCTAGATTTTTCTTTGGTCAAGTAGTCTAATCACCCCCTCCAGACCTACTTTCGATCCTACATCATGTACTGCCCCGGAGTCATCCAATCAATTGGTTCTTACTTTCTAACGTGCTTCACCTTTTTCCACTCCCACGCAATATATGAGCACAAGCCATGGATATAGCACTATGGGTGGAATAGAATGCAGTGGTAGAGATTAATATGGAGAGGACAGAAAAGGAAGAAAGTATCACATCGACACGGCCAATCCATGAGCTGTTGAGATGCCCATCAATTGATATCAATGCGAGGAGTAGGGATTGCCATGCAACGGACGCACTAAGAGCTATAAATGTATGAAATCTCAAACTAAAAAATGTCGGATTCAGGGCTCCACAGACCCAAGAAAGGTTCGGGCTCTGGGGCGTGTGTGAAGAACTCAACCTCTCCAGCCAACTAGTTCGTCACCCCCACGACCTAGCTCGATGAACGAAGAAGAAGATGGACATGGCAGTTTACCCAGGTTCGGGCCACCTTGCGATGTAAGACCCTACTCCTGATTTGTGGTGGATTAGCCCCATGATGGCTGAGGATGAACTAGTGCAAGGGAAGAAAAACCTCATGAGGTCTGCTCTGGTGTGGGTGTGTGTTCCTTCTACTACTTGGTGGTGGCTAACCTAAATTTATAGTGGCCTCGGTCCTCTTCCTCCAAAACATAGGCGGGAACGGATCCCACAATGCCCAATTTTAAACGGGACAAGTAGTACATCTTATCCTGATGAAAGGTGGTCTTTGATTGCAAAGCTTCTGGTCGTGCTGCTACAGTGGGCTCGACGAGGACATCTGTCATGCTGTCCTGGCGGTCTTGGTCTTGTTGCACGGGAATGGAAACCTTTGGCTGATTCCTCGGGAGTACGCACCTGCGCTTGCATCCTTAGAACCAAAGAGAAATCCTGCTCATCTGCGCCTATTGGCGCCCGCCTGGCTTTGGTCATCATGGCTTGCATCACCACAACCTCATGAGGTGGGCACCTCCATAGAAATCTCCGCTCCTCACGAGGTAACCTGGGGAGGATGCTCCCTATGGAGGTCTTGATGTCGCCCGCCTCGCGACGCTTGGCCCCTCGCGAGGGTCTTGTCTTGTTGATGTTGTAGACGGGCTGTACTATGCCGTACGTGGAGGCACACCATGGGATGCAGGTAGGCAAGTCTGGGTACCCTGGTTCCCAGAATGCTGACAGTAGCCCCGGGGACCTAGGTGCGTTCGGACTTGGCTTTGAGGCGAAGCCAACGTGCAAGGGGGAAGCACCTCGGGCCCCAATAGCCTGCAGACCAAGTCGACGCGTGGCTCTTGATGGGACGTGGGCGTCTTCACTTCCCCATGCTGCCTCGGCAACTGCCTGACATGCCAACTTCCTGGCATATGCAGAAAGGCCATCATGGCTTGGAGCGTGAGTGGCTGGCGGTTGGCCTTCCTTTGGCTATAAATGGGGCGGTGGGCAGAGCCCCCCAGCCCATCTTCATCTTCTCGCTGCTTGCTCCTTCTTCTTCCTCTTCATCCACCGTCTTGTCAGAGTGTCCATGGCACCAGTGATGTAGTTTTCTGCCGCGGAGAAGGGGAAGGCTCCCAAGGAAGGACCAGGCTTGATGCCGCCAAAGAGAGGTCGCGGCCGCCCCCGCAAGTACGCCGCGACACCGGCAGTGGCTCCCCGATGGTGTGGGCATACACACTCGAAGGCTGGCGCCGCCTCCAGCAGCAGTGGGTGTCGGCGTTCTTGGAACGGGGGTCCCCAGACTTGCCTGCCTGTGGCCCACAGCATGGCTTTGCTAGCAGGCCCATACGGCCCATCTTCATCAACAATTCATTATAGACCCTCGCGAGGGGCCAAGCCTCGCGAGGCAGACGACGCAAGACCTTCTTAGGAGCGGCCTCGCCAGGCTGGCTCGTGAGGGGCGGAGAGTTCAAGGCTAGGCAAACCTCGCGAGGATCTTGTGACGTGAGCCATGACGATCAAGACCAGGAGGGCGCCAGCGCATGCAGTTTCCTTGTTTCCTCTTCGGTGCTAAGGGGGCAAGCGCAGGCGTGGAGTACCGAGGCATCAAGGAAAGGTTTTCATATTGGTGCAACGAGACCAAGACCAGAAGGATGGCAAGACGGAGGTCACCATGGATCCCAAGACGGCGTCACAACCAGAGATTTTGGCAGGCGAAGACTGCTTTTGGCAGGATAGCTTGTACTAGCACTACAAAAAAATACACTTCCGTGATCATACGTGTTTGTCATAGTAGGTCACATTTTCGATCATGCATGTACATCCATGACAAATTTATGATAGAATAAAGATAGTCATACCTGAGCTATCATAGAAGTGTTCCATGACATTACCAAAATTATCATCACGGAAGTGTCCACTTCCATGACGATAAATCGTGCGTCACAGAAGTGCTTTCATCAAGGGTGACCAACACATGGCATCCACCATAACGGAACGCCGTTGCTATCAGGTCCGGTTTTGGATCCGATAACCCTTTAACAGCCCCGACCAATGGGGATTTTCCTCGTGTGAAATCATCATTGGCTGGAGGAAACACGTGTCGGCTCAACGTTGGGACAGATGTCATCCACTCATTGGACCCAAAGCGCCTATGATACGTCGACACATGGCACGGCCCAACAAAGGGGCATTCCTGTGAAAAGGTCGGCCCATTTGACTTGGTCAAAAGGTGGTGGGTCGGCCCGCGGAAAGCATGCGAACGGCCTGTTCCCATATAGCCCATTTACAGCATGCTAACCCAGGGCCCATTTACGGCCTATCCGAATTAGGCCCAGTAGCGTCATCTAGGCCATCCAATATAATTCCAGACCGTTTTAACTTCCGGCCCATGTATGGCCCATGACATCTTTCGGCCCATATGAGGCCCTTATTACTCTCGGCCCATTAACGACCCATGGTAAAACTGGCCCGTAATGAACAGTGTATCAATTTATACCCATTAATGTCATGTGGTGAAACTGGGCCGTAATGAACAGTGTATCACTTTATACACATTAATGGCCCATTATTTCGTTGGACCGTTTTCCAGGCCATGTTATCTTTCGGCCTTCTCGGGGCCCATTTATTCTTGGGAATATTTCCACATTCGTTTACTTACGGCCCGTTATTGTCATTTTCTGCTTGTGGGCCAAATTCAGCCTGTGGTTATAGTCGGCCCGTTTGTGGCCCGATAATACGTTGGGCCGTTTTCATGTCAAAAAAAACCCGTTGGGCTGTTTTCATAGAGTTATCAAATAAGGCCTATTAACGACCCGTTATTGTCCATGAATAGCACGACCCATGATTGGCGAAGTGATGATACGCCCCGTAGAAGGCCCATGGATCCTACGGCCTGTAAAAGGCCCATGAATCGTACGGCCCGTAGAAGGCCCATGGATCCTACGGCCCGTATAGAAGGCCAATGGATCCTACGGCCCGTAGAAGGCCCATGGATCATACTGCATGTAGGAGGCCCATGGTTACAATAGTCCGTTTGTTTCCATGATTATTCTGGCCTAGTTTCCAAAGATAGGTTATTGTGGCCACTAGAAAAACACAGAAAAAGAACTGCAGTTACTACAAGCAAACAACTAAACAAGACAATAAGGAAATAAATAAGCAAGCAATTAATGCTAGCCTATTACCACTATTACACATATTACATCCACCAGGCATCAAAGTTCGCCACCGGTGCAAATATAGGGAACAAAGAAGCATATTACATACACTGGCCGTCAAAATTGGCCACCAGTGCAAATAAACGCGACAGCAAAACAAGAGCATAATTGAAACAACTTCAGAAGAGCTCAAGAAACGTGGTATCCACCATGCTGGAAATAAGCTTGGCAAGCTTATTAGCTTTGTCCTGTTTGGCACTAAAATCCTCCAACGCTTGCTATTGCACCAGAAAGTATGCATCTGAATGCTCCAGGGATTTCCACAATCCTTCCGCTCCTTGTCGTAGCACAGCCGATCAATGTCTTTCAGCTTGTAGTTGAGACTCAAGAAACCGAACTGATTTAGACAATGAGTTTGAATAGGTTGTGCAAGTGGTAGTGGCCAGTAACTCCAACACTAAACCAAGACAGGACTTTGGGGTTGTCTCACTGTCTTCGAGACAGTCTTCCTTAGCTGTTTTATCAGCTTTGTTGGAGACCAACAAGGATGTGTCACTATCCTGAACCTTATCTGCTTTACTTCCTTTACCATTGCTTAATAAGGCACTCTTCCCCAATATTCTGTCAGCATTCTAAAAGAAGAAACAAGCAGACACATAACAGTTTAGCATGTACTAGTATATGAAACTCATTTCGGTGAACCAGTTCATTAGTAAGGTGGACAGGATTAAACTACCAGGTCTTCTATTTCCATGTACTAGTACATAATAAATGCATCTAACAAACATATATCTATGTCCTATGGTCACTGCATTGTCTTGCCAAATCAAAATAGAGACACGGTTCAAATCATATCAGCTCAAGACAAAGCAACAGTGAAAGAATACAAAGCGTGGGAAACTACATGGCACAACAAGATTTCAGATGGGTACCACGGGTTTACATGTACAACAACACTATTGGCTCTGTTGTGATGCTAGTAATGTGCATGCTATGAGAAGTCAACTGTATACACAATTGAAATTGAAATCAATAGAGCTATTGATAAGAGCAAGCCTGTTAAAGAAACATGCGTGAACATACCTGCTGTGCCATTGCAGTTTCGATTGGATCCTTCAATTTAAAAATAAGTTTGTATGAGTAAATACAGTGATACAAGAGCAGAGCAGTATGAACGATAGAAATCATAGTTAAAAAAGGTGTGCCTAGGCTCTAGGCGTTGATGAAACGCATTGCGCATAACTATGCTTAATCTGTGCATAACTGCGCATAAGCATGCGCTTTGGTCAGTAAAGTGCAAGGCGGTGGCAAAACACACAATTAACGCCTAGCGCTTTGTTGAACTATGATAGCAATGGAATCTTAAATTAGAACAGTTGTTCTTCACGTTTAGGCAGTTGTTCTACATGAATAGAGTACAGTAAGACGCAAGAATATAGTACTTAAAAATAGAAAATGAGCTCATAGACCTTACCACATTCTTGGTTCGGGACCAGTAGAACAAGGCGTTCCCAGTCATTGTCCAGTAAATGTGTCTCGGGAGAACGTAAGGGAATTTGATGAGTTTCTTTGCGGATGAAGTACGTTTTCTTCAGGTAATTCCAATACTGCCACCAAGCATTCTTGAAGATAACAGAGGTATTAGCACAGGTTACCTCATCCTGAGTTTCCAAATCGGTCCTTATCTATAGAGAAAAATGGGAGAATTTGCTGTATTATAACCATCATGGAGGTAGGATGTATGGGACAAAGCAAAGTAATTGCCATGAATAACATTACTTACACATAACTCCTGGACAAACACCTGCAACTGGCATTTTCCTTCATCTTCAGTATAATATTTCCACGATTTAACAACATCAAATGCGATAGATGCTAAACTATGACTAGCTGGTTGTGCTTCCTCCACAAGAATAGTCGTTCTAACTGGTGGAGTTGGGGTTCGCCGTGGTAGTACTGGCCCTTTGGGCACTGGAGCTGCCTTACTAACTGCTCTTGTTTGGGAGCTCTATGGTGGAGATGGTGTTGTGTCAACAGGAACTGGGTTACTATCTGCTGGGGTGGGGGTTAGATTGGGTGAAGCTGGTTCTCTGTCCATCGTAGTAGGGGTACAATCTGCGAGAGTTTGGGTTATGTGTGGTAGGGCTGGTTCTCGTGCATGTACAACTGGGGTGCTGTCTCCACCAAGAGGTAGCACTGATTTATTTGAAGACCGTGTTTTTAGTCCGCTAGATGCTGACATCACCCGCTCCAATTCAAATGGCTGATAAACAGGAAACATAGTTGAATGTACAGACATTGTATGAGAGACAGATGCAATAGATAGTGTGGAAAAAAGAGGTCATGAAATAGTTGACATGTATCTTGTTTAACTAAAACGGATAGCATGACATAATTTCACATATATGTCTATCTAAACTGGATAGCATAGCATAACATAATTCAAAGATATGATGAATAACTAAACAGGATCGCATGACATAATTCACCTACATGTTATCTAAGTAATCAGGATCACATCATTTAATTCACATATGTGATTTATATGCTAAACAGAGGGCATTAGATATGATGTCTGAACTAAGAACAAGGTGTTGAATATTGTGTATATGATGTCTAATCTATGCAGTGCAAGACACCATATGCATGATATGAGCAGTATAACCGTGCCAAGTTAGATCATACACCTCGGTGGGGGAATAGGACTGGTTATCTGTCTCTGAATCCATCTCTGAGGAGCTATCGGGACCCAACAAGAGATCTGCTTCGACAGGTAGCACTGTCTGCTCTGAAGGCCTTGTTTTCACTCCAAATTTTCCAATCTCCCACCCAAATGGCTGATTCACAGGAAGAGTAGTTTAATGTACAAACATTGTCGACAAATGGAAATGTAATGAAGAAAATGATGGGCATGATATCATGTAAATATATGATGTCTGGTTAAACATGATGGCATTGCACATTTTACGTATATTATGGCTGGCTAAAATACATGAGATTGCACAATTCCCATATATGATATAGAAACTAAACAGGTGGCATTACAGAACATGTCTAAACTAAGTAGATGACATATAATATGTCAAAACTAGGCACTTCAAGGCAACATATGCACGATATGACTAACATGATGATGCCAAGGTAGAGCAAACACGTTGGGGGGTAAATAGGAGTGGTCAGGGGCGTCTGAATCCGCCTCAGAACAGATATCTTCCTCTGGATTACAATCTGGAGAGGGGTGGGGAGGGTTTGCCATTGAACCCACCATGCAGCGATGTATGCATGACTTTGTATTGCGTGCAAAACTCTTCTCTTTTTCTCTACATGTTCATCATGACTGTGTACAATATCTGACATGCATACGAAAAAAATATGGTGAGATTATGTAAGGAGAGCATGCAGAAATTTAGAGTGATGGTAACAACCAGTGGATGGATCCAAAAATATTGATAGCAGGCTAATGATTGCTTTAATTTAATAAAAAGACAGATGATGATTGCTTTACTATTTGTTTCCCACCCAAGATGAACAACATAGGCATACCCTAGATGAACCAGATATTACACAGAGATACTATTCATTGCTTCCTCTATATGTGCCCCCTACTAATTTACAACTAAAGTTTGAACATTAATTTGGACTTGACTTGGAGTCCAAGAGGTGAACAGGACGATAAAGTAGCAGGTAATTTTAAGCAATGCATAACATAAGAAAAATCAAAAGAGTGCGACCTCTCTTGTGGACCCGTGTACTCCTCAGGTTCATCTGCTGAGTCAATGATGGTGATGTCGTTGCGGTGGGTGCCGGCAGCAGGGAAGGAGATCTGAGGCGGCGAAAGACGGTCAGGAGTGGTGATGTCTGGTTTGGTGGATGTTTCTGTCGATGGAGCACCTCAGGTGAGGTGGACGACCTCGCGGCAGGAGTAGGACAAACCACACAAAGTTCCCTTTGACACCTACCTATAACTGAAGTAACTTTGTAGCGGCTCATTTGGCTTGCATGATTCTAAAAATGCAGGGATAGTAAAAACATCGGAATAGGATAGTAATGCACATGGTAAACAGAGCATTTGTAAACACAGGATTTCTGTCAAGTTGGTTGTTTGGTTTACAGGAATTGGAAGAGCAGATGAATGCCAAGAAAAAAGGCCAAAATAAAGTGAAACCATATGAAAGTGTGTACAGTTAGAATGTTATTCTTGCACTAATGCACTTGGTCTTGTTTTCATGCATACGATTTCGAAAAGTAGGTCTAGGTGGATGTTTTGCTTCATTCCTTTCAAAAAAATGCATGAATAATTGAATAGTAGAGTGCCATTGGAAAATTCCCTACTGCTATGTTTTTTCGTCGAACCAAAATAGCCCTAATGGATCGACATGAATGTATAGTAATAAGTGATGCAACAAGTGTACAACCTCTTTGCCGTGGCCGTGTCGACCTCAGCATCATTGGGTTGGTCGCTGAAGCAATTGAGGCAAAGGTGGCTGTCGGAGGTGTGGAGGAAGATCTGAGGAATCTGTAGACAGCATCCAGGGGACTACTCTGTTGTGATGGATCGTTCTCTCGTTGGAGCAACCCCGGTGAGCCGTAAGACGTCAAGGCTGAAGTAGCACATGATAGACATCGTCAATCTCAAGTGGGATTCTAATAGCATCTCCAATAGATGATGTAAAATAGATGTAAAATTTACATCACCAAAAACCCCGGCCAGCCCTATAGGCCCCCGCCCCCCACCCTGAACCCTAAGATAGATAGTGGGGTACCTCTCCGGCGAGCCCCCGTCCCCGCTGCGTGTGGTTCTTTCTTAACTCTGGCAAGCC
>NC_041392.1:463784379-463787340 GCF_002162155.2 Triticum dicoccoides | reverse complement strand
TAAAAATCAACTGACCCAAAAGTCGATTCAGTCGACTGAAGTGTAGCTAAATCGGAGCAGAGCAGCATCACGAGCGAGGGGGGAGCAGGAGCAGTAGCGCGAGTGAGCGAGCGAGAGCCAGCGTAGCAGCAGCTGGGCGGTCGAGCGAGAGCCGGAGCAGCAGCAACAACGCGAGTGAGCGAGCGAGAGCCGGAGCAGCAGCACCTGGGCCAGCGAGCGATCGAGCGAGAGCCGGAGCAGCAGCAACAGATCCGGCTAGTATGGGCGCCGCAGCCAAAGGGGCCTCGCACTGGGGGAGAGCCGCCGTGGAGATGTCGCTCGCGGCGCCGGCTTGAAGGTAGCCGCTCCATGGGGGTGCGGGATGGAGCACCGTCGGCGCCGGGAGGTCGAGCTAAGGTGAAGGTGTGATGTGATGAGTGTACAACCTCTTTGGTGGCGCCGAGTAGGCCTCGGCTTCGTCCGAAGAGTCGATGAGGATGCTACGGTTCCGGTGGAGCAGGTTAAGGCGGCGCTGTGGGGATGGAGCAGCCGCGATAGACGAGGTGATCGTTGGAGCACCTCCTTGGAGGTGGAGGACGGGGCGACTGAACCGGCGGGACGACGAGATGGACGACGGATCCTCATCCGGGGAGGTGGACGAGGGACATTGAGCTGTTGCGGTGGACGACGTCGTCGGGGAAGAGGCTCCGGCTGGGCAGCGGTGAGGTGGCGGATGGAGGAGGGAGGGGTTTCGCAGCTGGAGCGGAGAGGTTATGGCAGCCTGGGATTTTGAATAGCGAAAATGAGGCGATGGGAGGGGGTGAACCATGACTTAGGGACGCGCTTGTCCAAAATGTAGGGTGTGTTACAAAAGTACCCCCCACCGATTTGAACTAGCGGCCCTTTTGGCTCAGGGTTAGAAGGGTGATTTTGCGTGTCGGGATTTGGCAGCTGGAGGGAGTTTTCGCGCGCGTTGTAATTTCGGGATAGCAAGGCGTGGGTTGTGAAGGCACCAGTTTTGGGAGCACGATATCTGAATTTTCAGGATATAACAAGGCGCGGGTTGAATATTAGAGACAAGCCTAACGTGTAATATTGTACTTGTACGTACAAAATCTATTCACACTTCCCTCAGCCAAAAAGAAAACGAAAAAAATAAAACTATTCACCCCACACAAAGATAGAGTCTTGTCCCGTTTAACTATAAAAATGCTATTTAAAGCTACTCATACCAACAATTTAGTGCAATTAAATGCTATTCGGTAGTATGAATCCATGTTATGTCCAATTAAATTTTTTTGCTTGCTTTATAATGCATGTAACCTACTCATACGAACATTTTAGTGCATTCCAAATGTCTATACTACCACTACAATTCAAACTGAATTTGAATTTGTTTCTCTATTTCAATAAGAATCTACAATCATGATTGTTGCCAACTTCAACCATCATTCGTGTATTACGTTAATAACACACCACATTATTACTATAGAGATAGATATGAACTATGTGTAGTACATGAACTTGAATTCTATTTTTTGAATACACTTGATGTTGATTCCAAATAATAGTACATTTGATGTACTAACTATATATTCGTAATGTTCCATACGTGTACACCGTGTTTATCACACATAGTATAGTGCCCCGCCCCCTACATTATGCCAAGTATTTAGACCTGAGCTGCAAAAGCCACACATTAGCCCAAATAATGATCAATGTTCCATATGTTATACGTAGTACTAGCAAGATGCCCATGTGTTCCACAGAACATCAACATGATCAAGGGGAGGCCTAATTTGCAAATATGGAAAGGGGTGTGGGTATCGTTTTTCAAAATTGCCATAGTTTCTTTCCTATCCGACAGATATAAATCGGACGGCCTATATTGTAGGATGGCACCATCATCAACAACTCCGTTTTTTATAAGAATAGAGATAAAATATATTATATGTAGTATAACATGTTCATAACCACACCATGTGTATCACCATTATATATATTCACACATGCGTCGTTTTACAACACTATGATATATTCTTCAAATATCTGAATTCGCTTTTTATAATGAAGTATGATATCTATTGGTCTTCTACACCCACACAATCCTCTTATCTTTGTAGCTAGCTAGCACTAACTTTCTCTCGTGCATGCAGACGCCCGCATCCCTCTCACCCTCCCTCAGCATTCTCTAGCTCCATTGCGCAAATTTATCTTTTCACTTTAGGTCATTCATCCACGGTGTGTGTAGGCCCCCCCAGCTCCTTCTTTACGGCACAAGAACAAGCTTCCCCTCTTCTCTTATCACCATCCATGCCTCACTCCCACCACTCTTTTCATTGATCTCGTACTCGCACACTCCTTTCCCCTCGATATAGTATGACTCTCGCACCACCTCCTAGATGCATCCCTCTCTCTCTATCCTTCTCCCCGTGCCTCATTTGCTTCTAACACACACATGCATGTGCACCGATCAATCTCCCAACATATACCTAGGTCGATTTAACTATTCCCCCCATCATCGATGTACCTCACAAGTTATGTCTCTCCTTTCTCTGAGAAAGGACGATTGATCTTCCTACGTAGTTATGTCTGCTTACTACGGCCATATCTTTCCACCCACATCATTCATGCATGCCTCCTAACCCGTCTCTCACACGCACGTGCACAGATAGGCAGCCATCCCCTCTCTTATTGATATTGCAGGCGTTCCCTCCGGTTGTCTAGCAAGCCTATCCCACCATTTGTTAAAAGCAACTCCACTACCACCCCCTCCAACACTCTAGCTCCGTCTCTCTCCCAACCTTATTCCTCTCCTACACATATGCATGGATGCCGATCGATCTCCCTTAATACATGAGGTAGATCGATCTCCCTTAATACATGAGGTAGGCCTCTCTCCTCCTCCACACATATACCAGCCATTGTACCTCTATAGTTAATTAGGCCTCCCTCCCCCCCCCCCACCACACACCGATAGTC
>NC_041392.1:463765354-463784189 GCF_002162155.2 Triticum dicoccoides | reverse complement strand
ATAGAGACAAACCGCACCTGTCCCCTCTCTCATTCTAGTAGGCCAGCCACTCTATATCTTTGACTTGGGCACACACAAATTTGATGACACTCTTTATCGACCGCGCGCACAAACACACACACACACACACACACACATCATCCCTCTCTTCGATTCTATGGACACCTCAAGTCGATGATACCTCCACGCTCTTCTCGTGGATCGCCCCCTCTATATATATGATATATACAGGACTCTATTTCACACACATTGCATATGTTACATTTTTTTATTGACCCCCCTCCCCCTAAAAAAACTCTCACGAACCCACACACTATATCTCTCTATGTTTGTATCTCTCTCAAACAACCCCACGTAGGTGGTGTATGTATAAAAGAAGAGAATAGGTGCACCGTGCACACGTACTCACGCTTCGTGCCAGGCCACACCCGCACGGGTACACGGTGGAGCTCATTTTTGGACGAAATGGCAGCCCACGTGCTAATTTGAACGCGTGTAGCAGTTGTTTACCTACGGAGGTCGTGTACCACGCGTGCAGGAAACAAAGTTCAAGTTGATGCGTTGGCACGTTATTTTTAAATGAAGTTATATCTCTCAATGGCACGTACACAGAATATAAAACGATTTTTATGGAGAAAAAGGTAGTCCGCTCCACTATATACAGTGGAGCCTCCCTGCCTGGTTTCTCTCTCTTCAGAGTATCTCACACAAGGCCGCGGTGGCCTCTCTCTCTCACTCGCCGTTGGTCACTGATCCGGTCGCATCCTGTCCACAGTCAGAAAGGGAGGACGTGCATCGTTTCTCCGTTCGATGGCGCCGAGGCAGCACGTCTCGATCTGCGGTACACGCCGTTCTCTCTGACCAAGCTCCGACGCGGTAGGGCCTACGCCACCTGCTCGCCGTCGCAGTATGGGCAGATTCCGCCCGCCGCCGCTCACCTAGTTACATCCTGACGACCTCCAGGTATCCCCTCCAGCCTTGCTCCACTGCCTGTCTTCCCACGTTGCTGCATGTGGATCTTCCATAGTTCTTTGCACAAAACGTAGCTCATCTGGCATACTTTCAGTATTGCAATCTCTTCCTCACACCGTTTTAGACTAACACAGCCGTGTTGTTATCGTCCCTTAGGACAAGGAATATGCTTCTTTTTTGTCGTCGCAACTGTCATCAACAATATTTGTCTTTTTACAAATTTCAAATGGGCATATTTTAGAGTGTAGATTCACTCATTTTGCTTCGTATGTGTACTCCCTCCATTCCTAAATATTTGTCTTTCTAGAGAATTCAACAAGTGCCTACACAGAGAAAAATGAGTGAATCTACACTCTAAAATATGTCTATATACATTCGTATGTAATAGTCCATTTGAATCTCTATAAAGACAAATATTTGAGTAGTCACTCGTTGAAATCTCTAGAAATACAAATACTTCGGAGTATATTTAAGAACCGAGGGGGTAGTGCACAGCCGCATGGGAGACTCAGACCGGTCGTTGCGCTGCATTAATAGTGAGTAATGAGTAGTCAAATCATAAGTCCCACCTTTCCCACTATAAGTTGCTCGAAAGAAGCAACCATCAATACGCTCTTCTTTGAATCCGCTCAGACTACTCCATCCGTCACTGTTTATAGAGCACGCTTCAGAAAAAGAGAAAATCTCTGGGACCAAGGCCACTGGCGATCGGCCTGAAAAATAGCATTGATAGTTATAGCACGACATCTATTACTAGAGGAAGTAATGCGTACACAGATGCATGCAGTGCTTCCACCCTAGGTATACACATGCATGCACGTACTCCACTCTGTAGTACTACATCGAGAGAAAATTGCGGTTACCATGCCCTAATTAATTGAGCATTAAACCAAACGCGTCTAAAGTCTCTCTGGTGGTGGAAATGCATTGAGAGAAATGCATCATAATGAAGCGCGCCCTGTAACTGTGACGGAGGGAGGAGTAGTATGAAGGTGCAAAACCAAGTACGCGTATGGCCAGTCGGTCAACGCACCTCCTCTTGGCATATCACTGACATGTGGGATCGGAGTATGAGCAAACCGATCTCAATTGACGGCAAAATGGCCAACCCGCCGTTCCTTGAGAGACACGAGGAGCGAGAACACATAGACGGGCTCAGACAGAGGCCAAGATATATTCGAGCATGGTTAATCGATATCGTCATTACATGTTGGGCTGCCGTTTTCCGCCCTTCTCCGGAATAAATGTCTACTTTATCAGAGATTAAAAAATACGAGTACATAGGCTCCACCATGCAGTGCTAGTAGTAGTACTACTCGTACTACTAAACCTTGCGCTTGGCTCTTCGTCTCTTTGTGAAATCGAACAATCTGACACATGTTCGGTACTACAGTGTATGCCTCTAGCAATCTGACACCGAATGAACTGATGCATGTCCACCGCCTGGGCGAGGGTACGTTGCATTAGTCAAAAGGCGTAAGCGAGCTTCACCTTGTCCTGCAAGCTTCTCCTTGTTCTGCGAGTTGACAAGACACACCAACAAGTAGTGCTAGTCCATACTCCCTCCTTTCCGGTTAATATGGCTTAATCTTTTTGTGGGTAAATGAGAGAGCTTTATTCATATATAAGCATTCTTAGGATGATCAGCCAAGACACTGGTCACTAGGAAGCGAGGTACCCCGCAAAAAAGGAAGTAGGAAGCGAGGTGTTTCATCAAGCCAGCTCTCGGCCACATTCAAAGTGCAGCAAGCATGGTTTGCAGAAAGATGTGCCGCAAGGTTTGCTGACCTATTTACATGCAGAATAAAAAAAGAGTGGAAATATTACCGAGCGCTCCTATTTGTAACAGGATGTGAGCCAGAATTAAGCGAGAATTGTGGCGAGTGTTCCATGCAATCAACTTCCATTATCACATGCGAGAACCCTCGAAGTGAACCAAATGTGTTGAAGATTGCTTTATAACATTTTAAAAATATAATAAGAGTGCAGACGCTCCTCCATCTGGTTCCTAGTACTACCTCTATAGACTATAGTAGTAGTAGTACTAGTACTAGTAAACTTTACGCTTGGCTTTTCGTCTCTTCGGGAAGTGCAACAATAATAGTACTACTAGTATAGTGTATGCTTCTGGCAATCTGACACCGAATTAACGGTTGCATGTCCACCGCCTGAGCGAACGACAGCTTGCATTAGTCAAAAGTTTCTCCTTGTCCTACGAGCCACCGCGTGCAAGCTTCTCCCGTCTTGCAAGTTTATCCTCGTTCGGCAAGTTGATGGGACACATCAAAGTAATGCTAGTCCATACTGCCTCCTCCCCGGTTAATATGGCTTAATTTCAAACGAGATAAATACACTGTCTGTCACTGTACATTTGTAAAAATACGGTCAGTGGACTTCATAATACGCTCATTGCGCTCAATATATACATTTTCTGGTGTTTATATGGTCACTAGCTCACCCGGGCTGAATATGTGTTTGCATGCATGTGTAGGTTGAGCACTTGAGCGTGATTGAGTGTGTTCCGTCGTCTGCTCGGACATGCATGCATTAGGGCGCCGCGCGCGTTTTTGCGTCCATGTGTACGTGTGACTGTTGCATACACGTAGGGATAGTACGTGTAGGGCCTCTAAAGGAGCAGTCAAATCACACAGTAAGTTAGTCGGAAGAAGAAACCATCATTTCACTCTTCAATGACATGTACGCAATATAAAATGGTTGATATGGAGAGAAAAAGAAAACCACTATATATACACTAGTAGGAGCCTAAGATACGAGCCTGCTTGCTTGGGTTGCTCTCTTCACAAGCATAGAACGATGGTGGCCACACCGCTGGTTACATATCCGGCCTGATCCCGCAGCTAGGGGAAGGGAACAATGTTCTGTGTAGACGCGGTCGATATCGGCGAGGGAGAAAATCCACAGTTGGTGCGTCCCAATAAGGGGTTAATGCGGTATGGGCCGAGCCGCGTCCCAACCACCCATCTAGCTACAGCCCGACGTCCGTTTTGAAAATATTAGTGCATGTCAACAAAATTTTTGTTCCGTTTCGAAAAAAGCATATAAGTTGTTACTTCTTACCCAAAGGATCTTTATATCCAACAGACACAAAATATCCATTCGACTATTCGAAATTACTTTCACTGCTGATCTGATGTCGAGGTATTTGCTGCATCGCCACCAAAACCCACCATCTCTTAAGCTAATGTAGACCGAGCTAACCCCTATATTAGCATATTACTAAGATAAACAAAAGGCACTGTAGAATCATTTAAGACGTGAGCTTGTCAATCTGAATGTGGAGGGGCACCAGGTTAACCTCGGCCAGCAGCTTGTGGAACTGTGAAGAAGGTCAGCTCCTGCATGGCGACGTCGCCGGGATCCCTGCTACTTGTCACCTCCATTTCCACCTTGATGGCATCGGTCCTGCCTTTGGGCTCCCCCGGCGGGCCGTTCGCCCACAGCTTGGCCACGTAGTGCGGCAGTGGGGACGCTCCCGCTCTGATGCAAACGACCGACACGGCGATAGGCGCGCCGATGTCAAGCATGCCGCCGACCAAGAAAAATGTGCGGCCATCCTCCTCGGCGAACAGCAAGAGCCGTGGCTCCGACAGTGGCACTTGCAGCTGGAGCACCTTGCCGTACTGGATCCTGGGCATGGGCATGGGATGCACGGTGCTGATGTGGTGGGAGAGCACTGGCGGCGGGCCTTCGTAGCAGCAGATGGGCACGGGGCATTTGCAGGGCACGAGTGGACACACGCTCTAGTGATCAGCAAGCTTATGCTAAGTGATGTAGAGCCCACAGCCTTCATGCGGGCACTCCACCCTCACCGAGGAGAGGACTGAGTCGACCGCCGTGTTCCGCACATCGAAGCCAGCGCTGCGCGCGCACTTCTGGCACTGCCGCTGGTTCCTGGGCACTCGACGCGGTAGTCCATGCAAGCCGGGTGCCCTCCCTTGCACTGCACAAATCAATCGAACAACACATCAATCAAGAAACATGCACCTTGCTCGATCAGCCGAACGGATGAGGTGTATTCAAACCTCATACACTAGAGGCTTCAAGGGGCGGAGGCACAAGGGGAGGTGGAGCAAGGTGAGGTCCATCGAGAACATAGAGAGCTGCATCGTCGAGTCCTGTTCCGTCTGCATAATCTCGCCCTCCTCGTGCACAACCATATCTCGCTTTATTAAGGCCGGGCCATCACAAAGCTTTACCATCACATATTCATACTACTTCAAGGTGCATTAAATCAACACATGCAAGTATCAAAATGAGAGTCATGGCATGCATGCATTGTAATTAATGCATCGGTAAACGTAAATTATTGAAATATATCGAGTGTAGTGCTTTGATGTGTTGCGTCAACTCATACAAGCTCTAGAAGTTTGATTACTACAATGCCCTCTCTGCTTAACCGCACCTGTCTTTGGCTGCACGACAAGTGGGCCACCGACCTGTTGGGCCCACCTGTCATGGACACAAAGGCAAGAGCAGTAAGTCAATGAAGTTGCGTCCCTCCCTCGCCCATGAGCATGGTGGCTGGCAAGACTAGGAGAAGCTTTCGTTCGCTACATGCTCTCCCTCCCGTATGCGGTGGACATGCAGCAGTTCAATCGGTGTCCGATGGCTAGAACCATACTGCAGTACTCCTCCACTACAGTAGTACCCCATCATTGCCCCTGTTTGAATCCATGGGTTAGAGTTAGTTTGGGTTAGTTTGGACTCAACTAACCCAAAAATATCCAAACAGGAGGGTTAGTTTGGGTTAGATGCATCTAACTCATCCAAAAAATCTGACCCACCCAAGAGGTGCTTATTTGGGTTAGTTCTTCTCAGGACCACTAAAAAACACCTTTTTCTCTCGCTCATCCCGAGGCAGATCCCTCCTCACTTCCTCGAAGCTTCTTGTTCTCTCCCTCCCTCCCTCTCGCACCGCCCGTGAAGGCGCCTCGCCGTATCTGCGCTCCATCTAACCCTACTATCCAAACACCTTTTTGGTTAGAGTTAGTTCAGGGTTAGAATCGAACTCTAACCTCTAACTGAGTTAGAGTATTGATACGTCTCCAACATATCTATAATTTTTGATTGTTCCATGCTATATTATACCCTGTTTTGGACATTATTGGGCTTTATTATACACTTTTATATTATTCTTGGGACTAACTTATTAACCGGAGGCCCAACCCAGAATTGCTATTTTTTGCCTATTTTAGGGTTTCGCAGAAAAAGAATATCAAACGGAGTCCAAACGGAATGAAACTTTCGGGAACGTGATTTTCAGAACGAACATGATCTAGAGGACTTGGACCCTACATCAAGCAATCAACCAGGAAGGCACGAGGTAGGGGGCGCGCCTACCCCCCCCCCCCAGGCGCTCCCTCCACCCTTGTGGGGCCCACGTTGCTCCGTCGACGTACTCCTTCCTTCTATATATACTACGTACCCCCAAACTAGTAGATACGGAGCCAAAACCCTAATTCCACTGCCGTAACTTTCTGTATCCACAAGATCCCATCTTGGGGCCTTTTCCAGAGCTCCACCGGAGGGGGTATCGATCACGGAGGGCTTCTACATCAACACCATAGCCTCTCTGATGAAGTGTGAGTAGTTTACTTCAGACCTACGGGTCCATAGTTATTAGCTAGATGGCTTCTTCTCTCTTTTTGGATCTCAATACAAAGTTCTCCCCCTCTCTTGTGGAGACCTATTCGATGTAATCTTATTTTGCGGTGTGTTTGTTGAGATCGATGAATTGTGGGTTTATGATCAAGTTTATCTATGAACAATATTTGAATCTTCTCTGAATTCTTTTATGTATGATTGGTTATCTTTGTAAGTCTCTTCAAATTATCAGTTTGGTTTGGCCTACTAGATTGATCTTTCTTGCAATGGGAGAAGTGCTTAGCTTTGGGTTCAATCTTGCGGTGTCCTTTCCCAATGACTGTAGGGGCAACAAGGCACATATTGTATTGTTGCCATCGAGGATAATAAGATGGGGTTTATATTATATTGCATGAGTTTATCCCTCTACATCATGTCATCTTGCTTAAAGCATTACTCTATTCTCTTGAACTTAATACTCTAGATGCATGCTGGATAGCGGTCGATGTGTGAAGTAATAGTAGTAGATGCAGGCAGGAGTCGGTCTACTTGTCTCGGACGTGATGCCTATATACATGATAATACCTAGATATTCTCATAACTATGCTCAATTTTGTTAATTGCTCAATAGTAATTTATTCAGCCACCGTAATACTTATGCTCTCGAGAGAAGCCTCTAGTGAAACCTATGGCCCCCGGGTCTATTTTCCATCATATTAGTCTTCCAATACTTAGTTATTTCCTTTGCCATTTATTTTACTTGCATCTTTATTTCTCTTTATCATAAAAATATCAAAAATATTATCTTATCATATCTATCAGATCTCACTCTCGTAGGTGACTGTGAAGGGATTGACAACCCCTTTATCGCGTTGGTTGCGAGGAGTTTATTTGTTTGTGTAGGTGCGAGGGACTCGTGTGTGGCCTCCTACTGGATTGATACATTGGTTCTAAAAAACTGAGGGAAATACTTATGCTGCTCTGCTGCATCACCCTTTCCTCTTCAAGGGAAAACCAACATAGTGCTCAAGAGGTAGCAAGAAGGATTTCTGGTGCCGTTGCCGGGGACTCTACGCAAAAGTCAACATACCAAGTACCCATCACAAACCCTTATCTCCCGCATTACATTATTTGACATTTGCCTCTTGTTTTCCTCTCCCCCCACTTCAACCTTGCATTTTTATTCGCCTTCTCTTTTCTGCTCACCTTTCTTCCGCTATGTCGGAATCAAAAAGGGTTCGGGGTTCTCTCCCGAGTTTTAGTACTTTGGACAATCCTTCTATTCTCGCTAAACTCATAAATAAAGATGCTATGGAAAGACCTACCGGAGTTATCAATGAGAATCTTAATAATTTTGATGAAGATGATTCTAGAATTTTTTGTTATTTACTTGATGAATCTTTGAAAGATGTTTGGGATAGACTATTAAGGATTAGGGCTAGCTATGTGCCTCAATACCAAATTAAAATTTACTTAAAAAGCTTTTATGTTGCCCTACCTTCTTCTTTTAAGCATGTCTTAGATTCTATATTTGAAGAAGATTTTCTTGAAGGGGATGCCATAGACACTTATGAAAATATTAAAACCATATTTGGGCACCCCATGAATGAGAAAGTTGAGTCTACATCTCTTTTGCTCTCTTACCAAAACAAATCTATCAAAGAGATGAAGGCTAGCTTAGATACAAATTTCTGTAACGTACTTAATCTTTATTCTACCATTAAGAGCCATGTGCTTTATCAAAATAGAAAGATTAATTCTAGAGATAGCACGTTTGCTCTTTTCTTCCCTAAAACCAAAGATGGCAATACCTAGATCTATCTTCGCTTTTATGCCTAGCTAGGGGCGTTAAACGATAGCGCTTGTTAGGAGGCAACCCAATTTTATTTTTATTCCTTGATTTTTTTCTCCTGTTTAGTAATAAATAATTTATCTAGCCTATTTTTTGTTGTGTTTTTTGTGTTTAATTAGTGTTTGTGCCAAGTAGAACCGTTGGGAAGACTTGGGGAAAGTTTTTTTAATCTTGCTGTAAAAAAACAGAAATTTAGCGCTCACGGGAACTGCTGCCATTTCTATTTGGAAAGTCCTATTTAGTTAATTATTTTTGCAGATGATTAATAGATAAATTCCTCACGTCCAGCGATTTATTTTATAATTTTTGGGGTTCCAGATCTTGCGTTAGCTACAGATTACTACAGACTGTTCTGTTTTTGACAGATTCTGTTTTTCGTGTGTTGTTTGCTTATTTTAATGAATCTATGGCTAGTAAAATAGTTTATAAACCATAGATAAGTTGGAATACAGTAGGTTTAACACCAATATAAATAAATAATGAGTTCATTACAGTACCTTGATGTGTTGTTTTCATTTCTTTCCCTAACGGAGCTCACGAGATTTTCTACTTTAAGTTTTGTGTTGTGAAGTTTTTAAGTTTTGGGTAAAAGATTTCATGGATTATGGAACAAGGAGTGGCAAGAGCCTAAGCTTTGGGATTCCCATGGCACCCCCAATATAATCTAAGGACACCTAAAATCCAAAGCTTGGGGATGCCCCGGAAGGCATCCCCTCTTTCGTCTACTTCTATCGGTAACTTTACTTCGAGCTATATTTTTATTTACCACATGATATGTGTTTTGCTTGGAGCGTCTTGTATTATTTGACTCTTTATTTGTTAGTTTTCCACAATCATCCTTTCTGTACACACCTTTTTGAGAGAGCCACACATGATTCAGAAATTGTTAGAATACTCTATGTGCTTCACTTATATCTTTTGAGTAATATAGTTTTTGCACTAGTGGTTCACTTATATCTTTTAGAGCATGTTGGTGGATTTGTTCTATAGAAACCATTGTTCTCTCATGCTTCACTTAGATTATTTTGAGAGTCCTACAAAACAGCATGGTAAATTTCTTTAATTATGTTAGGCATTCAAGATTTATAATAAAATTTTCTTATGAGTGTGTTCAATACTATTTGAAGTTTGATACTTGATAATTGTTTTGAGATATGGAGATGGTGATATTAGAGTCATGCTAGCTGAGTAGTTGTGAATTTGAGAAATACTTGTGTTAAAGTTTGTGATTCCTGTAGCATGCACGTATGGTGAACCGTTATGTGATGAAGTCGGAGCATGATTTATTTATTGATTGTCTTCCTTATGAGTGGCGGTCGGGGACGAGCGATGGTCTTTTCCTACGAATCAATCCCCCTAGGAGCATGCGCGTAATACTTTGCTTTGATAACTTGTAGATTTTTGCAATAAGTATATGAGTTCTTTATGACTAATGTTGATTCCACGGATCATACGCACTCTCACCCTTCCACCATTGCTAGCCTCTCAAATAGCGCGCACCTTTCGCCGGTATCATACACCCACCATATACCTTGCTCAAAACAGCCACCACACCTACCTATCGTGGCACTTCCATAGCCATTCCGAGATATATTCCATGCAACTTTCCACTGTTCCGTTTACTATGACACGCTCCACCATTGTCATATTGCTTTGCATGATCATGTAGTTGACATTGTATTCGTGGCAAAGCCACCATTCATACTTCTTTCATACATGTCACTCTTGATTCATTGCATATCCTGGTACACCGCCGGAGGCATTCACATAGAGCCATATTTTATTCTAAGTATTGAGTTGTAATTGTTGAGTTGTAAGTAAATAAAAAAGTGTGATGATCATCATTTTTAGAGCATTGTCCCAAGTGAGGAAAGGATGATGGAGACTATGATTCCCCCACAAGTCGGGATGAGACTCCGGACTAAATAAATAAATAAATAAAAGAGGCCATAAAAAAGAGAGAAAGGGGCCAAATAAAAAATGAGAGAAAAAGGGAGAAGGGACAATGCTACTATCCTTTTACCACACTTGTGCTTCAAAGTAGCACCAAGATCTTCATAGAGAGTCTCCTATGTTATCACTTTCATATACTAGTGGGAATTTTTCATTATAGAACTTGGCTTGTATATTCCAATGATGGGCTTCCACAAAATGCCCTAGGTCTTCGTGAGCAAGCAAGTTGGATGCACACCCACTTAGTTCTTTTTGTTGAGCTTTCATATACTTATAGCTCTAGTGCATCCGTTGCATGGCAATCCCTACTCACTCACATTGATATCTATTAATGGGCATCTCCATAGCCCGTTGATACGCCTAGTTGATGTGAGACTATCTTCCCCTTTTTGTCTTCTCCACAACCACCATTCTATTCCACCTATAGTTCTATGTACATGGCTCACGCTCATGTATTGCGTGAAGATTCAAAAGGTTTGAGAACACTAAAAGTATGAAACAATTGCTTGGCTTGTCATCGGGGTTGTGCATGATTTAAATACTTTCTGTGGTGAAGATGGAGCATAGCCAGACTATATGATTTTGTAGGGATAACTTTCTTTGGCCATGTTATTTTGAAGAGACATAATTGCTTAGTTAGTATGCTTGAAGTATTATTATTTCTATGTCAATATTGAACTTTTGTCTTGAATCTTTCGGATCTGAATATTCATACCACAATTAAGAAGAATTACACTGAAATTATGCCAAGTAGCATTCCACATCAAAAATTCTTTTTTTATCATTTACCTACTCGAGGACGAGCAGGAATTAAGCTTGGGGATGCTTGATATGTCTCCAACGTATCTAAATTTTTTGATTGTTCCATGCTATATTATACCCTGTTTTGGACATTATTGGGCTTTATTATACACTTTTATATTATTTTTGGGACTAACTTATTAATTGGAGGCCCAACCCAGAATTGATGTATTTTTCCTATTTTAGTGTTTCGTAGAAAAAGAATATCAAACGGAGTCCAAACGGAATGAAACCTTCGGGAACGTGATTTTTGGAACGAACATGATCTAGAGGACTTGGACCCTACGTCAAGCAATCAACCAGGAAGACACGAGGTAGGGGGGCGCGCCTACCCCCCAGGCACGCCCTCCACCCTCGTGGGGCCCGCGTTGCTCCACCGACGTACTCCTTCCTCCTATATATACCTATGTACCCCCAAACTACCAGATACAGAGCCAAAACCCTAATTCCACTGCCGTAACTTTCTGTATCCACGAGAACCCATCTAGGGGCCTTTTCCGGAGCTCCGCCAGAGGGGGTATCGATCATGGAGGGCTTCTACATCAACACCATAGCCTCTCCGATGAAGTGTGAGTAGTTTACTTCAGACCTACGGGTCCATAGTTATTAGCTAGATGGCTTCTTCTCTCTTTTTGGATCTCAATACAAAGTTCTACCCCTCTCTTGTGGAGATCTATTCGATGTAATCTTCTTTTGTGGTGTGTTTGTTGAGACTGGTGAATTGTGGGTTTATGATCTAGTTTATCTATGAACAATATTTGAATCTTCTCTGAATTATTTTATGTATGATTGGTTATCTTTGCAAGTCTCTTCGAATTATCAGTTTGGTTTGGCCTACTAGATTGGTCTTTCTTGCAATGGGAGAAGTGCTTAGCTTTGGGTTTAATCTTGCGGTATCCTTTCCCATTGACAGTAGGGGCAGCAAGGCACGTATTGTATTGTTTCCATCGAGGATAACAAGATGGGGTTTATATCATATTGCATGAGTTTATCCCTCAACATCATGTCATCTTGCTTAAAGCGTTACTCTGTTCTCTTGAACTTAATACTCTAGATGCATGCTGGATAGCGGTTGATGTGTGGAGTAATAGTAGTAGATGCAGGCAGGAGTCGGTCTACTTGTCTCAGACGTGATGCCTATATACATGATCATACCTAGATATTCTCATAACTATGCTCAATTCTGTCGATTGCTCAATAGTAATTTGTTCACCCACCGTAATACTTATGCTCTCGAGAGAAGTCTCTAGTGAAACCTATGGCCCCCGGGTCTATTTTCCATCATATTAATCTTCCAATACTTACTTATTTCCTTTTCCATTTATTTTACCTGCATCTTTATTTCTCTTTATCATAAAAATACCAAAAATATTATCTTATCATATCTATCAGATCTCACTCTCGTAGGTGACCAGTGAAGGGATTGACAACCCCTTTATCGTGTTGGTTGCGAGGAGTTTATTTGTTTGTGTAGGTGCGAGGGACTCGTGCGTGGCCTCCTACTGGATTGATACCTTGGTTCTCAAAAACTGAGGGAAATACTTACGCTGCTCTGCTGCATCACCCTTTCCTCTTCAAGGGAAAACCAATGCAATGCTCAAGAGGTAGCAAGTATCCAAACAGGGCCATTGTTCGACTTCCCGAAGAGGCGAAGAGCCAAGCATAGCCCGGATGCTTGTGTGCCAGTTTCATGTGTAGAGTAGTCTAGGATAGCATGTACCATGCATGTAAGCTTAAGTGCTTGTTTGGTTCCAAATAAGTCACCAACTTATAAGTCGAAAAGTGAAAAAAGTGACTTATTTTGCCAAACAGACCCAACTTATAAGTCACCCGAACTTATAAGTCACCCCCTTTTGCGTGGGTCCCATCACCTTTACGTAAAAAAACAAGGTGAGAAGGTGTGTTCAGGTGACTTATAAGTCAGATGACAACCAAACATGCGTGACTTATAAGTCACTGGTTTTAAGTCACCTGACTTATAAGTCAGGTGACTTATTGGAACCAAACAGGCCCTAAAATCGTTGGGGTCGGCTCCATGCTATATTTTTGGTTAAAATAATCTTCAGGACCTACCTGTCATCTTGGTGATTCTAGTTTGCATGCTCATCTGGTCAAGATAGGAATATATATTTTAATTTGTGGTGGGGTAAATGTTAGAGGTTGCAGCAAATGGAGTATTGTACACTGCGGGTCTCTCAGCCAATTTTAGAGGCAACCATGTGGGGCCAGTGCTATGATGTGTCGCGTCAACTCGTACAACGAGGAGAAGCTTGATTTTACTACTACTACACGCCTTCTCCCTCGCCCATGCGCGCGGTGGCTCACAGACGAGGACATGCTTTTGCTTATCCCTCCCGCTCGCGGTTGACGGACATGCAGGAGTGGATTCAAACATGCAGCAGTGGATTCGATACTGTAGACGCAGTAGTAGTAACATCATTGTTTGTCTTCTCAAAGAGGCAAAGAGCCAAGTTCAACCTGAATGTGGCAGTTGCGAACCTTGGAGCACGCATATAGCCAGGCTCTTGCATGAGACAAAATTGCTATGTGAGCCCACTATCGTAATACTACTTGCTAGTATAGCCCTGTAAACCAGAAAGGAGTATTTGCCTTTCTAGAGATTTCAACAAGTGACTAGACTACACTGAGATGGAGTACATATGGAGCAAAATGAGTGAATCTACACCGTAAATAAATATGTAGTTCTCTCTTTTTCCTCTCGGCCTTGGTCACGGTGCACAATATTGAGTATTTCATCTCCACCGACGACCCCTTCCAGCCTCCACAGTCTATTGTTCATCCACCATCGACCTCCTCCAGCCTCCACCAGGGACTATTCATCCACGGGCTCCTATTCATCCAGCCTCCACCGCGCGCTACTCCATCGGCTACTATTCAACCAGCCCTCTCCACGGGCTCCTGTTCAACCACCCGTCCACTGTCTACTGTTTATCCTGCCCTCTAGGGGGTGGTCTTGTTCAACCTGCCCTCCACGGGGTCCTATTCATCCAGCCCCAACTGGCTCGATCAATCGAGGTCCTGTTCATCCAGAGGCAACACCACGGGATCCTGTTCATCCACCCCCACTGGGAACTGTTCATCCAAACCCCCCAGCAACGCTCACTGTTCATCCAGAGGCAGCATCGATCGGCTTCAGTTAGCAGTAGTAGCGAAGGAATCGCTCGATCGGGTTCAGTTAACAGCCATCGATCAATCGCTCGGGTTCAGTAACGTGTAGCCTGTAGTGCAATCGCCCGGGTTTAGTTAGAGCCCAACGCCTCACACCCACGCGCGTGCGTGTACGAGAGAAACACGCATCGCTTTGCCCCGACCACCCAACGTAACCGGGAACACCCCGATATTTTCCTCGCCCTCGCTTCTACCACGGTTTTTTCTGTCATGGACGGCCCAAAGAATGTCATGCAGCTGCGTCTCCGGCACGCCCAGGACGAAAAGCCCATTTTCTGTCATAGAAGTAGGACCCCACCACATCTATGATGATACCGGGTTTTGTCACAATTATCGTCATAGAAGTGTCATAAGTATGACCGAAAAAAATTTCGTTCGGCCCAAAATGTCGCGGATGTGTCTTTTTCTTGTAGTGTAGCTGTCCCCCTTCAAATTGGCCATTGTTGGCTCCCTTACCGCTCAATATTTGGGGAGAGTACCAGGGCCTCTATAAATAGGACTAGCCACCACCGTAGATGGGGAACTCATCTTGGACCGGATCCTCACACACACAAGTCCACCGAGCACAACAACAGCTCATCCTCAGGAGGTTGTTCTTCCCCTTGTACTATTCATCATCATCCCCAGAGGCAATCCACCACCACCACACTGGAGCAGGGTATTACACCACAATGGTGGCCCAAACCAGTATAAATCGTGTGTCCTTTGTGTTGCGAGTTCGTTAAGTTAGTTTGTAAGATCTTAGCTAAGTTAGGACGTGGATAGATAGGGGGAGATCTTCGCGCGCACCCTAGTGTTCTAACCATAAGGGTTTTGCCGGAACCTGTGATCCGACAGTGGGGGTGCGTCCTCCTGTGGCTGAAGTTGTCGTGGCCGGGGTGGCCGTGGCGATGGGGTGAGGCATCTGGCGGCCGTTCAGCCACCGCGCCCGCGATCCCACATGGTCGATGCGGCCTCGGAGTTCATGGTATGGGCGGAGGGTCTTGCAAGCATCTTGTTCTAGCTGTCGTGCTTCTTTGTGGCAAGGCCTCCAGGGTGGAGTTCAAGGTCACCACCACCGGTAACGTGTTCCTGAACCGCGGGTGGCAGCCGTTGGCCCATGCGTGCGGCCTGTAATCACTACTGTAGGATGCTGCTAACACGAGGCTTCGATCAGAGACCCTTTGAGAAACTATGTGCGATGCCATAATCACAAACGGTGTTGTATGAAAACCATCAGAAACGTATAAAATGTTTGCGATGACGGATGCATCAGACACGGTTTAGGTTTTAGTTGCCTGTGTGATGAAGGGCATATGGCTCAGTTCAATTAACTATTTGCGATGAGGAGGAACAAAAGAAACGGGCAGCCAGATGAAGGCGTGTGCGATACACAACATACGGTTCACTTGGATGAACTGTTTGTGATTAGGCAACACAAAAGAAACGAGCAGCCAGATGAAGGTGTGTGCGATATACAACATACGGTTCACTCGGATGAACTAATTGTGATTAGGCAACACAAAATAAATGGTCAGCCAGATCAAGGTGTGTGGGATATACGGCATGCGGTTCACTCAGATGAACTGTTTGCGTTGACACAAGACTACAGAAACGGTTCAACTTAATAGGACGTGTGTGTTGTGCGATGGGATTGTATGCGGTTCACTCGGCCCTTGTCGTCAGTGTGTGACCTCCGTGGCAACCATTCGCTCCCCAAGCGCTTCTTCGTGTACCGTGGCAACCGTCCACCAACTCTTCGCCTTCCCCTCTCAATTTGGAACTGTTGTCACATGCTAGCTCTTCCTCCATCCTCTATTTCCTTCACCCTTCCTTCTGCCATTGTTTAATCGTCTTCTCTATGGAGGGAACAAGACGGAAACGACCCCGTTATTCTTGCCTCGATCTGAATGATGATGCGGTAGAGGAACTGATTGATCGGTGCGACGTCATCACCTCAGCTAGCATGGCAGGTTCGTTCAAGACCATTCTCGACTCAACTAATAACATCATCTCAAGGAACCCAAGGGTTCAGGAGCGGTTTGGTCTCCCCTATCTTCTTCGCCGTGACCCTGCTGACTGGCGCGGGGATGAGGGAAGCCTCGCCTTGTATAAGTTGATGCCGCTTGATAATCATACGTATGATGTTAAGGTGCCATCGCTTGAGGGTAAGGCTTCGGTAGGAGCAAATGGAGATTGGGTTGTTTATATTGGTAAAACTATGAGTGGCAACTTGTGAATGTGTACACTCGTCACCGGGTTCCACTTCAAAAAATCTCAGACAATTGCCCTGAGGTTGAGTACACCGGTATTCTTCGTGAGTTCAAATACGATCATGCTGACTGTTGTCTACGGAAGATAGCAATTTGTTGAGTTCCCAACCACTGTTGGGGTTATAGGAATGCTTATGTTGTCGCTATCTTCGACAAGCTTGTTGCCGTCCTTCGTGGTTCGACTCGATGGATATTGCTCAAAAATCAGTTTCTATACACGGATGAGCACTGTGATGCAATTCAATACGAGGATCTTGTGTTTGCTGCCACCACTCATGGCACTGTTTTTGCATGGAATCCTAATGATTTCGGTACATTTGTGTTCCATCGTAATTATAATTGTTTCACCCACATGCATGCGGGTTAGCTAGTTTCCCTTTACTAATTAACCTTCTTGTGTTTCCAAGGTCCTGTGAACATTCCACCACCCATAATTTCAAATTTTATTCACGAGCATGAGGACGAGTAGGACCCATATAATTAGTGGCGCCTGGCAACTTATTCTGATGGATCACCTCTTCTTGTCTGTATACGAGGCACTGGTGATGTTACTAAGGAAGCATGTGTTGTCTCGTATGGTCGCACTCTCCGGACCTATTCCAACATACGTTGCCGGGTATTCAGGATGGATACTGGTGTACTAGCGCCAACACCTTCTCCCTGGTTCAGTATTGAAAGTCTTGGAGGAAACTCGCTCTTCCTTGGACAAAACTATCCAATGATGGTAGAAGGCAATCCAGCTGCTGTTGACACAACGTTACTACCATTTATGAGAAGCAACTGTATCTATACCTCGGACATTACTATGCTTCCCTATTGTCCTAATATGGGTATTGAAATAGGCCGCTTCAGCCTGGATGATCAGTCCTGTGTTGGTCTCGAGTTTGACAGTAGCTGGCCCTTCCCAGAGAAACACTTCTGGTTCAAAGCAAGCATTTCCAACACCGACGAGTGGTTGAGCTGAAGTTCATTTCATCGCTTTATTATTTGTTGTGTGAGAAAAACTTTACTAGAATGTTTTGTTGGAAATGATCTATAATCCAACGTGTATCCTGGTTGTCATTATGGGTTGATGACTTGTTCTATGTAATCACTGGTACATTTGCATATGCTTCCATGAACTCACGCCTGCTAGTGGTGTCCATATGGACAGTGCTAGTGATTTTTGTTGCAAAACTTAGATGGTGCTAGTGATTTGTAGCTGCATATTTTGACAAATCGCAGTGTTAAAGGTTGTCAAATGGCAATGTTACTAGATAAACAAATGTCAATCTTTCTAGTTTGAGAAATGGAAACATACCCAAAATGACAGATATGAAATCTTACCCAATTGTTTTTACGTGGTTGCACACGGGTCATGCAAAACAACTGTTTGCGTTGAAGGGATGCAGAAATCCTGCACGACACATTTTCCCTTGGCTTCCTAGGGAAGCTGATGGTCTGCATACGGGTGTTCTAACTAAAATGTTTGTGATGAATGTTCTATATTTAAAACCATTGAAGTTTTTTTCAAAAGAAAATCGTTTGTAGTCTGTACATTAAGAGAGAGAAATGCAAGTTCGTTCAAACCATATCTTTCATTCAGTCACACTGCAAATTTATATTCATATGATCGAGAATTCGAGATAAAGTATTAAACCCCAAAAAAACTATTTCGGGCGGCGGCGGAGGCGGCGTGCCGTGCCGTGCCGTTGTTGTCGTTCTCGTCCTCCGGGACGCTGTTGTTGAAGTCTTCAAGGCAGCATAAAATGTTCTTCACATGTAAATCAAACATCATGTCGTCGCATGATCGACGGGCGGGGTGCGGGAGGACGGCAACTGGCGCCGCAGAGAGGTAGCGGTCGACGGCAGTGTCCCATGCCGCTGAGGGGGGGGAGCGCATGGGCATGGGCACGGGCGCGGCGGGTGTAGCCAAACGTACGAGGACAGGTGCCGCGGTGGGTGGATGGGTGCGCACGGGCGCAGCGGATGCAGCCAAACGCACGGGGGCCTGCGGCACGGTGGGTGGAGGGGCACGCACGGGCACTGGCACTGGCATGTACATGAGCTCGCGCGGGTCCGTGCAGAGCTCGCTAATGCCCACGGCTTCCAGCTCTGCGATAGTGCTTGGCGACCGGCCCGTCAATGCTATGGGGATGGTCACTGGCGTGAGCGCGGGGATGGGAGCTGGGACGGGAGCGCGGGCAGCAACCGTCGTGGCTAGCTCGTTCTG
>NC_041392.1:463660620-463764786 GCF_002162155.2 Triticum dicoccoides | reverse complement strand
AGGAATGGGAGGCGAACAATAAGGCTGCCCGTATTAAACAGCGGCTCGGGTGCCGTTAATGGAGAGGAAGGCGGGAGGCCATGGAAGTCAAAGGGCTTGCTTCCCAGTGAGCCTGCGCAACATAAATCTCACACGCTTCCCGGTGAGCCTGCGCATTGGAGAACAGCTTGCACGCCTCTCGGTCAGCCTGCACACCGGACTGCGCTCGCACGCCTCCTGTCCAGTCAAGGTCAAGTAGTTGTCCGCACGGCACCTCCTACAACCATTAAAACCAAAACACGTGGCGTCACGTGAATGGTTAATAGAACGCACACGTTTTGAATTATACAAATCTTTGAGATATTAAGTAGCAGCTATTTTTTCAAAATGCCTTTGTTGGCTATCATTAATCGAGTGCGCCTTCTCTCAAAATGTACACAAAAAATACCACATCATACCGGGCGCCATTACATGGTAGCATGCCAAGTTTCATGAATTTCAGACAAGTTTTGGATTTACTAGAATTTAAAAACCAGACATCTCAATGTTTTGTCGGCAATCAACAGTGCCCTTGTGTTTGAAATTTATTCCCATTTATTGCATGGGACCTAAGCATGCACCCAAGGACACAGATTTGATTCAACAAATTTATATGCACTAGAGCATGTGCATGTAGTTCAAATTTGAATTATGCACATAAATGCATTGAAAACTCAGTTAATTCATAAAAATGTCCAAAAGAACCTCGAAAAATCACAAAAATTGACACAACACTCCTCTTGTTCTACGTTGACACGAGAAATTTTTTGGAAGCAATAAGAGGCAGTGGATATTGTTTCGTCCCCAAAGATGGGGCGTTCCCTACCGAAACCATGATGCTTGTTGTGAGAAGCTCCGGTTTGTGAGAAGCATATACCCAAACCTGCCCCAAACGGGACAATTTTTTTACCACGACCTGTTGGTGCCGCTCCATGAACGCATGCCAAGTTTCATGAATTTCAGACGGGTTTTGGATTTACTAGAATTTTAAAACGAACCATCTCAATGTTTTGCCAGCAATGAACGGTGCCCTGGTGTTTCAAATTCATTCCCATTTCTTGCATGGGACCTAAGCATGCACCCAAGGACACATATTTGATTTTTCAACCAATTTATATGCACTGGAGCATGTGCATGTAGTTCAAATTTGAATTATGCACATAAATGCATTGAAAACTCAATTATGCATAAAAATGTCCAAACGAACCTCCAAAAATCCCAAAAATTGACACAACACTCCTGTTGTTCTATGTTAACACGAGAAATTTTTTGAAAGCAATAAGAGGCAATGGATATCGTTTCGTCCCCAAAGATGGGACGTTCCCTACCGAAACTAGCATGTTTGTTGTGAGAAGCTCTGGTTTGTGAGAAGCATATACCTGAACCTGCCCCAAATGGGACAAATTTTTTAACACGACATGTTGATAGAGCTCCATGATAGCATGCCAAGTTTGATGAATTTCAGACGAGTTTTGGATTTACTAGAATTTAAAAACCAGGCATCTCAATGTTTTTCCGCAATTAACAGTGCCCTGGTGTTTGAATTTCATTCCCATCTCTTGTAAGCGACCTAGAAATTCACCCAAGGAGACATCTTAGATATTTCAACCAACCTTAGTGCATTAGAGCATGTGCTTGTAGTTCAAATTTGAATTATGCACATAAAATGCCTAGAAACCCAGCTAATGCATAAAAATGTCCAAACGAACCCCGAAAAATCACAAAAATTGACACAACACTCTTGTTGTTCTATGTTGACACTAGAAAATATTTGAAAGCAATAAGAGGCAATGGATATGGTTTCGTCCCCATAGGTGGGACGTTCCCTATCGAAACCATCATGCTTGTTGTGAGAAGCTTATACCCGAACCTGCCATAAGCGGGACAAATTTTTTACTATGGCATGTTGATGCCGCTCGATGATAGTGTGGCAAGTTTCATGAATTTCAGGCGAGTTTTGGATTTACTAGAATTTAAAAACCAGGCATCTCAATGTTTTGCCAGTAATCAACAGTGCCCTGGTGTTTGAATTTCATTCCTATCTCTTGCATGGGACCAAGAAATTCACCCAAGGACACACATGTGATTTTTCAACAACCTTAGTGCATTGGAGCATGTGCTTGTAGTTCAAATTCGAATTATGCACATAAAATGCCAAGAAAACCCAATTAATGTATAAAAAGGCCAAACGAACCCCGAAAAATTCCAAGTTTGAACACGACACTCCTATTGTTCTATGTTCACACTAGAAATTTTTTGAAAGCAATAAGAGGCAACTGATATCATCCCGTCACCAAAGGTGGTACGCTCCCTATCGAAACCATCATGCTTGTTGTGAGAAGCTCTTGTTTGTGAGAAGTTTATACCCGAACCTACCCCAAATGAGACAAAATTTTCACCACAGCATGTTGATGCCGCTCCATGATAGCATGCCAAGTTTCATGAATTTCAGACGAGTTTTGGATTTACTATAATTTAAAAACCAGGCATCTCAACGTTTTGTCGGCAATCAAAAGTGCCATGGTGTTTGAATTTCATTCCCATCTCTTACATGGGACCTAGAAATTCACCCAAGGACACATGTGATTTTTCAACCAACATTGGTGCATTACAACATGTGCTTGTAGTTAAAATTTGAAATATGCACATAAAATGCCTAGAAAACCCAGTTAATGTATAAAAAAGGCCAAATGAACCCCGAAAAATTCCAAGATTGAACACAACACTCCTTTTGTTCTATGTTGACACTAGAAATTTTTTGAAAGCAATAATAGGAAACAGATATTGTCTCGTCCCCAAAGGTGGTACGTTCCCTATCGAAACCATCATGCTTGTTGTGAGAAGCTCTGATTTGTGAGAAGCTTATACCCCATCCCGCCCCAAATGTGATAAAATTTTCACCATGGCATATTGATGCCTCTCCATGATAGCATGCCAAGTTTCATGAATTTCAGACGAGTTTTGGATTTACTAGAATTTAAAAACCAGGCATCTCAACGTTTTGTCGGCAATCAATAGTGCCCTAGTTTTTGAATTTCATTCCCATCTCTTGCATGGGACCTGGAAATTCACCCAAGGACACACATGTGATTTTTCAACCAACTTTGGTGCATTGGAGCATGTGCTTGTAGTTCAAATTTGAATTATGCACATAAAATGCCTAGAAAACCCAGTTAATGTATAAAAAAGGCCAAACGAACCTCAAAAAATTGCAAGATTCAACACAACACTCCTGTTGTTCTATGTTGACACTAGAAAATTTTTGAAAGCAATAAGAAGCAACAGATATTGTCTCATCCCCAAAGGTGGTACGTTCCCTATCGAAGCCATCATGCTTGCTGTGAGAAGCTTTGGCTGTGAGAAGCTTCTACCCAAACCTGCCCCAAATGGGATAAAATTTTCACCACAGCATGTTGATGCCGCTCCATGATAGCATGCCAACTTTCACGAATTTCAGACGTGTTTTGGATTTACTAGAATCTAAAAACCAGGTATCTCAACATTTTGCCAGCAATCAACAGTTCCTTGGTGTTTGAAATTCATTCCCATCTCCTGCATGGGACCTAGAAATTCACCCAAGGACACACATGTGATTTTTCAACCAACTTTAGAGCATTAGAGGATGTGCTTGTAGTTCAAATTTGAATTATGCACACAAAATGCCTAGAAAACCCAGTTAATGTATAAAAAAGGCTAAACGAACCCCGAAAAATTCATTCCCATTTCTTCCATGGGACCTAAGCATGCACTGAAGGACACATATTTGATTTTTCAACCAATTTTTATGCACCGGAGCATATGCATGTCGTTTAATTTTGAATTGTGCACCTGAAATGGCTAGAAAACCTGTTTAATGTATGAAATGTCCAAACGAACCCTAAATAATTCCAATTCTTTTACGACACACATACAGTTGCATGTTCACTGTAGATAAAAGGTCTAGCAATTCAAACACCATCCATTGTCGTTGTGACCCCATTTTGTAATTCAAATCAACTAGATCCCACACAGTTTGTGCTCACCAACCGTGTGAGATGTAGTACAGAATATCTTGGAGCACCTTTGGTGTATAGTACGCCTATGGCTTACGCAGGAAGGTGCGTCTGCTACAGTTCATAGCTGGTGTGTCAAGCACACTAGCTCGCTCCCCCAAAACTCCTGCCTCTGCATCCCTCTCCGCTTCAGTCCCTTGATTCAAATTTTCAGTAGCCCCAACATTTTACTCCCGCCTTTACATCCCTCGCAATCTCAAAAATATCTGCTCGCCCTTCATCCAAATTGTTAGTAGCCCCGCCTTGTTACTCCCGCCTAGTAAAATTTTCAGTTGCCGCAGTATTTCCTCAAACACAATCTTCGCTAACACAGACACACACAACCCTCGAAACCATTGGTAGGTCGCCGCCATTGTGTGCTGGGGAGCTCGAGTAGCCAATGGCCAAAAAGAGGTTTATCGCGGACTTTTCCCCCGACGCCAGCAAGGTAGCCGCCGAGGTGTCCCCGTCGTCCTCCGCGGGCCCGATCCGCCATCGCCGGTCCCCCGATCCGCCCGCCGCCGAACCCTGCGCCGGTTTGAGGACTTCCCCGTCCTCCCCCAGACCCGGCAGCCGACGAAGTCCTACCTCGGGGTCCGGCAGCGGCGGTGGGGGACGTGGGTCGCCGAGATTACAGACCGAGAGACCCACACCTGCCGGTGGCTCCGTAGCTTCCACACGACCGAGCTCGCGGCTATGGAGTACGACCGCTGGCAGGTCCGCTACCACGGCGCGGCGGCTAGGCTCAATTTCCCCTTCGGCATACGTCCGGTCCACCTCGTACCGCCAGAGCCAGGGGTGGTGAGCTCAGCTATGGCGCGGGGAGACCGCGAGGCATGGGAGCGTCTCGAGGCCGAGGCCGCTGACGTGGCCTACATGCAAGAGCTCCGCCGGCAGCACCCAGAGCTCTTGGAGGCGAAGCGGGCGATCTTTGCCGGCGCGGAGGGCAGCGAGGTTACCGCGCTCTCCTCCGATGACAAGGTCGAAGGCGGTGAGGACGGCGGCGCGGAGGGCAGCGAGGTTATCGCGCTTTCCTCTAATGACGAGGTCAAAGGCGTCGGTGATGGTGGCGCGGAGGGCATCGAGGTGGGCCCCGAGGATGAGGAGATCGATGTCGGTGAGTGGAGGAGTGCCTTCCCCGATGACCCCGACGACGGTACCGGCCCGGACCCGGCTCGCAGCACACCGTACATGACTAGGAAGGATTGGCTCGACCTCTACTTCGACCGAAAGTAGTTTAGCTTAGTTTAAATTTATGTTTTATGTTTGGTTATGCAAAACTATCTATGTTTATGTTTGAATGCATGCTACTTTCGGTTGAACCTGCTTTGAACTTGATCAAATTGAAGTTAACAACCTTAAGTTTAGGGGATCGACTAGAAAAGGCTAAAAATTGCTGGAGTATATATATATATCCACTAAGGGTTTTAGTCCTTTTACTTTTTAAGGATCACCTAGAGATGTCCTTATGACTTGTTTATTTCAGTTCTTCACAATGTGATGCTCTATATGTGCAACTATTTGCTGTGCAGTTTAATTTCATCAATAACAGTTTCAACAATACCACTATGAATTACGATATTTGGTTGCTATTAAGGATATTGGAGTTAGCATGCCTTTTTGTTTTTCAATTGTTGTTTAGCAACATGCATTGTTATGAATGACTAAGTATGCAACCCCATGCTACATAGCAACAAGGCAGAGTGTTACCTTAATGTTCTGATGATGTCTAGATATACATGTAATAAAATCTTATATAATGGGATGGATGGAATGTTGTACTACATCATTTTTCAATTGTTGTTTAGCTTCTAATATTAACTTGGTGCTTTTAGGTACATATATCATTTCCAAAGATCCACACTCTGACCCTTTCTGCACATGGGGCAATGAGATATTCATGAATCAGCATCAAGTGAGGAAACTGATAAACATTGTTACTAAAATGTGTCAAAAGATGTCAACCGAACTATTTGTTTACACTTTATGCAAGACAACAGTGAACTGCGGGATGATAAGTAAGAACCCTGTAGCCTTCTTTTGACTACCCGTAATGAGTTATGTTAGATGATAATATCTGAATCTTCCTTCTTTTGTAGTGGATATCATTGCCGGCCGTCCATCACAAGGGGTTGCACTAGAGTCATGCATGCCTTCTGCATCTAGGAGAGCACAAAGGGGCCATTCTGCTTCACCTTGTTCAGCAACTGGAATGTCTGTCGCCTCTTTCTTTACCATCTCTAATAGTACAAGTATAGAACCCTAGTCATTCTTTATTTGGTGCTTATGTAATTCTTAATCATATGTACCTGTGAATTGAATAATGCATTGGTTGTTTGAACCTGATGGATATGAATAAAACTATAGCCTACTTTCAAGTTTAAATTAGGTACAATTCTAAATAGAAGCAATTAAATTAGGGTGAAATTATGTTGTGCAGGTCATTACGGCACACACGGTTCATAAAACAGAAACGTTTGTGATATACACCATAATCTGAGACAATTCACAGAGAGGAAACATGTGCAAGCATGCACACAGTTAACATTCGCAAAGCGTGTGTGATGTTAGACACTATCACATACGGTGCGGGAAAACTAAATGTGTGTGATTGTCTACCTATCGTACACGGTTTATAATCATGAACTATTTGTGATGTGCTAGGCATCGTAAATCTCCCGTGCATGGAATCTGCCTAGAATCTGCCTGGAAAGCTCCCGTTCTTAGAATCTGCCTGGTTTTGGGCAGAACCACACAACTCCGATTTGCGATGGCAATGCGAGCACAAACAAGTAGCAAGGATGAAGCGTTTGGGATATTTGAGATATCAGAAACGGTCATATAGGGACAACTATATGCATCAAGGCTCCCTATCCCCAACGGTTTCTGTGTCATGTGGGAAGGACCCCCCTATCGCCCACACTCACTTGGTGACGGTTCCAAATGCCATTGTGGAAAGGGGTAAAAAACTGTTTGTTTAGGACCGACGCGCACCAATGAAGGGAGGTCAACCCTCCACTTCAGGTATGACGGCGCCACGACCCTCTACGTTAGGTTCTTTGGGGAGGATGGCAGGCGCATGGGGTGCTTCCCGAAGAGCAACAATGATGACGACGACAACTTCCACCCATCTGACGACGACGGCCGGAGGGTCGATAGCATCCTTGGCGGTGAGCTTGCCCTTGGCGACAGCCATGATACCTCCAGCGGCGGAGGCTCCTCGTCTGGGGAGAGTACGTGCGACAGCAACTACGATGAGTCGCCACACCATCGAGCTCAGACTAGGGAGGGCGACGAGCCGTCGGGCCCCAGTGAAGCAGGAGGAGGACTCTGACTAAGCGCAGCATTGTTGGAGCCAAGCCTCAGGAGCTGCTGTAGTTGCGCGGCTGCTTTCACTTCTTTCTTTCTCCAGCATCAGAAAAGTGGAAAGCCATGTTGGGGCATGTAATGGACCATTGCACCTGTGCCATTATGTTTATCATTTTTATATTGCATCCTGATATCCGTGTTGCCGCTGATTGTGATTGGGATGACTTAGCTTGTGCTTGCGGTAGACTCCCATGCCGTGAGAGCTAGCTTCTCCGGAGCTTGGTCTTCCTGCGCCCCTTGCTCCGGAGAGGTCCTCCAAAGGTATCCTTCTTGAGGATTCGAAAGTCCTCAGGCCTCGGGAGGCACCCTGTGGTTGTGGCGTTAGGGGACCTCCGAAGATGCCATACCTCACGCGAGCCCTCGATCGAGCATGGGCCGGTCAGCGCTGGCACACCATGTTGCGAAGCCGAGGGGCACAGACTTAGGTGGGCGTGCATGCATGTTGGTTTGTTTAAGAGCGTAACACGAGGATAAAGACGCCAAAGGCTAGGACACTGAGGCTTTGGCGAGGTGTGTTCGTGGGCGACCCCGAGCGCACACACCGTGACCATCCCCTGCGTGTGAGACGCGCGAGGAAGAGCAACGGGCAATTGCTACTCTCCCTAAGGCAAGACCTAGAAGAGCGAATGACGCAAGGCGAAAAATTTCCCAACCATCCCAAAATAGAAGACGCAAAAACCTCAAATTTCATTCAAGAAGTTGCAAACTAGCTATAGAACGCAAGCAAAAGAACAGCTGCGTTTAGCACCTACAGTAGTCTTCATGTCTTCCCACCAGCGCACAGCATGGGGCTCCACTAGGAAGTGTGTGGGAGCCCCCGTGAGGCCCATGGGCGGCACTCAGGAGACCCTGGGGTGTGTACAGCACTAACTCATTATTACATGAGTGTGTCACGAGCAGACACTTGAGAGGCGCATGACCTCGATCATGGATAGAACTTCCGGAGGTGCTGGATGTTCCAGGCATTCTGGATGGGGACCCCATCCTGTGTCTCCAGGCACACGATGCTAGGCCTGGAGACATGGGTGAAAGTGCAACTAATCCCTGGGTGGTTTTTGTAATTCATAACAACATATAGCTCATTGAACTAATATCCTTTCAAGATGATTATTTCAGTAAGTTCAATGATTGGCATGGCATCGACTAGAGATGTGGACCCCTCAAAATGCTATGGACAAATATTGGCAAATGCTCAAGACTCTTCATTTCTATTTTAGCGATCCAAGATCACATCGAGTCCTTATGAAAGCCAATACTATTAAAAGGGGATAAGGTGCTGCTTAATGGTCTACTTGCTCGAAATGCTTAGTGATATACTCCAAAGCCCTCAAACATTTTCTAAAATCAAAATATGTCCAAAACCTAAAGTCAAACTCGGCACCACCAATTTGATTCATTCGGCGTCTCCAAGTTCATTTGACTTAGACATAGCTAGAAACCCTAATTAGTTGAGTCTGACCGATAGGGATCTCTGTATTACCGAGATGGGATTGCGAACTCTCTGTTTCCCTTTGTAATGTTTCGGTTTCACCGAATGAGCGATTGGTCCCATCAAGTTCGCAGTGTAAACTCTCTGTTTCTCTTTCGTAACGTTTCGGTATTACCGAAAGGAGCGATCGGTCCCACCGAGTTTGCCCGACCAACTCTCTATTTGCTTGTTATTGAAATCGGTCTCACCGAGTTGAAGTAGTCGGTCAAACCGAGATCAAGTTTTGCCCTAACCCTAGCTCATCGGTCCCACCAAGTTGATCCTGTCGGTCCCACTGAAACACCAAACGTTCACATTTTGAACTGAATCGGTGTCACCGAGTTCATCTATTCGGTCTAACCGAGTTGGCTCTTTTGTGTTTAACGGTTAGATTTTGTGTGGAGGCTATATATACCCCTCCACCCTCCTCTCCATTTGTGAGAGACCATCGGAACGTGCCTACACTTCCAACATTCAATTAGAGAGAGAACCACCTACTCATGTGTTGAGACCAAGATATTCCAATCCAACCACAAGAATCTTGATCTCTAGCCTTCCCCAAGTTGCTTTCCACTCAAATCATCTTTACACCATAGCCAAATCTATGAGAGAGAGTTGAATGTTGGGGAGACTATCATTTGAAGCACAAGAGCAAGGAGTTCATCATCAACACACCATCTATTACCTTTTGAAGAGTGGTGTCTCTGAGATTGGATAGGTATCACTTGGGAGCCTCCGTCAAGATTGTGGAGTTGAACCAAGGAGTTTGTAAGGGAAAGGAGATCACGTACTTCATGAAGATCTAACCAAGTGAGGCAAGTACTTTGTGGGCGATGGCCATGGTGGGATAGACAAGGTTGCTTCTTTATGAACCCTTCGTGTGTGGAGCCCTCCATGGACTCACGCAGCTGTTACCCTTCGTGGGCTAAAGTCTCCATCAACGAGGATATACAATAGCACCACCTATCAGAACCATGCCAAAAATCTCCGTGTCTACATTGCATTTTCCTTTCCAGACCCCTCCCTCTACATTGCATATTTTTACATTCCGCTGCTATACTCTTAGAATTGCATGTGTAGGTTGATTGCTTGACTTGTGCTAAGTTGTTAAAATCTGCCAAGACTTAAAATTGGGAAAAGGCTAGGTTTTTATTTAGTCAAGTAGTCTAATCACCCCCTCTAGACCTACTTTCGATCCTACAAGTGGTATCAGAGCTTTCGTCTCCATTTGCCTTGATTTCCATAGCTTTGGTGATCATAGCCTTGGTTTCACAACGTAGGAGAGTATGGCGTCTAGTGAGTGAAATTACCACCGTAGAGGTCCTTACTTTGACGGTACTAATTTTGCCAGTTGGAAGCATAAGATGAAAATGCATATTCTTGGGCATTACCCTGCCGTTTGGGTTATTGTGTGTATTGGCTTGCAAGGTGAATTCTTCGATGGAAGAGAACCGAACGATGAAGCAACCGTGGAAGAATAGAAGATGTTGCAATACAATGCTCAGGCTTGCGATATCCTCTTCAACGGATTGTGCCCCAAAGAATTCAAAAAAATCAGCATCCTTGAGAATGCAAAGGAAATTTGGGATACTTTGGTTGATATGCACGAAGGTACCGAGTCCATCAAGGAATCCAAATTGGATGTGCTTCAAAGTCAACTTGACAAGTTCAAAATGAAGGATGGTGAAGGTGTTGCTGAATTGTACTCTAGGCTTGCTCTCATCACAAGTGAGATTGTCGGCTTAGAAAGTGAAGAGATGACCGCCAGATTCATCATCAAGAAGATCCAAATAGCCTTGGAAGGAAAATATGATAACGTGTGCACATTGATCCAAATGATGCCCAATTACAAAGATCTCAAGCCAATGGAAGTCACTGGTAGAATTGTTGCTCACGAGATTACACTCAGGAATAAATAAGAGCTTCACAACAAGTCTACTTGTGCATATAAAGCTTCATGTGTGATGCTCCTACATCATCAAGTGAGAAAGAAGTCTTCAATGAAGAATTCAACCTAATAGTGAAGAACTTCAACAAGTTTTACATGAGTAGAAGCAAAGAAAGAAGTTCCAAGTCAAGGTCCTACAATGACAAAAGGTCTTCTAGTTGTGATCGTAATTGCTACAATTGTGGAAGACCCAGACACTACTCTAGTGAGTGTACGACTCCCTACAAAAGAAGAGAAGACTCACCTAAAAGGAGAAGCAAATGAGAAGAATCACCACCAAGAGAAAGAAGGAGTAGAGATGATCCTTATGAACGAAGACCCGCTCGTAGAAGCAAGGATTTGGAAAGGAAGGACAAATCATCACAAAGCTACACAAGACGAAGACATCAATCTCATGTTGGTGAATGGGTATCCGGCTCTGACTCCGACAACCACTCCGAGAGAAGCTATCACTCCAACTCCGAATATACTGAAGACGATGGTGTTTCCGGTCTTGCACTTGTGTCATACAACTCCTATGACATATTTGATTCACAAAATGAAGGGATTGGAAGTTGCTTCATGGATAAAAGCCCCAAGGTATCACATCCCGAGTATGTTGATTTCAATAGTGTGAAGATGATTTGCTATGTGATGATGATTTACTATAGATAACTCTAGTGATGAAAACTATGATGAAGTTGCTATTAATCATGCTAATCAATATGAAACGAATGACGATGATAAGAAGGAGATTGAGCATCTAACTAAATAACTAAACACTCTGAAGTTAGCTCATGAAACTACCTTAGAGGATCATCCAGAGCTTTTAAAGACTCATGAGAAGCTACGCTTTGAAAAGATTAATGTAGAGCAAGAGCATGGGTTATTGAAAGCAATCAATTATGATCTTGGTAAGAAAAGTTCTTATTACATTGCCAAGTGTTTCCTCTTGTCTACTTACGTGCCACAAGTAAAATCTAGCAACAAGAGTAAGAACGATTCTTCTTCTAGTAGTAACAACAATCATGCTAAATCCAATGTTGTTGCTTCTAGTAGCTCTCTTGATTCCACTAATGAATCTCTTAGCCAAGTTACGCATGAGCAAGAAAATAGCTTATTGAATGGAATTATAGAGAAAGGTGTTTACCAGAGCCTTGCCGGGAGTAATCAATTTGAGGAAATTGTACGCAAGCAAGGAAGGCATCGGAAGAATCAAGGTGTTGGTTGTGAACACAAGTTCAATGCCAATGGAGTTGAGTGGGAAGAAGATCAATACCCCAAGAAAAAGTTTGTTCCTCAACAAGAGAAGTATGATCTCACTACTTTTAAGGGAACACAAGCTCAATATGATCTTCCACCAAAAGACCACAACCTAAAAGGCAAGGACAAGATTCAAGAGGAGATTGATGCATTTGAATATACTCCTAAGGCCTTGGTCAAGTGGGTTCCCAAGACTACATCAAGTTCTACTTCATCAAGTATGACAACAACTCCCAGGATTCCCATCAAGATGATGTGGATCCCAAAGAAGAAGAACTAGAGAGTTCTTGAGGGTGACTCCGCCAACACACTTCACTCATATTAATTTGGCAAGGACAAGTGAAATCAACCTTCACATCTTGCACAAGTTCATGGACTCACAAACCCTCTTGTTGGTAAGACAAGGGACAAGGTACCCTAATGCTTTAATGGACAACATCTTGTGTGAACTTCACTCTATGTCTATGGATATCCTTGCATGTTCCTTGTGGGACTAACCCATGTAGCTATTGAAAGTGCAACTCACTCCAATGGATTGCTCCAAATGATCTACTTCACCATTAAGCATCTACATCTTCAACACATACAAGAAGTCATCATCAATGATACCCAAGGTTAGTTCATTCGTCTAAGGGAGGATATCACATCTAGGGGGAGCTTTGCTCTAAGAATTGAGCTAAAGCAACTCTAATGGTGTGAACACAACAATGCTTTATGTAAAAGTGGTAACCCCACTTGTGCTTAAACGATGAGTATGACCTACGATCAAATGTTCTCATTTGACTCCTCAGTCAATATACTCATATATAGATGACCTAGTCATTGCCAATTGCTTGATAGATGCTAGAGTGTTTGTGCATGCTTTGCCACATATTTTATTTGCTATCTTTTGTGTGAGCATGTTGGTTGCATATGTTTCCCATTCGAAGACATCCATTTGTTACTTTCACTACAAAAAAATACACTTCCGTGATGATACGTGTTTGTCACAGTAGGTCACGTTTTCTGTCATGCATGTACATCCCAGACGATTTCATGACAGAATCAAGATAGTCATACCTATGCTGTCATAGAAGTATTCCATGACATTACCAAAATTATCATCATGGAAGTGTCCACTTCCATGCCAATAAATCGCGCCTCACAGAAGTGCTTTCGTCAAGGGTGATCGACACATGGCATCCACCGTAATGGGTCACTATTAAGCTACTGGGTCCGATTTTGGATCCGATAACCCGTTAACAGCCCGGACCAATGGGAAATTTCCACGTGTAAAATTCTGATTGGTCAGAGGAAACACGTGTCAGCTCGTTAGTGGGTCAGATAGGCGCCTATGATATGTCAACATGTGTGACGGCCCACCACTGGCCCATTTAGCTTACAAAGGCCGGCCCATTTGACTTGGTCAAAAGTTAGCAGGCTGGCCCATGAAAAGCTTGTTAACGGCCTCTTTACAAATAGCCCATTTTACGGCCCGGTAACTGACGGCCCATTAGGGCCTACCCTGAAATCGGCCCAACAACGTCATGTGGGCCGTGAATATAACACGAGCCCATTTCACTTTCGGCCCATGTATGGCCCACGATGTCTTTCAGCCCATATGAGGCCTTCGTATCTTTAGGCCCTTTAGAGGTCCACGGTGACTCTAGCCCATAATGAACAGTACATTTTTTGTACCCGTTAACGGCCCATGATTCACATGGGCCATTTCCAGCCCATGTTAGCTTTCGGCCTACTGACGGCCCATACATTCTTGGGCTCCTTTTTGGCCCTCGATTACTTCCGGCCCGTTACTTGCATGTTCCCCTAATGGGCCAAATTCGGCCCGTGGCAAGAGTCGGCCCGTTTCTGGCATGTTAACCCATTGCGTCGTTTCTAGCCCGTCCTATATTTTGGCCCATTAACGACCTATTTATGCCTATGATAGAATTAAGCATTTGCTATCCTCCGGCCTGTTAACGACCCGTTACCGTGCTGGGTTGATACCAATTACGCCCATTTAAGACCCATGTAGACCCATTTATCTGACGGCCCGAGGCCCACCGATTCTACGGCCCAATTGGAGGCCCATTTATTGACGGCCCATAGGAGGCCCATGGATCCTACGGCCCATAGTAGGGTCAAGGTTACCACGGTCCGTATATGGCCCATGGTTGTTGCGACCACTGGCAAACCAAGGAAAAAGAATACTAGGAAATAAATAAGCCCGAAACAAATGCTAGGCTATCAAGGAGATTGCACAGATTACATCCACTAGGCATCAAAGATCGCCACCAATGCAAATATAGGGAACACCCTACACTATACAAAAATGGCTTGCCGTTTTCTTCAGCCGGTGGTTGCACATTAATAAAAAAATTGTATCGCAACAAAACAACTTACAACTATAAAACAAAAGGAAGGTTGGCACAAAAGATAACAGTCTGGCAGATAAATGCACCACCAGAAGTTCAGAAGCTCAGTTCATTTCACCTGACTAATACATTTTCATGTTGTATTGTCCGATGGAGCACCATAACCTTCGCCTTCATTTCTCCTAGGCTCCTGAACAACATAGCTAATGTCTGTTAGTCTGGTTTCAAAACCATGCATATCTTGACGACATCGAACCATGTCTATCCTTGTTTCACAAAGGGTCTCTGTTCGGGAATGAACTTGTGTCTGGAGAGCAGATATAACATTATTTTGAGCTTGCATATCTTGATCATGATGCAGTTTGGATGAGATTCCTTAACAACCAACCCAATATTACGCAGGAACATACTTTTTGCACTGTTAGTGGACAGGTACCGACCCACTGCAGCAAGAGCTGACATTGAGGTTATAGTTGCCTCGCCACCTTCAGAAGGTGGCGGTTCCACCATTTTTTCCATCGCATGCTGAAAAGTTGAGTTTTTACATTAGTAGTACCAGAACATATGACCATGTAAAATATTAGTTGTATTTTACTGCAAAGTACATAATAAAACCAGGTTCCAAACATATGGCCATGTACCATGGCTAATGTATGGTCTATTTCTTCACATTGTATTGACAACTAAGGATAAAGTGCAAAGTTTATAATATAGTAAGCATAGTATGACATCATTCATATCACAAAACAACTGAGAACAGACAAACATGCAATTGTAACATTGTGTGGGTATGTCCAACATGGAGCTAGATTACAGGTCAAGATAAAAGGAACATCACTCCTCTCTTTTAAACCTTTTAAGGTGCAATGATACGCTAAGACAATTGTGTATAAAATTGAAAAGAGTAATAGACATTGGCTGCAAACAATGCAGTTCAAGGCACAAGTCAGAGTAAGTAGTAGTTAAAAGGCATGAGGATTAAGGACTTACAACAGCGGCTTTCACTTGTGTAGTCATGCCCTTCATCTTGCTGGTGTGACAGTCCTTGAAGATTTCCACATCATTTGGTTCATGTACTTTTTGGTCCTTGTGGGCTTTCCCCTACATTTGGAACAAGTCAATATAGATCTGATAATATGGTACAATGAAATGAGTGAAACTGTTGCTAATTATAAGAGCCTCGCCGTGTGCAATATAGCTACGAGATCCTGTCATCTGTTGGAATTTCACTTTCGTACGGTTGGCCTTGTTCTTTGAATAGTTCACCTATAAGAAGATAGATTTGTGTGGCACATGTGTAAATAGGACTTCAACATGTGATCTGATCACATATATATAATGTACCTGATACTTCAGATCAGACCAGTGTTTAACGAGCCCTCTCAAGTCTTCATCTGATATATTTTCCACTAGAGATGTTTTGGCAAGTTCACTATTAGCCTTGCCTTAAAAGTAAGTTTTCCTCAAGTTATACCAATATTGTCGTAGAGCAGACCTGAAAACATGGGTGCTAGCTTGTCTGGTTGCATCATCTTGGCTATCCAACTTGAACCTCATATGTTGAAAATTATGGGAGTCTCATTATCAGCAACCTAGAAAGTATGGGACAAATCAAGATGATATTACTAGTTTCCATACATAACCATACTTACAGATAAATGGTCGAGGAAGGTGTTGAACTGGGTTTCGTCTTTGTCATTCCTGTACCAAATTCATGTTGGGAGGATACGTACGTGACACCTAACGGCAACCCCTGCCTTTGATACTAACTTGGCTGACTCTATAGCATCACATGGCTTTTTAAACCTGCCTCAAAACGGATCTCCATTCTTCCTCCTATAGATTTCGTTAACCTATCGAGCATTATCCCTTATGTTTGTTTCCTCTTGCGCCTAGGTTCTAGTCCAACAGTGAACATAGGAAGTGTTAGTTTACATCAAACTGTGAGACTACATGTAAAGAAGCATGCAACTATAACTTGACTCCAGCAACTACCTTCTTGCTGTTGAAGCTCACAAAGTTCATCTGATCTTGCCAACTCATCTTGTGTCAAGAATGCTTCGGATGTAGTGTCAGGTGGCAAGGGAGCGTGGAACGTGCTGCTAGCTGAGTTGACCAACGAGTAAATCGTGTAGCTGGTGGTATTGTGGAAGGTGTTGCAACAACTACGGCTGTCTATGCTTGTTTGGTGGCAGCTATTTGTTTTTGTTTGCCTTGTTCTGCAGCTTGTGTAGCATGATATACATTGTTTGTACAATTTTCCGCTGGACTTTGACCTTCTATTGAACCATCAGTACCAGCAAAATCTGTAGGATTCTTCTGCTTCCCTTTCCCTATCATTCTGTGTTGCTTCCTCGTTCTCTGTGCCATGTTAAGTCAAGCCGACAAGAAAAATGAATAATAATTTAGTTCTTCAGAACAAATTGATGTGTGATACAGATGAACTAAACTTTGATGTTAGACAACCACATGATAGGAGGATGTAATATGTACGAAAAACAGGACGACATGATATAACCAAAACTATGATGTGTAAACTAAGCAGAAGACATTTCAATAAATTAGAAGCAATGCAATGGAAGGTAGAAACCATATGAAAGAGGATACAAATATCGCTCTGCCATGTTAGTGTCTCATCATAAATGGAGTTTAAAAAAATGTGAAGCAGTACAAGAAATAAATCATATGCAAGATGAAAACAACATCACACTACCAAGTTAAAGGTCTCTCATCATTAGTGCCATTGCATATTCACAGCTTATGATGTGTAAACTAAGGAGAAGACATTTCAACAAATTAGAAGCAATGAAAGCTAGACACCATATGAAAGATGCAATGAATATCACTCTACCAAGTTAAAACAGTCTCGTCATAAGTGCCATTTCTACAAATTAGAAGTAGCACAAGCTATAAAACAATGTGAGATGTAACCTATATCACACTCCCAAGTCAAACGTGTATTATGATAAGGTTACACAACAGTTGTACTTTGATGTAAGAACATTGTGTGATAGACACATATTGTATGTTCTAGAAACAGGAACACGTGTCTTATTCACAAGTATAATGTGTAAAGTAAGTAGATGGAATTCAACAAAATTAGAAGCAATACAAGCTAGACATCATATGTAACATGCAACCACATATAAGAGTGACAAGTTAGAGGTAGCACCTGTGATAGTGCACTAGGGGAGACGTGCTCATCATCAGCATAGCTACATTGAGTGTCTATGCATGTGTTGTCTTGGAAATCATCTTGCGGGGATGGAGGAGTAGAATCTGTAGAGGCCCTTAGTTTGGAAGGAGCACCTTTATCCGCTGCCTTGCTAACTTCCTTCCGCTTTATTGATTTTGAATTGTCAAGTAAAACCGACAAGAAAAAGCAATAAAATTCACTCTTCAGAGCTCATTCATGCATGATACTGACAATCACTACTTTGATGTAAGGCAAACACATGACACCAGGATGGAATAATATGAAAAATAGGACGGCATGGCATATTCACAACTGTTTGTGTAAACTAAGCAGAAACCATTTCAAAAAATAAGAAGCAATTGCAAGCTAGACACCACGTGAAAGATGCAACCAATATGACTCTGCCAAGTTAAAAGCGTCCCATCATAAATGGCATTTCAACAAATTAGAATCAGCGCATGCTATAAATCATGTGAAAGATGCAACTAATATCACACTACATATACTAAAGGTGTCTCTTCATATTGATTGATGCGGGATACAAAAAACAATAGTTTTATGTAGTGACATGCTCAATAGACAGACGTACTATGTACCAAAAATAGGAAGGCATGTCACATTAACATGTATAATGTATAAACTAAGTAGAATAGCACATGCAATTTAACCAGATTGGAAGAATTACAACCTAGACACCAAATGCAACATGCAACCACATATCACGCTGCCAAGTTAGAGCAAGCACCTGTGATGCTAGTGTAGGGGAAATGCGGTAATCAAGTATAGAGCTATGTTCACTATCTTAATCTAGCCTTGTTGTTTCTTCAGAATCATGTGGGGAGGCTGACGCTGCATTCTTTAAATGATGATCTTTTCTCACACAAGCACATTAGTTTGATGTAAGAACATGGCCTGATTGCCTCATCATAAGTGATTGATGAGGGATACACAAGAACATTAGTTTGATGTAAGAACATGGTTAATAGACAGATGTACGTACTAGTAGGTACCAAAAACAGGAAGGCGTGCCATATTCAAAGGTATAGTGTGTAAGCTAAGCAGATGCAATTTAACCAAATTGGAAGCAACACAAGCTAGACATCCGGCTAGAGTGGTGAGCATGATCATCTAGGACCTAAGAGCCCGGTGGGAGGTGGGCTGCTTCGCCACCATTGTGGCTTTTTAGTTGGCTTCCAGGTGATGCCTATATGTGTTGGGCTTGTCACTGGCTTAGCCTGTGCCCTGGCTAGCTATTTGACTTCTGGTGCTCCCGTGATGGTGGTTCATGTAAAAAATATCTTTCCTTATCTTAATAAAGATCGACTTCGGCCTTTCGAATACAAGCTAGACACCATATGCACCATGCAACCACATATGACACTGTGAAGTTAAAGCAAGCATCCTAGGATGGTTGTGTGTGGGAATTGAGATCATCAACTGCAGAGCTATGTTTACCGTCTCGATCGGTTGACACTATATCTAACATCCCAAATTTTCAATTTGGAATGTTATACATTAGATCATCATTGCATATCATAATTTATTTGCTTTTGGTTTTGATCCTAGAAATTCTACGCAACTCAAGGACCAACGGAGAGAGTTGGGGATTTAGTTATTTTCATATTTGAGTTTTCTCAAATTTTGAGAATAGGATCATTTGATTTTAATTATTTTATCATCAATTATTTATATTATAAAAATATGAGAGAGGGAATAAAATGACTTTCCCAAAATAAAGAAATATTGAGGATTTAATAATAAAATCAAATAAGATTGTATTTCAGAGTTTTTCGATATTTTATTTGAATTTAGGAAAAATGTGCGTTTTGCAAAATTGCATTTAGGCCCCAAATAAATGTTCACCTTGTGCGGCTTTATTTTAGAAGCCGGGGAAAATTTATTTCGTGATTTTTGGAGTCCATTTAATATTTCTTTTATTTGTTTTTCTGTGCGGAATAATTAAAAAAAACGCAACCGACCTACGGCCCGTGTCCGACCCGGACACTAGGCCCGTACAGGCTTTATAAGCCGGGGAGCCCAGCCCGGGGCCTCCAAACCCTAGTGCCCCGAACGCCGCCGCCCCAGCGCCGCCGCCCCGCGCCGCCGCCGGACCCGTCGCCGGAGTTGCCGGGGTAGTTTTTTTTAGTCGCCGTTTTTTTCCCGAAAAACCGTTCGGTTTTTCCGATGGTTTTGTTCATTTTTTTAGTTTCGGTTTTTTTAAATAGATCGGTTTTTCCGATTTATTTAAATAGCAAGCGTTCGTTCGTTTGTTCTAGCAAACGTTTGTCGTTTTTCTTCTCTCAGATTAAATCCGCGATTTTTCTGATTGCGATTCCTGATCCGATTTTCGTTTTAGTACAACTTTTCGCTAGTTTTTCAGAATCGGGTGATTCAAGCGCCCGGATTTCATCTCGAAACCCTCTATCCGTTTAACCAACTTAAACAAGTTTTTGCCACTGTAAAAATTGCCCTAGATCCAGAATAGTAAACGAAGCATGTTTCTTTTGCCGTTTGACTTTCGTTGCTTCGTTTGATTTGATTCTTTTTGCAAACCGGAGTTCTTAAGTTGAACTTTCTGGTTAGATCTCTTATTTGAGTTTTACCTGTGCATTAGATGAATACTTATGGTATGCTTGTTTGTTTGTCCGTGATAGAATACCCGGAGTGCGCCGCCTCTTACTTCGAATCTCTAGGTTTCGCGGATCATCAGCAAGGCAAGTAACACTTCGATCATACCTCCTACTACCTAGTTTTATTGCATTAGATCAATCCTCAAACATTGCATGATTAGGATCTAATTAAATTGTGTGATGGGAAGTAGTTGAGGTAGTACCTGTTACCCGTTGTATTATCAAACCTTTGGGAGTTACTTCTATGTTTGCCTATTATGCCATGCTATGCTAGTAGACGTGGATTGGGTGAGTGATATCCATGACAGATGTGAGTTTGTTAATTAATGGTTTATCTAAGGTGGCAACTTAAACACACATCTGGGTGGATTGAGGTACCTGGGTATTCCAGGATTGCCTGTTTTTTTCTTTATGGACTGCCACCCAGGCCCAAAGGGATCATGAGATTTTTTATACTAGAAACTTCCGTGTGCAGCCACAAGCTATTATGGGCACTAGCATAGTTGATTAAGTCGTGCAAACTCTTACAGGGTAGACTAGCAGATGTAGGGGAAAGTAGGTGTAACGGTCTATCCATCGTAAGGTGCTAGCGCTTCTGAAAGACTATGTCTCGGTCATCCGTTTCTCAAACACCGTGTAGTGCGAGAAACCAAAGGAAGGCGATCGAGTCTTGTGGGGAAAAGTGCGCAAACCACTGCAGAGTGTATAAACTAATCATGGTTAGCCGTGTCCCCGGTTATGGACATCTTGAGTATCTAGTACTTGGATTATCATGTGAATCTCATCGTGTTACTCTAAAATTTAATTTTGATGGGTTTTGTTTAATGATGATGCTTAATTGGGATTGAGAATGCTGTCAACCATTCTCAATGTTTAACAACTACCATGATAGTTAAATAAAATTTATTCCTTTGTAGTAGGGAAAAATTAGCTTTACACAAAACTGTAACCATAGAGCTTTCCACCAGCCAAATATGCATATAGTATAGTTGTTTCCTTCCATTACTCTCTATGTGTTACTTTGCCAACATATTCCATGTGCTGACCCATTTTCGGGCTGCAACGTTAATGGTGCAGACTTTTTAGACGACGATTAAGGAGTTTTAGGTCGTGGTTCTATACTCAGTGATGCCGTTGGAGTTGATGGACTCACTTATCTTCCAAGCCTTCTGCTATTATCGTTATTAGATGGCCTTAAGCCATATTTATTGTAATAAGTTCTCTATTGAGACGCTCGATGTAATAAGTGTGTGATTGCTACTCTGTTATAAATCCTTCAAGTACTGTGTGGTGTCAGCACTACTGATCCAAGGATGACACCTGAGCACAGAGATCAGACTGTTTGAGGTCTGGTCGCTACAAAGATGGTATCAGAGGACACGCTGACTGTAGGACACGACCACTAAGCTAAAGACCTAGATCACTATTCACTCTCTTCTCTTCTGACCTCTCATCTTTTCTACTCTTTAGGATGGCGGATGCAAGGAACAAGTTCATGCAACCGGATGAAGATACACCCTTTGGATGTCACCTGAAGGAAGTCACTAGATACCTGAACATAGGAGTACCAAGCTTCACCAGAACCTACAACGCCACCTTACCTGAAGAAGAGCGCTGGATGATTCAAATTCAAGTTCCAGGAAGGACGTTCATACCAGTCACTGAGCCCATAGAGTTTTCTTTTGATGCATCAACTTGGAGTCTAGGAAAGAGCATGGCAGCTCACATCGCCATGGGACGCATTGGAGAAGTCTACCGCAATGATCTCAAAGATACTATCTACCAGATTTGTGGGCACCGAGATAAGCACTGGGAGATGATCAGCACCAGAAAGGATAGATCAATTGCAGCTTTTATCCAGGAATTAAACCAGTACATTCGATGTCAGGAGAACCAGATGTGCGCCGACATGATAGACCTGAAGAAGGCAAGGACAAGAATCAAGGAACTGGAGGAAGAACTCAAGGCTACACGTGAAGATTATGAAGAAGAAATTGAAGTATTAGTGGATAAGAATGCCGACCTAACAATGAAGATCGGGATTTATGGGAGGCCCTACACCAGTAGATGAAGACGAAGAACCCAAGGAGATTCGCCCGGAAGACTAAATCATCAGACTACATCATCATCGACGACATCGACTCGGACCCAGATGATAGCGATGATGACTATGTTGATGAAGCCGGAGCATATATCATGGAGTCTGCAACCGAAGAATATTTCTAGTAGACCACCTCATCAGTAGTAGTAGTCCACCATGTAAATATAGTAGACTGAGCACTTTTGCGATAGTTAGATTGATTTTATTCCCTTGTTTGATTGAATGAAGTGAATTGTTTGCTTTTGCCTCATGTGCATATGGGTAGTGTTTTCTCTTTAGACCCCCTCTATTCTTAAATTTCATCTTTTCTAAACCCTCAGATGCCTCCGAGACGTGACCCCGAATTTACCTTCCCACCGGAGCTCACCCAGTTGATCCAGCAGCAAAACGCATTGATGCAGTTGCTAGTCCAGAATCAGAATCAGGGGAACAACAACAACAACCCACCACCACCACCACCACCTGTTGATCACTTAGCCCGTTTTCTTAGGCTGAATCCGCCGGTGTTTTCCAGTAGCACCGAGCCGATAGTAGCAGATGATTGGCTCCGCAAGACAGCTAGAGAGTTGACGACAGCAGGATGCACAAATGCGGAGAAGGTGAAGTCTGCCGCACATCAGCTTGAAGGACCCGCAGCATCATGGTGGGAGAATTTCACAGCCACTTTCCTTGTCGACACTGTCACATGGGACCAGTTTCAGCAGGCTTTTCAAACTGCCCATGTTTCAGCAGGAGCTATGGCCTTGAAGAAGCTAGAGTTTCGCAACTTGTGCCAAGGAGGACGGACAGTTGGCCAGTATGTGGAGGACTTTAGTAAGTTAGCACGTTATGCCCCAGATGACGTTGCTACGGATGCAGCTAAGCAGGAGAAGTTTCTGGAAGGACTGAATGATGAGTTGAGCATGCAGTTGATGGTAGCAACCTTCAACAACTACCAGGAGTTGGTAGATCGTTCTCTTATGATTGAAGGGAAGCAATAGCAAATTGAAAATCGCAAGAGGAAGTATGCACAAGGAAAGTACAATTCAGGAGCTCAGCAGAAGCCACGATTTACCCCTAGATCGGGAGGACATTTTCAGCATACCCATGGAGGAGGTAGCTTGCACAACCACAATGGCACCAAGAATGGTAATGATAATGGAGGAAGCAACGGCCAGAACCGTACCAACCCATCAACCCCAGCCAAGAAAGACCTGAGCCAAGTCACTTGCTTTAAGTGTCAGAAGACCGGACATTATGCCAATGAATGTCCTGAAGGCCAGAATGGCAATGGAAGCTCTGGGAAGAAGCCGAACCATTTCAACAGGGGACAGGTGAACCACGTTAATATGGAGGAGGTTGAAGAGCAGCCGGATGCAGTAATCGGTAACTTTTTGGTTAAGTCATTTACTGCACTCGTTCTTTTTGATACTGGTGCATCGCATTCATACATATCAAGGGGATTTGTGGATAAGTATAACTTGCCCACTAAGGTTCTTAGAACACCTATGCTAGTAAGCTCACCAGCAGCAGAGTATATGGCCAGTCAAGGATGTTTCCAAGTGCCATTAAGTATAGGAAGGCATATTTTCCCAACGGATTTAATTATTATGGAATCCCAAGGTTTGGATGTAATTCTCGGTATGGATTGGCTATCGATGTATGGGGGAAACATCGATTGCGCCAGTAAGACAATTTTGCTTACGACGCCAGAAGGAAGAAGGATCAAGTATGTATCCCGGCATGCGCCAAATAGGACACAAGTAAATTCCTTATCAGGAGTTGTGCAGGAGGAAGTACCAGTGGTAAGGGATTTCCCTGATGTATTTCCTGAAGAGTTGCTAGGCATGCCACCGGATAGAGATATTGATTTTTTGATTGAGCTTTTGCCAGGCACAGGGCCAATATAAAAGAGACCATATAGGATGCCCACAAAGGATTTGGTGGAGATTAAGAAGCAGATTAAGGAGTTACTGGATAAAGGTTACATTCTCCCAAGTTCATCGCCTTGGGGATTACCAGTACTTCTAGTGGAGAAAAAGGATGGATCGTTAAGGATTGTTGTTGACTATCGTGGGTTGAATGAAGTAACAATCAAGAACAAGTACCCACTACCAATGATCAGTGATCTGTTTGATCGATTGCAAGGAGCTAAGGTATTTTCCAAGATCGATCTGTGATCAGGATACCATCAGTTGAAGATTCGAGAACAGGATATACCTAAGACAGCTTTTACCACCAGGTATGGACTGTACGAGTATACCGTTATGTCATTTGGTCTGACTAACGCACCTGCCTATTTTATGAACATGATGAACAAAGTGTTTATGGAGTTCTTGGATAAGTTCGTCGTGGTGTTCATTGATGATATTCTGGTTTAAGAATGAAGAGGAGCATAAGGAACATTTGCTTTTGGTTCTTGGAAAGCTCAGGGAACATCAACTATATGCCAAGTTTAGCAAATACGAGTTTTGGTTGAAGGAAGTAGGATTCCTCGGACACGTTATATCCGGAGAAGGAATAGCAGTTGATCCCACTAAATTTGATACCGTGACCAAGTGGGAGGCACCAGCAACAGTTGGAGAGATACGGAGTTTCATTGGACTCGCAGGATACTATCGGAGATTTATTGAGAATTTCACCAAAATTGCAAAACCTATGACGGAGTTGTTAAAGAAGGATACCAAGTTCAAATGGACTGAGGAGTGTGAGGCTAGTTTCCATGAGTTGAAGAAATGCTTGGTTACTTCACCAGTGTTGATTTTGCCAGACCAGACCAAGGATTATGAGGTGTATTGCGATGCTTCACGGCGAGGACTTGGAGCAGTGCTTATGCAGGAAGGGAGAGTTGTTTCATATGCCTCACGACAACTGAAACCCCACGAATTGAATTACGCCACGCATGATTTGGAGTTAGTAGCCGTAGTGCATGCATTGAAAACATGGAGACATTTCCTCATTGGAAATCATTGCGAGGTGTACATGGATCACAAGAGTTTGAAATACATTTTCACGCAGAAGGAGTTAAACGTCAGACAAATGAGATGGTTGGAGCTCATCAAAGATTATGATATGAGATTGCATTACCATCCCGGAAAGGCTAATGTAGTAGCTGACGCATTCAGCCGTAAGAGCCATGTCAATACACTAATGACGGGAGAAATACCAAAGGTGTTAGCCGAGGATCTTCGTGAGCTATGTTTGGAAATAGTTCCGAGAGGCTATGTAGCAGCATTGGAGATTCAGTCTACTTCGATGGATAGCATCAGAGAAGCTCAGAAGACTGACAAGGAGATTACCTCTATAAAGGAGAAAATGAGCGAAGGAAAGGCTAAAGGATTTCGTGAGGATGAGCACGACACCCTATGGTTTGAAGACCGTGTTTATGTGCCCAATGACCCAGAGATCAGGAAGTTGATTCTGCAAGAGGCACATGATTCGCCATATTCGATTCACCCAGGAAATGCCAAGATGTATTTGGATTTGAAGGATACTTTCTGGTGGACCGGAATGAAGAAAGATATTGCGGAGTATGTAGCGGTTTGTGACGTATGTCAGAGAGTAAAGGCAGAGCATCAGAAGCCAGCAGGATTGCTACAGCCATTGCCGATACCCGAATGGAAGTGGGATAAGTTAGGCATGGATTTTATCATGGGATTACCCAGGACTCGTTCAGGCTATGACTCGATTTGGGTTGTAGTTGATTGGTTGACGAAAGTAGCTCATTTCATCCCGGTAAAGACCACTTACACCAGTGCTAAGTTGGCAAAGATATACATGACCAGGATTGTATGCTTACATGGAGTTCCGAGGAGTATAGTATCAGATAGGGGAACCAAGTTTACCTCAAAGTTCTAGAATCAGTTGCATGAAACTTTGGGTACCAGGCTAGAGTTCAGCATAGCTTTTCATCCACAAACAGATGGACAAACCGAGAGAGTCAATCAGATTTTGGAGGACATGCTGAGAGCTTGTGCGCTAGATTATGGATCTAGTTGGGACGAGAATTTGCCATATGCAGAATTCTCTTACAACAATAGCTATCAATCCAGTTTAAAGATGGCCCCTTTCGAAGCCTTGTACGGAAGGAGGTGCAGGACACCGTTGTCGTGGGATGAAATTGGAGACCACCAGTTGTTTGGGCCTGATTTGATTAAAGAGTCTGAACAGAAGGTGAAATTGATTCGCGATAGGCTCAAGGTAGCTCAATCCAGGCAGAAGAGTTATGTAGATTCAAAACGCAAGGAGACGGTTTACAAAGTCGGAGACAGAGTTTATCTTCGAGTATCCCCACTTTGGGGCATGAAGCGCTTTGGTGTTAAGGGAAAGTTAGCGCCACGATTTGTAGGACCATACCGAGTATTGGAACGTATGGGAGAAGTGGCCTACAAGTTGGAATTGCCCGAAGGATTATCAGGAGTTCATGATGTGTTCCACGTTTCTCAGCTGAAGAAGTGCCACGCGGAGATGGCTGACATGCCCTTGAGAGACACAGTGCCATTGGAAGCAATTCAGTTGGATAACAATTTGACCTATGAGGAGAAACCAGTTAAGATTCTCGAGTTTGCCAGCCGAGTCACCTGCAGCAAGGTTATCAAGTTTTGTAAGGTTTAGTGGAGCCACCACACGGAGGATGAAGCCACCTGGAGCGAGAAGAAGATTTGCTCAAGGACCACCCTCACCTATTTTCTAGCCAACCCGAATCTCGAGGGCGAGATTCATCTTAAGGGGGGTAGGTTTGTAACATCCCAAATTTTTAATTTGGAATGTTATACTTAGATCATCATTGCATATCATAATTTATTTGCTTTTGGTTTTGATCCTAGAAATTCTACACAACTCAAGGACCCACGAAGAGAGTTGAGGATTTCGTTATTTTCATATTTGAGTTTTCTCAAATTTTGAGAATAGGATCATTTGATTTTAATTATTTTATCATCAGTTATTTCTATTAAAAAATATGAGAGAGGTAATAAAATGACTTTCCCAAAATAAAGAAATATTGAGGATTTAATAATAAAATCAAATAAGATTTTATTTCTGAGTTTTTCAATATTTTATTTGAATTTAGGAAAAATGTGTGTTTTTCAAAATGGCATTTAGGCCCCAAATAAATGTTCACCTTGCGCGGCTTGATTTTAGAAGCCGGGGAAAATTTATTTGGGGATTTTTGGAGTCCGTTTAGTATTTATTTTATTTGTTTTTCTGCGCGGAATAATTAAAAAAAACGCAACCGACCTACGGGCCATGTCCGACCCGGACACTAGGCCCGTCCAGGCTTTATAAGCCGGGGAGCCCAGCCCGGGGCCTCTAAACCCTAGCGCCCCGACCGCCGCCGCCCCAGCGCCGCCGCCGCCACCGCCCTGCGCCGCCGCGCCGCCGCCCCGCGGCGCCGCCGACCGCCGCCGCGCCGGAGCACCGCCGCCGCTGCCGTACCCGTCGCCGGAGTTGCCGGGGTAGTTTTTTTTAGTCGTCGGTTTTTTTTCCCGAAAAACTATTCGGTTTTTCCAACGGGTTTGTTCGTTTTTTTAGTTTCGGTTTTTTTAAAATAGATCGGGTTTTCCGATTTATTTAAATAGCGAGCGTTCGTTCATTTGTTCTAGCGAACGTTCGTCGTTTTTCTTTTCTCGTATAAAATCCACGATTTTTCTGATCGCGATTCCTGATCCGATTTTCGTTTTAGTATAACTTTTCGCTTATTTATCGGAATCAGGCGATTCAAGCGCCTGGAGTTTCGCCTCGAAACCTTCTATCCGTTTAACCAACTTAAAAAAGTTTTTGCCACTCTTAAAATTGCCCTAGATCCAGAATAGTAAATGAAGCCTGTTTCTTTTGCCGTTTGACTTTCGTTGCTTTGTTTGATTTGATTCTTTTTGCAAACCGGAGTTCTTAAGTTGAACTTTCTAGTTAGATCTCTTATTTGAGTTTTACCTGTGCATTAGATGAATACTTATTGTACGCTTGTTTGTTTGTCTGCGATAGAATACCCGGAGTGCGCTGCCTGTTACTTCGAATCTCTAAGTTTCGTGGATCATCAGCAAGGCAAGTAACACTTTGAACATACCTCCTACTACCCAGTTTTATTGCATTAGATCAATCCTCAAACATTGCATGATTAGGATCTAATTAAATTGTGGGATGGGAAGTAGTTGAGGTAGTACCTATTACCTGTTGTATTATCAAACCTTTGGGAGTTACTTCTACGTTTGCCTATTATGCCATGCTATGCTAGTAGACGTGGATTGGGTGAGTGATATCCATGACAAATGTGAGTTTGTTAATTAATGGTTTATCTAAGGTGGCAACTTAAACAAACATCTGGGTGGATTGAGGTACCTGGGTATTCCAGGATTGCCTGTTTTTTTTCTTTATGGACTGCAACCCAGGCCCAAAGTGATCATGAGATTTTTCATACTAGAAACTTCCGTGTGCAGCCACAAGCTATTATGGGCTCTAGCATAATTGATTAAGTCGTGCGAACTCTTACAGGGTAGAGTAGCAGATGTAGGGGAAAGTAGGTGTAACGGTCTATCCATCGTAAGGTGCTAGCGCTTCTGAAAGACTATGTCTCAGTCATCCGTTTCTCAAACACCGTGTAGTGCGAGAAACCAAACGGAGGCGATCGAGTCTTGTGGGGAAAAGTGCGCAAACCTCTGCAGAGTGTATAAACTAATCATGGTTAGCCGTGTCCCCGGTTATGGACATTTTGAGTATCTAGTACTTGGATTATCATGTGAATCTCATCATGTTACTCTAAAATTTAATTTTGATGGGTTTTGTTTAATGATGATGCTTAATTGGGATTGAGAATGCTGTCAACCATTCTCAATGTTTAACAACTACCATGATAGTTAAATAAAATTTATTCCTTTGCAGTAGGGAAAAATTAGCTTTACGCAAAACTGTAACCATAGAGTTTTCCACTAGCCAAATATGCATATAGTATAGCTATTTCATTCCATTACTCTCGATGTGTTACTTTGCCAACATATTCCATGTGCTGACCCGTTTTCGGGCTGCAACGTTAATGTTGCAGACTTTTCAGACGACGATTAAGGAGTTTTAGGTCGTGGTTCTATACTTAGTGATGCCGTTGGAGTTGATGGACTCACTTATCTTCCAAGCCTTCCGCTGTTATCGTTATTAGATGGCCTTAAGCCATATTTATTGTAATAAGTTCTCTATTGAGGCGCTCTATGTAATAAGTGTGTGATTGCTACTCTGTTATAAATCCTTCAAGTACTGTGTGGTGTTAGCATTACTGATCCAGGGATGACACCTGAGCATAGAGATGAGACTGTTTGAGGTCTGGTCGCTACACTGCACCCTTTATAACGCTGAAACATGTCTGGCCTAGCCGCGTACCACGCTGGAGTGACTTCTCTCTTTTCTTTTCTGCTTCTGTGAAGGCAGAGTCTGAAATACCCTTGCATAAAAACACAATAGTGAGAGTATGGGTATAGTGTGTGTAGGACTAGTGCACTGTAAAAGTAGCAGATAGTAGGTGGCTGAAAAATAAATGACAGGAGACATATGATAGCTCTACAACATTGCATGGCAAACAAAACTAGATTCTACTCCATATGATTTTGTAATATATGAGCACAGGAAAAGCAGGTACCCCTCCAGCACACCACCACATGTGGTCCTATCAAGATAATAGTCGACTGAAAATAAATAAATAAGTCGATTTCTTTATGAACCGTCCGATCTATAAGGAATGGGCAGATGGCCTTCGTCTACCTCCCGCCAGTCACTATTGATGATATTTCTCGAACTGCCAGCGACCACCGGCCCAGACCCCTGCCTCTGCTGCCCCGCCCTCCCCTGGACCTCACACCACCGCCATGCTTGGCAGCGCCCCCATGGCATCTCTTTAATCTTGGATGACCTCTAGATCGGGCGCCAGCAGCTCTAGGCCCCACACGCCCCTAAGATCAACACCGAGGTGCTGCTTCCCCGGTGTAATAGGCAGACTAGCGCCTGTTATGCCGGGGAATGCTTCTGTTAATTGGGAATCAACTGACCAGGAATTGAAATCCAGGGGGCGACGGACCTCTAGCTAAGGTGAAAAAGTATATGAGGAGAAACCTTGTGCATCACGTGTTACTAGGAACATCTAGTATCAAGAAGAAGCGGTCAACTAGTGTCTTCTATGGGATGATTACCATGCAAGCAAACACGTAAGATTTGCACGATTAAGGGAAAAGGAGTACCATTTCCGGTTGCCAGAGTGGTGTCCTCCATATGTCGTAGCGATCTTCTTCTTTTTGCCGGGGGGACCGATGTTTTGGAGGAGGGTGCAGCCTCTGACGAACCCATGGCCAAATTATTGGCTGTGTTGCCGTTGCTCCGGTGCGGTGGATTGTGGCGAAATTGGAGCGGCAGTGGTGAGGCGCAAGACGTCGTGGTTGAACTGGCTCGGGTATGGACGACTCGGCCTCGGCTTCAACTACTAGCCGTGTAGGGCATTGCGATTGAGGTTGCGGTGGACGACGACGTCGGGGTATCGGCTCCGGCATGATGGAGGAGGGCGGCGGTTGATGGGTGGGTTGGGGTGGCGGACGGAGGACGCCGGGATTTCATGGCTGGTGGAGAGGTAGTTTTGGCGCCCATGGAGTATGAATGGGGAATCAGACGGGGGGGGGGAGCTAAGGGTGAAACATGTTCCGGTCTGGGACACGCTTGTTCCTGGCTTTTTTGAACAGATGGGGCGCGCTTGTTTGAAATTTGGGGATAGTACAAACTTTTCCCCCTTCTTAAATTTCGGACCTGCTGCGGGTCGGGGGTAGGATGGTAATCCCAAGTGTCCCAAATAGTGGGCGGGAGCGATTTCGGCCGTGCGCATGTGTCCTTAGGCAGCCATTGTGTATGAATGTTTTTCGGACGCGGTTGCGTGGCGTATAGATGAAGCAACAAACATACCCCCGGTTTAGACCTTTGGACATCGGGCCGATAGGTTTCACGGGTCTGAGTTAGAAAAGTAATTTCCTTCTACTACCAAACATTGGTCTCACGCGGTTTCGGGCGAGTAGAGGCTCTTTTGGCGCTTCATTCAAAATTTTGAAACAGAGGAATTCACGTTTAGAGTACTCTTGAACCTGGAGGATTGACCTAAATAGACAACGTTAAATTTGACCTTGTATGTTTGAAAAACCTAATTAAATTATCCGCTTCTTTTTGAAATTTTGACACTTGAAAATCCTATAGCTATGATTATTTTGGAATGGAGGAGCTAAATTTCAAAATCCTATAGCTAGCTATTATTTACAAAATTAGAGCAAAGATTGGTGCCCCCATAATTTAGGTATGATTTACAAATGCCATGATATCAAATTCAAATAATTGAATGGACTTCATGTTGAATTCGAAATTTTTAAACCACCTTAAGTTGAATTCAAATGTATGCTAGTTCATAGCTAGCTATTTATAATATTCATTGTGTAACTTTCGTATGTATAATGTGCTTTACACACACAACATGAACTATACTCACATTTATATTCAATTGTTAAATGGATGCATTGTCTGGAGTTCAAAATACTAACTATGTGGATCAATTATGTCGAATAATAACATAGACATGCTCAAATTCGATAGAATCTTGATGTCTGATGGATCAATAACCGTTCCTTACGCGAATTGCAGATATCATGATCCCATCCTAATAATTGGATACAATTTATATCTTTAATCAATGTGTAAAACAGTCTTTTACGTGTAGTTTCACTCTCCATCGGATGTCTCTCACACATGCTCACACACTCTCTCCCGAGGTGTCTTTCTCGTAGACATGCTCTCGATATAACCCTGCCTCCCTGTCGTAACCATTTACGACTGTTTTCACTAACCTTTATCACAAGCACTCTTCCTCTCACAAGCATACACACACACAAAATCCCCATCGCCCTTTCTATATACATAGACCTGCCTATGTGTCTCCTGTACGCACAATATCTTTAGGCGTGTCTCTCACGCATTGTCTCACACCTCTCTTCCTTATCGACGAGTATGATTCTAGCAGAGAATTCTGTAGGATGCCCCTTAAAGTTAGGTTGGATGAATAGTAATATCAAAGATAAGGGGTTACCTTAGTCCGAGAACCTAGGGTTACAAATCCAAGTCGGCTTTGTCAATGGACACAGAGTCCTTCACAATTCTGCTATCTTTGTCTTGTACGACTAGTCATCCATGGGTGTCCCTAAATGCGTCACAGGCCGACCAATGTGGCGCAGGACAGAACTGAACTAAGGGCCTCACCTCGACCCACCGGACCTTACGCGGTGACACCCCCTCTGTCCCTAGGTCTCGTTATCTTCTCACACCCACACATACCAACACAGACACCACCCAAAAAAATTCTCCTCGTGCCTCCATCCCCTCCCCCCCCCTTGCATATACACATTCAAGGGAATCTCTCGCCGTGACATCATATTCGTCTCTCTCTAGACCTCTCTCATTTCTCGTGCTATCTGTCCCACGCCCCTCCCCCCACCGGCCCCTCTCGAATACGTAATACACACACATACCTCTCTAGGCCCTGCGAAATACATCAACTACACATTCACACATGTTACATCACGTACCCCATTGATCTAACAAGACCTCTCTTCATGTTTATTTCGCATACAACATTCCTTTTGAGTAAAGTGTGGCCAAAAAATTATTTTAGAATTTCTACATATATACAACATTACAAAGTTATATGCAGGAGTATGAATGTTAATTTGCATTGCATGGTGCCCACAATGATATTTATTCCGCACTGTGAATTTTTATATTTTTATACTATATATAAAGTTAGTCATAATAAAGAGAAATGGATAGCATCTCTCTCTCCATCATAGATACCCCCTCTACACCCTTTCACGTACGCACACAAACTATCTCTAGGTCCTCTAAAAGTAAGTCCCCAGCACATTCACGCATGTTTCATCTTTCTCTCGTGATATATACAGTGACGATCCTTGTATTTGAAGCGAAAGCACGATACATACATTGGACTTCAGAATCCACTCATTATGGTCACCATTTACATTTTGTGGTTATTATACAGTCACGGGCTCACCGTATAGCTCTGTATTTTCTCAATACACGACTAGTTGACCAGTTAAACGCTCCATGTGGCACCTCTAGTGTTGCATCACATTATCTCACAACCATTGGGCTCACCTGGCGGCTTGTATCTACTATACATCTATCTACACTCTTATAAAAAAAGAGTTGGTGATGATGGTGTGCATGCCATCCTGCAATATAGGCCGTCCGATTTATATCTGATGGATAGGAAGGAAACTATGGCAATTTTGCAAATAGGTACACACACACCTCTCCACATTTCAAAATAAGGCCTTCCTTCATTCATCCTTTTCTCTCACAAGATAAACTAGCCATACAAATGCATGTTGATGTTACGTGCAACGCACGGGCATCTTGCTAGTAAGAATCAAAACAAACGACAAAAAATATTGTACGGTGGTTCGAAGTCATGACCGCGGGCAAAATGGACAAGGTGGCCTTGTATTGGTATGATGAGCTGTCTTTTTCAACACACAGGAGCTGGTGTGGTAATTATACACACGCATGCATGCACACGAACTGCATGCACGCAACACTCACACGAACACATGCAGCCACGCACGCACGCAACACTCACATGTACACACGCAGCCACGCACGCATGCAACACTCACACACACACACACGCACGCATGCATGCACACACCACACGACCAACACACACTCTCACGCTCAAGTGCTCAACCTACATGTGCATGCACATGAAGGAAATATGCCCTAGAGGCAACAATAAAGTTCTTATTTATTTCCTTATATCATGGTAAATGTTTATTATTCATGCTAGAATTGTATTAACAACATAATACTTGTGTGAATACACAGACAAATAGAGTGTCACTAGTATGCCTCTACTTGACTAGCTCGTTGATCAAAGATGTTTATGTTTCCTAGCCATTGACATGAGTTGTCATTTGATGACTACTCGATAGTTTAGTGTGCCATGCTTTACGGCTTAGAACCGAGACTTCAACGATGTTTTGAACGTCATGGAGCATATGAGATGTTCCAGGAATTGAAGTTAATATTTCAAAAGGATGCCCGGGTTGAGAGATATGACGTCTCCAATAAGTTCTACAGCTGCAAGATGGACGAGAATAGTTCTGTCAGTGAGCATATACTCAAGATGTCTGGGTACTGCAATCACTTGTTTCAACTGGGAGTTAATCTTCCGGATGATAGCGCCATTGACAGAATTCTTCAATCACTGCCACCAAGCTACAAGAGCTTCGTGATGAACTATAACATGCAAGGGGTGGATAAGACAATTCCCAAGCTCTTCGCAATGCTAAAGGCTACGGAGGTAGAAATCAAGAAGGAGCATCAAGTGTGGATGGTCAATAAGACCACCAGTTTCAAGAAAAAAGGGCAAAGGGAAGAAGAAGGGGAACTTCAAGAAGAACATCAAGCAATTTGCTTCTCAAGAGAAGAAACCCAAGTCTGGTCCTAAGCCTGAGACTGAGTGCTTCTACTGCAAGCAGTCTGGTCACTGGAAGCGGAACTGCCCCATGTATTTGGCGGATAAGAAGGATGGCAAGTTGAACAAAGGTATATGTGATATACATGTTATTGATGTGTACCTTATTGGAGTTCGCAGTAGCACCTGGGTATTTGATACTGGTTCTGTTGGTAATATTTGCAACTCGAAACAGGGACTACGGATTAAGGGAACGCTGGCCAAGGACGAGGTGACGATGCACGTGGGAAACGGTTCCAAAGTCGATGTGATCGTCGTCGGCACGCTACCTCTACATCTACCTTTGGGATTAGTATTAGACCTAAATAATTGTTATTTGGTGCCAGCGTTGAGCATGAACATTATATCTGGATCTTGTTTGATGCGAGACGGTTATTAATTTAATTCAGAGAATAATGGTTGTTCTATTTATATGAGTAATATCTTTAATGGTCATGCACCCTTAAAGAGTGGTATATTTTTGATGAATCTCAATAGTAGTGATACACATATTCATAATGTTGATACCAAAAGATGCAGAGTTGATAATGATAGTGCAACTTATTTGTGGCACTGCCATTTAGGTCATATCGGTGTAAAGAGCATGAAGAAACTCCATACTGATGGACTTTTGGAACCACTTGATTATGAATCACTTGGTACTTGCGAACCGTGCCTCATGGGTAAGATGACTAAAACGCCGTTCTCCGGAACTATGGAGAGAGCAACAGATTTGTTCGAAATTGTACATACAAATGTATGTGGTTCGATGAATATTGAGGCTCATGGCGGATATCGTTATTTTCTCACCTTCACAGATGATTTAAGCAGATATGGGTATATCTACTTAATGAAACATAAGTCTGAAACATTTGAAAAGTTTAAAGAATTTCATCGTAATAAGAAAATAAAGTTTCTACGATCAGATCGTGGAGGAGAATGTTTGATTTACGAGTTTGGTCTACATTTGAAACAATGCGGAATAGTTTCGCAACTCACGCCACCCGAAACACCACAGCGTAATGGTGTGTTCGAACGTTGTAATCGTACTTTACTAGATATGGTGCGATCTATGATGTCTCCTCCTGATTTACCGCTATCGTTTTGGTGTTGTGTTTTAGAGACGGCTGCATTCACGTGAAATAGGGCACCATCGAAATCCGTTGAGATGACACCTTATGAACTATGGTTTGGCAAGAAAACAAAGTTGTCGTTTCTTAAAGTTTGGGGCTGCGATGCTTATGTGAAAATGCTTCAACCTGATAAGCTCATACCCAAATCGGAGAAATGTGTCTTCATAGGATACCCAAAGGAGACTGTTTGGTACACCTTCTATCACTGGTCAGAAGGCAAGACATTTGTTGCTAAGAATGGATCCTTTCTAGAGAAGGAGTTTCTCTCGAAAGAAGTGAGTGGGAGGAAAGTAGAACTTGATGAGGTAACTGTACCTGCTCCCTTATTGGAAAGTAGTTCATCACAGAAACTGGTTTCCTATGACACCTACACCAATTAGTGAGGAAGTTAATGATGATGATCATGGAACTTCAGATCAAGTTGTTACTGAACCTCGTAGGTCAACCATAGTAAGATTCGCACCAGAGTGGTACGGTAATCCTGTTCTGGAGGTTATGTTACTAGACCATGACAAACCTATGAATTGTGAAGAAGCGATGGTGAGCCCAGATTCCGAAAAATGGCTTGAGGCCATGAAATCTGAGATGGGATCCATGTATGAGAACAAAGTGTGGACTTTGGTTGACTTGCCCGATGATAAGAAAGCCATAGAGAATAAATGGATCTTCAAGAAGAAGACTGATGCTGACGGTAATGTTATTGTCTATAAAGCTCGACTTGTTGCGAAAGGTTTTCGACAAGTTCAAGGGATTGACTATGATGAGACTTTCTCACCCGTAGCAATGCTTAAGTCTGTCCGAATCATGTTAGCAATTGCCGCGCTTTATGATTATGAAATTTGGCAAATGGATGTCAAAACTGCATTCTTGAATGGATTTCTGGAAGAAGAGTTGTATATGATGCAACCAGAAGGTTTTGTCGATCCAAAGGGAGCTAACAAAGTGTGCAAGCTCCAGCGATCCATTTATGGACTAGTGCAAGCCTCTCGGAGTTGGAATAAAGGTTTTGATAGTGTGCTCAAAGCATTTGGTTTTATACAGACTTTTGGAGAAGCCTGTATTTACAAGAAAGTGAGTGGGATGTCTGTAGCATTTCTGATATTATATGTGGATGACATATTGTTGATTGGAAATGATATAGAATTTCTGGATAGCATAAACGGATACTTGAATAAGAGTTTTTCAATGAAAGACCTCGGTGAAGCTGCTTATATATTGGGCATCAAGATCTATAGATATAGATCAAGACACTTAATTGGACTTTCACAAAGCACATACCTTGACAAAGTTTTGAAGAAGTTCAAAATGGATCAAGCAAAGAAAGGGTTCTTGCCTGTGTTACAAGGTGTGAAGTTGAGTAAGACTGAATGCCCGACCACTGCAGAAGATAGAGAGAAGATGAAAGATGTTCCCTATGCTTAAGCCATAGGCTCTATCATGTATGCAATGCTGTGTACCAGACCTGATGTGTGCCTTGCAATAAGTCTAGCAGGGAGGTACCAAAGTAATCCAGGAGTGGATCACTAGACAGCGGTCAAGAACATCCTGAAATACCTGAAAAGGACTAAGGATATGTTTGTCGTTTATGGAGGTGAAAAAGAGCTAGTCGTAAATGGTTACGCTGATGCAAGCTTTGACACTGATCCGGACGACTCTAAATCGCAAAATGGATACGTGGTTACATTGAACGATGGAGCTGTCAGTTGGTGCAGTTCTAAACAAAGCGTCCTGGCGGGATCTATGTGTGAAGCGGAGTACATAGCTGCTTCGGAAGCAGCAAATAAAGGAGTCTGGATGAAGGAGTTCATATCCGATCTAGGTGTCATACCTAGTGCATCGGGTCCAATGAAAATCTTTTGTGACAATACTGGTGCAATTGCCTTGGCGAAGGAATCCAGATTTCACAAGAGAACCAAGCACATCAAGAGACGCTTCAATTCCATCCGGGATCTAGTCCAGCTGGGAGACATAGAAATTTGCAAGATACATACGAATCTGAATGTTGCAGACCCGTTGACTAAGCCTCTTCCGCGAGCAAAACATGATCAGCACCAAGGCTCCATGGGTGTTAGAATCATTACTGTGTAATCTAGATTATTAACTCTAGTGCAAGTGGGAGACTGAAGGAAATATGCCCTAGAGGCAATAATAAAGTTATTATTTATTTCCTTATATCATGGTAAATGTTTATTATTCATGCTAGAATTGTTTTAACCGGAAATATAATACTTGTGTGAATACATAGACAAACAGAGTGTCACTAGTATGCCTCTACTTGACTAGCTTGTTGATCAAAGATGGTTATGTTTCCTATCCATTGACATGAGTTGTCATTTGATTAACGAGATCACATCAAGGAGAATGATGTGATTGACTTGATGTAATGCCCCGTGACCGATGTGCCAGGTGTCATCCAGTTATTCGCTGTTGTTGCCTTGTTATTGCTTGTGTGTCATGCATTGCATATCATGTCATCATGTGCATTTCATTTGCATACGTGTTCATCTCATGCATTCGAGCATTTTCCCCGTTGTCCGTTTTGCAATCCGGCCCTCCGTTCTCCTTCAGTGGTCATTTCTACCTTTCTTTCGTGTGTGGGGATTAAACATTTCTGGATTGGACCGAGACTTGCCAAGCGGCCTTGGTTTACTACCGGTAGACCGCCTGTCAAGTTTCGTACCATTTGGACTTCGTTAGATACTCCAACGGTTAACCGAGGGACCGAAAAGGCCTCGTGTGTGTTGTAGCCCAACACCCCTCCAATTTGGCCCAAAACCCACCTAAACCCTCTCCATCATCTAGAGCGTTCGATCACGATCGCATGGCCGAAAACCGCACCTCATTTGGACTCTCCTAGCTCCCTCTACCTATAAATATGTACATCTCCCCAAAATTTCGGATGAAACCCTAGATCCCTCCCTCTCCTCGCGCGCCGGACAAAAACATCGCCAGCGGACATGTCCGCTTCAACCTCCGCCGCCGCCCGCGCCCAATCAAAACTTGAGACATGTACATGGTCGGCCCCCTCCACCGCGGCCCGCTTGGGCCCGCATCCGGCCCTCCCCGCCGCCATTTCGGGCCGCGCCGTCCCGCCAACCGCGCCGTCGTCTTCCCGCCGGCCGGCCACCGCCGCCACCACCTCCCCTCACCGGAGGTCGCCGAGAAGGCGCCGCCGCACCGCGCCTCCCGCGCGGGCTCTCCGCCGCCCCACCTTACTCCCTGCCCGGGGCCCCTCCGACCAGATCCGTCGCGGATCGGGCCAGATCCAGCGGCTCCCGTCCGCCGCCTTTTCCCAGGATCACCGTCGGCCGTCGTCGCCATGGATCTCCGCCTCGTCCTGCCTCCCCGATCCGATCGGGAGGAGTCGACGCCCCATTGACCGCGCGCCGCATGGGCCGCGCCCGAATCCGGCCCAGCGCGCCGCTCCCACCTCTGCCTGCCTTCTCCTCCTTCATGGGCCGAAGCCCAGGGTGAGCCAGCGTCTATCTCACGCCCGGTGCGGTGTTTAGTCCCCGAGATTTCCACGTTTCAAATGCCCATGTCCATCATCCTATAACTTTGCATCCGTAGATGCGTTTTGGGCATATAGCATATCAAAATGTTCGTCTCAGAGAGTACAACATTTCATTCCATTGCATCATTTTCATTTGAGTTCATCTTGATGCCCGAAATGCTGTTAGAAGAGTGCTACTTGGGATAATTGTCAGATCTGCTGCTCCATTTAGATATTTGTCATTTTTGCCATGATTATTGTGTGCATGATATGCCCATGAGCTCTACATATGTTTTGTTAAGGGTTTTGCCATCTTTCCAGAGGTGCAACCCATGTATTTTTGTGATGTGTGTGGTGACTAGCAGAAGCTTGCAAAGTGAGGCACTTGGTAATTCTGATTTCAGGGACTTAGCATTTCCACTAAGTCCTTGAGCTGTTTATCTCATATGGCGATATGTTCATGTTGTTTCCTAGTGATCCGTGCCTCTTTTGAGGATGGTCAGTAAGGATGTTTTGTTAATCTTGTAGTGCTCTATCCATCCATGTCTTTGTTTGCTATTATGGAGCACCCTAGCTTGAGTCAATCGAGCTCTACTTTTGCTACTTCGTGAATCTGGGCAGATTATCTACTTGTTAGCGATTTTGCCGAGGATGTTGTAGTTGATCCGTGCATGCTATGCTATTGTTCTTGCCATGTCTAGCTTGAATTTTGTGTATTCTTGACGGGTGTATGCTTAGATTATCATGACTTGCTCCGTAGTGAGTGCATCGAGCTCGTAAACATGCCTACTTGATATCTGTTTTCAGCATGCTCAAGTTTTCACTAAGTCTGTGATCTGATTATGTTTTTGCCATGTTCACATGCTTGGAATTGTATTTTTTGATCCCTTTTGGCTCAAGGTCACTAAGGGACTTTTGTTAATCTCTTTGAGTAGCTCCATGACATGCTTTACTTTTCCATGTTCAGGTCCTGTAGCATGTAGTTTTGTTGCTTCGAAGAGGGCTATCTGATCTGAAATTCCAGACAAGTGTTAATTTCACTGTCTGAAATCTGTTTGCCATATGCATTTTTGCCATGCTTGTTTGAACCTGTTAATGGATGAATTGGTCGTAGCTCAGTGCTAGACTTTTGTTAAGAATCATGAATGCATCCCTGCCATGTATTTTGTTGTCATGTTTGGGTGCTGTAGCTTGTTCATCTCATTGCATTTAGATGGTTACTTGTTGTAAATCACACACCGGTGTCATATTTGAATTGCTTGCCATTTCCAAACCGTAACTCCGATTCCGGCGTTCTTTATATCGTTTTCAAGCGATTCCATCTCATCTTTCCAGTGGCACACTTGGATTTCCATGTTGAGGCCAGGTTCATGCATCCCTTGTCAAATCTTGCATATGCATCCCGCATCGCATCCCGCATAGCATATCATCTTTGCATCATATTGTTTGAGCCTTGCACGTGGTTGATTGTGTCCTTGTTGCTTGTTTGTCTTGTTTGGGTAGAGCCGGGAGACGAGTTCGCTAACGAGGAGCCCGTTGAGTTTGCTTTCGAGGATCCAGTCAACTCTGACAACTTTGCAGGCAAGATGATCATACCCTCAAAATCACTACTATCTTTGCTTTGCTAGATGCTCGCTCTTTTGCTATGCCAATGCTACGATGCCTACCACTTTATTTAAAGCCTCCCAAATTGCCATGTCAAACCCCTAACCCACCATGTCCTAGCAAACCGTTGATTGGCTATGTTACCGCTTTGCTCAGCCCCTCTTATAGCGTTGCTAGTTGCAGGTGAAGATTGGAGACCGTTCCTTGTTGGAACATTTATTTACTTGTTGGGATATCATTATATTACCTTGTTATCTTAATGCATCTATATACTTGGTAAAGGGTGGAAGGCTCGGCCTCTCGCCTAGTGTTTTGTTCCACTCTTGCCGCCCTAGTTTCTGTCATATCGGTGTTATGTTCCTGGATTTTGCGTTCCTTACGCGGTTGGGTTATAATGGGAACCCCTTGATAGTTCGCCTTGATTAAAGCTTTTCCAGCAATGCCCAACCTTGGTTTTACCATTTGCCACCTAGCCTCCTTTTCCCTTGGGTTTCCGGAGCCTGAGGGTCATCTTATTTTAGCCCCCCCCCCGGGCCAGTGCTCCTCTGAGTGTTGGTCCAACCGAGCGATGTCCGGGGCTACCAGGGGCAACTCTGGGCTGGCCTACCCGACGTCTTGCTCATTCGGTGTGCCCTGAGAACGAGATATGTGTAGCTCCTATCGGGATTTGTCGGCACATCTGGGTGGTGTTGCTGGTCTTGTTTTAACCTGTCGAAGTGTCTTGAAGAACCGAGGTACCGAGTCTGACCGGAATGTCTTGGGAGGAGGTCTATTCCTTCGTTGACCATGAGAGCTTGTCATGGGCTAAGTTGGGACTCCCCTGCAGGGATTTGAACTTTTGAAAGCCGTGCCCACGGTTATGGGCAGATGGGAATTTGTTAATGTCCGGTTGTAGATAACTTGAACCTTAACTTAACTAAAATGAATCAACTGAGTGTGTTACCGTGATGGCCTCTTCTCGGTGGAGTCCGGGAAGTGGACACGGTGTTGGAGTAATGCTTGCGCAGGTTGCTCTCTAGTTTCTCGCTCGCGGTTTGCCTCCTCTTGTCGCTCTCTTTTGCGAACAGGATAGACACCATATTTGCTAGTCGCTTGCTGCAGCTCCACATATTTACCTTGCCATACCTATTAAGCTTAAATAGTCTTGATCGCGAGGGTGCGAGATTGCTAAGTCCCTGCGGCTCACAGATTACTATTACACCAGATGCAGGGCCTGATGATTCCGCTCCAGGTGACGCGCTCGAGCTCAAGTGGGAGTTTGACGAGGACTCTCAACGTTACTATGTTTCCTTTCCTAATGATCAGTAGTGGTGCCCAGTTGGGGGTGATCGGGACCGTGTCGCATGTTGGGTTATCTTTTATTTTGGCGCCGTAGTCCGGCCATGAGTGTTTGGATGATGTAATGTTGTTTATGTACCTTGATTGACGTGGCGAGTGTAAGCCAACTATGTTATCTCCCCTTTTATTATCTATATTACATGGGATGTTGTGAAGATTGCCTAACTTGCGACATATGCCTTCAATGCGATTATGCCTCTAAGTCGTGCCTCGACACGTGGGAGATATAGTCGCATCGAGGGTGTTACACTTGACCCATTCCGTTAGCTTAGCACTCGATCGTTTAGTATGTTGTTATTGCTTTCTTCATGACTTATACATGTTCCTATGACTATGAGATTATGCAACTCCCATTTACCGAAGGAACACTTTATGTGCTACAAAACGTCACAACATAACTGGGTGATTATAAAGGTGCTCTACAGGTGTCTCCGAAGGTACTTGTTGGGTTCGCGTATTTCGAGATTAGGATTTGTCACTCTGATTGTCGGAGAGGTATCTCTGGGCCCTCTCGGTAATGCACATCACTTAAGCCTTGCAAGCATTGCAACTAATGAGTTAGTTGCGAGATGATGTATTACGGAAGGAGTAAAGAGACTTGCCGGTAATGAGATTGAACTAGGTACTGAGATACCGACGATCGAATCTCGGGCAAGTAACATACCGATGACAAAGGGAACAACGTATGTTGTTATGCGGTCTGACCGATAAAGATCTTTGTAGAATATGTGGGATCCAATATGAGCATCCAGGTTCCACTATTGGATATTGACCGGAGACGTGTCTCGGTCATGTCTACATAGTTCTCGAACCCATAGGGTCCGCACTCTTAACGTTTCAATGATAGTTATATTATGAGTTTATATGTTTTGATGTACCGAAGATTGTTCGGAGTCCCAGATGTGATCACGGACATGACGAGGAGTCTCGAAATGGTCTAGACATGAAGATTGATATATTGGAAGCCTATATTTGGATATCAGAAGTGTTCCAGGTGAAATCGGGATTTTACCGGAGTACCGGAGGGGTTACCGGAACCCCCCGGGGGTTAATGGGCCATAGTGGGCCTTTGTGGAGAAGAGCAGAGGCGGCCAGGGCAAGGGCCGCGCGCCCCTCCCCCTAGTATGAATAGGACAAGGAGAGGGGGGTGGCGCCCGCCCTTTTATTCTTCTCATCCACCTCTTTCACCCTCTTCTCCTAATCCAACAAAGAAAAGGGAGGAAGTCCTACTCCCAGTGGGAGTAGGACTCCTCCTGGCGCACCCCTCCTGGCCCGCCGCACCTCCCCCCTGGCTCCATTATATACGGGGGCAGGGGAACACCCTAGAGACACACAAATTGATCGTTTGATCTTTTAGCCGTGTGCGGTGCCCCCCTCCACTATAGTCCACCTCGATAATACTGTAGCGATGCTTAGGCGAAGCCCTGCGTCGGTAGAACATCATCATCATCACCACGCCATCGTGCTGACGAAACTCTCCCTCAACACTCGGCTGGAACGGAGTTCGAGGGATGTCAGTGGGCTGAACGTGTGCTAAACTCGGAGGTGCCGTGCGTTCGGTACTTGATCAGTCGGATCGTGAAGACATACGACTACATCAACCGCGTTGTGCTAACGCTTCCGTTGTCGGTCTACGAGGGTACGTGGACAATACACTCCCCTCTCGTTGCTATGCATCACCATGATCTTGCGTGTGAGTGGGAAAATTTCGAAATTACTACGTTCCCCAACAGCACACACATCAGGCCCTGACAGACACATACACAACCAGGTGATTCCCGCGCATGGGTTGGAGTCTTGTCGTGCCTGCGTAAATTTGTATTTACCTGACCTTTTTCCTAAGAGAACTGACAGGTGGGAACCACAAGGAACATGGTCAATTTAACTAGTCAACGTGGTGCCACACAGACTATTTGGCTGGTCAACAGAGTGCAATCCGATGGTAAACGGTGAGTAAGTGACCGTATAATCACCATAAAACATATATAGTGATTGTAATGAGCGTATTCTGAAGTTCGGTGACCGTATTACGCTTTTCTCTCTGTAGGCCCTCTAAAACTACATCTCTACACGTTCTTGCATGTTACATCTAACAACTATGCAATACATCACTACTACTACAATCTAACACAATAAATCATATGTGTTTTTAGTTTTACTAGATATAGTATTGTTACTTAATTATTTAGTTTGCATAAAGTAAAATCGCCTTTGAAATGTATGGCTAGTTACCGCGCGGGAAAAATCCCGCCCTTTCTTGTTTAATCGGGTTTGTATTGATGGATCGTGAGAAACAACAAAACTTTAGTACTATACAGTTGTGGGGACCCCGACTCATAAGTCGAGATCACCGAATGCACGTGTACAGTGATCCCCGAGATCAATGCTCACTGAACACACAGAAGCTGAATAACAAGAGTCTTACATCCATACATATCGTCTTACACAAATTATGACCATTATGGTCAAGTCTTACATTGATAAAGCCTTAAGGGCTGAACATCAAATGAAAACAAGCAGCGGAAATCTTCGTCGATAAGTAGAACCCATGCCATCTGCCTTAACCCTATAGGCATTCTGACTGGGAAACGTCCTAGTTCGCATGTTTGTCTCCAAAGAACTCTTCTTCGAACTCCTATTATTCCATGCCTGGCCAATTAAATAACCAGTGGCAAGCCAATGAGTACTTTGAATGTACTCGCAAGCAACCCATGTTTTGGTTCAAGGTACAAAAATGCATGATATAGGTAATTTTTTGCGGAAAGCTAGTTTTGAGTGCAATGACATGTTCCATTGATTCAGAGGCCAAGTGTTGTGCCAAACTATCGGCACAAAGGCTCAAGTAGGTCTGGAATCGGAGTGGAAGTCCTTCTAATGGTGGAGCTGGTGCACTGCTCTCATCCTCACCTTCCTTCCGATAAGGCAAGAAATGGGTTACCAACTCGTCTGCCATCTCTGGAAGAAGGTCTCGGAGGCGGGTGAGTGCCTTGAGGGTTGTTGTCTCGACGGCAAGAACCAATGTTGCCATTTGGGGTCCCTCGAAGAACCAGCTTGTTGGAGAGTCATTGGCCTTCACGATCACTTCCACATGATACTCCGTCTCGGTGTCATTGATCCAATGCTCATGGTAGGTGAAAATGGGGCTCGGTGAAACTGGCACTTCTTGAGGCTATCCTCGAGAAGCACGGGAAATCCTGTGGTCAGGAAGTCTTCGGGTACGGCAGCCATCTACAAAGGTTGAATGGGAGAGGTCAATAAGGGAAATATATCTTGGGTTGGGTAAGCTTTAGAAAAGAAGAGAAGTTTAGATGGTATCAAGCTAACTAATGCCCATGCTAACTAAGGCTTCCTACAGTCAGGATTGCTCTGATACCAACTCTGTGGGGAACCCGACTCATAAGTCGAGGTCACCGAATGCACGTGTACAGTGATCCCAGAGATCAATGCTCACTGAACACACAGAAGCTGAATCACAAGAGTCTTACATCCATACATACCGTCTTACACAAATTATGACCATTATGGTCAAGTCTTACATTGATAAAGCCTTAAGGGCTGAACATCAAATGAAACACAAGCAGCGGAAATCTTCATCGATAAGTAGAACCCATGCCATCTGCCTTAACCTTACAGGCATTCTGACTGGGAAACGTCCTAGTTCGCATGTTCGTCTCCAAAGAACTCTTCTTCGAACTCCTGTTCTTCCATGCCTGGCCAATTAAATAACCACTGGCAAGCCAATGAGTACTTCGAATGTACTTGCAAGCAACCCATGTTTTGGTTCAAGGTACCAAAATGCATGATATAGGTAAATTTTTGCGGAAAGCTAGTTTTGAGTGCAATGACATGTTCAACAACTTGTAAGACATGCATCGGGAGAATTCAATTAACCATGAGGATAGGTTACAGATATCAACATAAATAGAGTGGGCATCAACCCAACTCAATCATGTCAAGTCCTTTGACTTGACCCAAGTAGTTCTTCCCACCTATCCAAACACACACACTGGTTTGTGAACATGTGGACGTAGCCCAAGAGCGGTTACCCAACTATCCTTGACCGTGGACACGGCTATTCGAATAGTTTTACACTCTGCAGAGGTTGCACACTTTACCCACAAGATCCAGGGAACTTCCGTGTCATCCACGACCCACGGTACCTCAAGTACCCGGGGTAAGCACCCGATCACTATCTTTCCCTAGATGACACTAACATGGAGTCCACTCGTTGTTCCGTATCCTCACGATGTACATCATACGAGACTCACTCGAGATCGTAACATCTGAGAGGGGACACAACGGTGTATCTGGTGCCCTGTGAAAACAGTCATGGCCGCCCTACCTGGCACGACCCCGTCCCGAGAGAGAGCACCAACTCTCCTCGGTCACTAGTAATGCGGGCTCCAAGCTAGTATCGGCCTAGGTAATCAATAATGCCCTTTCCCATATGAGGGTAGAGTGGTTGCGCATCTAAGGTTGGAATAACGGTCACAACTTAAACCAATCCGTTTTTGAAAACAACACACACACTTGCCTCGGTACACCACTTCGTCATCAAGTGGCTTCCCAACTCATCATCTCCCTCGGGCATAAGTGGCACCCGACGGGGTTTTCAAAAAGTCCTTTGAAAATACTTTGTCTCCATCACTTATGCATATTCCCGTCCCTTTTTGCGTAGCACTACTTTAGCATCCTATCTACTCCCACCGGCATAACCCTCATAGAAAGGTAGGGTCATGCATCATGCAAGTGTCAACGAGAAAAGTAACGGAGGCAAACCACCCCAAGTGGTCACCATTTTATCATGACTCGATGCAAGCAATAAAAGTGCCATATGACATGCATAAAAGGGGTTTCTTAGACATGGTCAAAGGGCTGCTTGCCTGTCTCAACAAAGTCTTCTGGGTCTTCAAAGTCTTCTGGTCCAACTCCTTCGTCAGCAACGCAATCTATCGTTGCAAAATAATAACGAGAAAAATAAGGCAATAATAAAACAGAAAAACCAAAGTGCTCAGAAAAGTGTCAACTCATTTTTGTTAAATACTAGGGTGAAAACTAAGAAGGGGAAAATTCCTTGTTTTGGATTGGGAGTAGCAGAATAGGAGAAATTGATTTACAAGGGCATATTTAAATGCTTAAAATCACATTTAAATATTTACAGTGAAGAAAAGGTTGTTGGATTTGAATGAAAGTTGCGTGATTAAATAGGTTGCAATATTTTAGGAATTTAGGAATTTGAATTAATTTATTTGGACATATATTTTATCCTATGGAATATTTGGAAAAGTGACAGAAAAAGAAAAGGAAAAAGGGCTCTGTGCTTGCTGGGCCAGAACAGCCGTAGGGCAGCAGGCCCAGCCAGAGAGGCGGCCCAGCGCACTGGTGCACGCGCGCCAGGTTTGAACCTGACGGGCGGGGCCCAGGCGTCAGGACGTGAGGCTGACGGACGGGCCCCACGACCATCGTCGTCAACCCTGGGTCAGAGAGGGCGGCGAGCTCACCGGCGATGATGCAGGGCATGGCGAGCTTGGACAAGGGCATGTATGGACTCAGCGTGGCGTCGCCGTTTGGGTGGAGGTGGAATCGGTCGCCGGGGTGGCCTGGTTCGCCGGCGACGAGGTCACGCGGCGGGGGGGCTTTGGGCGTCGACGGTTCTGGCCATTTCCGGCAGCTACAAAGAGGGGAAACAAGGGGAAAAGGATCAGAGGGCTGCAGGGGTTCCAGATCGAGGCAGCAGAGGAGCGGGGGAGGCCTATACTTCGTGAACTCCGGCGAGCCGAAGCGGCGGAGCTCGAGCTCGATCTCGAGCTTGGGCGGTTATGGAGAGGAACTGGGGGCGCAGGGGGATGTTTAGGGGAGTGAGAGAGCGAGTGGTGAGGAGAGGAGGGCGCGGGGAGGCCTTTAAGTAGGCGAGCGGCGAGGTGCCATGGACCCATGCGCCGGTGGGCTCCTGCTCGTCATTGCAGGGCTCGGGGGAAGAGGGCGTGGTGTCTTGGGTGTTCCTGGACGTCGACTACATCGGGAGAGATAGAGAGAGGGAGTGGGGAGAGGTCAAATGAGCGCGCATGTGAGCCGCGCCATTGGCGCGCTCGGGCGGCCGGTGTTTGCTAGCGCGGAGGCGCGGGGAGGAGGAGAGAGGAGGGGGCCGACCGCGTAGCGTGCTGTGGACGCCGAGGCGCATCGGCAAGCGCGCGGGGGAGGCTCGAGGTGGTCGGAGGCGTCAGGCAGAGGGCGGCTACAGTACGGGAGCGCACTGTAGCGCGCTCGAGAGTGCCCAAATGGCCGGCATGGCATTTTCTATGCCTTGTGGGCGCGGCCAACCATGTCCAGTAGCTCAAGGGTGGAGTAAAGAAGTAGGGAGAGGCATTGGATGCTCTGGATGGCCAGTAGGAGAGGAGAGAGGTACAAGACGAGGGAGAAATGGGCTGTCCAGAGAGAGAAAGAGGTGGTTTCACCCATCCAATTAATGGAGCTGTGGATTTTCCATTGTTACTGGAGGTGAAAGGGGACTAGGAGGAGCTGTGGTAAAAAGTTGAGCTCAAGGAGAATAGTTTTAGTGGTCAAAATGGTGATTTTTGAAAAGTGGCAGAAGGTGTTTGATAAAGGTTTTGGCAAGCAAATGATTTCCAATTGCCATGAGACTCCACAGGGTGAAATGACATATATAATTAGGGCCTCTCACCAATTTGGAGCTTATTTGGGCAAAGTTGCCAATGCAACTTCTGTAAACCCTAGAAATGAGCAGAAATAGACTTATGTAGATCTAGTTGAGCATAACACTTCTCCTTGATGCACTACTTGGTGTAGTGGCCTCATTTGGTCATGTGAACATGCTCACAAGAGTTGGGGTTGAGGGGAGAAAGTTGGTAGTACAAACTTGCTCAAATTAGGTTCTGAATAGAAAGGGTTATGGGGCATTTTGGTGGACGAAAATGACCTTGATTGAAGTGAGGCTTTGCAAGGTCATCACAATATGCATTTGTGACTTGCTGGATGTTTCTTGGATTTTTATGGAAATATTTCCTGTAGAAATATTTCAAATCCTTGAAATGGGCAGAAATGGTTTTGGGAGGTTTTGTCCAATATTTTGAACATGACCATGTGTTGAAACTCTTATATATGGGAAATATATGTCCAATGAGTTTCCCTGATTTTTGTCAAATATTTTTTTAAATAATAAAATAATTTTCCCTATTAAATACCATTTCTGGCCTTTAGAAAAAGCTTTTAAATAAAATAGGAAAATAACTTTTAAAATTATATTTTTGGGGTTTATGGGAATCCTATATCTAATAGGTTTCAAATATACATTTTGAAATATTTTTCATACCCCAAATCAGGTACTTGCAGTGCAAACCTCAACCCAGGGCTTTTTGGAAAACTAATTTTTGAAAATACTATTTGGCCAAATTATTTTTGTAAGAAAATACTATATTGTACTATACATATGGCATGATCGTTGGGCAGAAGTTTGGGGCAAGGAGATGAAGTACAGAAGGTGGAGTAGTTGACTTTAAAGAGCACTTGAAAAATCACAGAGAGAAAACCAACTCCAAAATAAAAGCAAAATAATGCAAAAGTTTGTGTTGGCCCAACTTTTCTTGCTTTATTAATGCAAATGACATGTTACAAAATGCAGGGTGTGACAGACCTACCCCCTTACAAGAATCTCGTCCCCGAGATTTCTAAACTAGGCTTTAAAGAGATACGAAAACTCGGATCTAAGGTAGTCTTCACATTCCCAGGTTGCTTCTGCTTCAGTGTGGTTGCTCCACTGGACCTTGAAGTACTTGATGGTGCGGCTTCGAGTGTGTCGCTCAGCCTCATCCAAAATGCAGATGGGCCTCTCACGATATGTCAAATCAGGCTGAAGGTCAATGGCTTGGTCATCGACGTCCTTGTAAAGATTAGGCTTGTCTGGGACTTGGAGACACTTCCGGAGTTGTGACACATGGAATACGTTGTTGTCACATCCCTAGTCTGGTATGACCTAGACTAGCTAGTCATTTGTGCATCATGTTTAAATTCCATTTAATTTGAAATGGGGATTTGTGAAACCCTCAGAATCATTTTTGGAAATGACCCAAATAAAAATTTCTCCAAAAAGGTCCAAGAAAATGTTCATGTTGCTCTCTGAAAATATTGGTCAGAGGTAAAATTCTAACAAATATTTTAGGAGCTCATGGATATTTATTTTGGCCATTTGGATTAATCCGATAATTATTTGCTTTGGAAATATATTAGTTATATATATTAATATATGTCCAAAAATTATGCCATTTATAAAGGAGCTCTGGATTAATATAACTAGCTTCCATAAAAATTGGCATAAGTAAATAAATTGTTTTAGTATTAACAAATGTCAGAAAAAATAGAAAAGAAAACAAAAAGGGGAAAACCCTACCTGGATTACCTGGCGCCTCTGGCCCAGCAGGCCAGCCCAGCCCACCACTGCCGTCGTCCTCCTGGCGCCAGTCGGCCAGGCGTGTGGCCGACGCGCGCGCACGGGCGGAGCGCCAAGCCACCAGCTCGCCTGCCTGCCTACCCTGCCAGCGCGACGCCGCGTTGCTTCTTCTTGGTGCCGCCCCGATCCCCTGGCCTCACCCCCCTCTCTCCCGTGCTTTTCCCCTTCTCTCTCTCTCTCTCACCCGAGAATCACCGCCGCCGCCGTCCATAGCCACCGTGGCCTCGGCCACTGCCGCACCTCCCCGACACGCTTCCCAGCTCCGCCGCGACCCCCTCTCCCTCCTCACCGAGCAAAGCAACCCGGGCGAGCTCCGCTTCATCGCAATCGCCGTCGTCTTCAAGCTTCGGCCGACGAGATCGCTGTCGTCGCTCCGGCTGCCCCAAGCCTTCCCCGAGCCCGCTTCGACGCCCGCTGCAACCGCGGTGAGCTCCGCCACCGTTCCCCTCTCTCCATTTAGCTTCCCGCTCGCCATAGCCCTCCTCCCCACCATGGCTGAAGCTTCTCGCCGCCGTCCATGTCGCCGTCGTCGTCTCGGCCCGCCTCCGCCCAAACCAAGCACCCCATCGTGCTCCCGGTGCCACGAGGGTGCCGCCGAGCCCCTCAGGTGGCCTCCCCGTGCCCCGCAGCCCGTTCCCGCTCGAAGCCGAACTCCGGCCGCCGCCCCGAGCTTCGCTCCGGCGAGCTCCGGCATCCCTGCGGCTTCCCGTCTGCTCCCCTGGATGCGGACGAGCCCGGGCTACGCCCCGGTGCTCTCAGAAGCCGTCCCCGTGGCCTGTGGCGCGGACTCCGCCGCGTCCAGAGGTCGCCGGCGGCGAACCCCGTCGCCTGAGCCCCGCCATGTGGGCCCGGCCCGTCAGGTGATTAGCTTAGTGCTAATCACCGCTTAATTAACCCCCCCTGAGGCTTTCATGTGGGCCCCGGTGCCCCCTAATCTTTTAATTAACTTAATCTAACCCTGTTTAACCCCCTGTCACTGACGTGTGGACCCCACACGTCAGGTTTGACCCCAGTCAGCCGCAGTTGACTGCTGACGTCATGCTTACTCAATGCTGACGCAATATATATTTTCTGGAATTAAAATAATTCAGGAAATTCCAGAAATTGATTTAAACTTCAAAAAACCATATTCATTCAACCGTAGCTCAGATTGAAATAATTTATATATGAAAAATTATCAGAAAAATGCAATCTTTCCATCTGTACTAGTTTCATGCATGGAAAACCAACTTATACATGCTGAATATGAGAAAACACATTATGGCATATATAAGAGCTTACTTTGGAGATGCATTTGAGCTTATGGTTCAAATGGACTTCAAACCAAATGAGTACTAGTTGCATTAACTCAAACAGCATCACATCTTCATGCCCTGTTCATGCATCATATTGTTGCATATGTTTGTGTATTGATTGTTGGCACCGTTCCTTCTCGATAGGTCTTGCTCCGGAGACCGTTCCAGAGTACCTGTCTGTGAAGCAGTGCCTCCTCTGTTGATTTACCAGGCAAGCAAACCCCCCTTGTTCATTCCGATAAAACCCTACTCTCTCGCTCCTGCTCTCAGTTATTGCATTAGAACAACAACGATTCATCTGCTACTTTGTGCTGCGGTAGTTGAACCCTTTCCTCTGCATGACCTGTCATTGTCACAGTAAATAGTTGAAACCCACTAGCATGTGTAGGAGTTGATTGAGCCATGTTGTGTTCCTACCATGCTATGCCTGCTATTGCTTAGAGTTGTGTCAGGTCTGATTCATTGGGAATGAATTGGAGTGTTATGATATGTTCTGATGCTGAGAGTGAAGTGCGTGAACACGATTTGGTAAAGGTAGCGGTGAGAGGCCATGTAGGAGTACATGGTGGGTTGTCTCACTGGAACCGTCCTTAAGCACTGAGTTCTATGTATGTTGTCCAATGACTCGATACTACCACACATTGGGATCCTTAATTGACTCTCTCGACTTATTAACCAACTTGGTCTCTGTCCAGGAGTCGCAACTAGTTTCTGGTGTTTGTAGGTAGTGCTATTTTTCTACCAAGTGGCACCCGGCAGGGTGGGCTTGGGACAGACTAGGCACACGTGGCCCGGTGTACCGAGTGGCACCCGGATGGTGGGCTCGGGAACCCTGCTCACATCGTTTGGGGCTGTGAGCGACACCCCGGCCGGATCTCCTTGCGGATGGAACCCGAATAGGCGATAAACCTGGGCTAGAGTCTTGTGTGGTTAGTCAGGTCGTGGCCGACACCCTCGCCAGGCTTCCTCTTGAAGGTTGCCGAGATACATGACGTGTACATGGCGGTAAGTGGCGAGAGCGTGTGTGAAGAAGTACACCCCTACAGGGTTAACATGATCTATTCGAATAGCCGGGTCCGCGGTTATGGACTTCTTGGATGCTTACATGGTACATAGACAACTTGAAGTGGATACTATAAAATGCTCAAGACAAGTGTGAGTGCTATGGATGGCCTTCTCGTAGGGAGACGGGGATGAATCCATAGTAGTGTATTGTGTGGTGTTTAGTGGACTCGTGTGCGCCATATCACCTCAAGAAGTTCTGGTAGTCGTAGAACAGGATAGCCACAGAGTCAAAGCTGGCTTGCTGCAACTAAACCCCACATTACCCCCTTGATACAAATGCATGTATGATAGGATCTGATGTAAGTCTTGCTGAGTACCTTTGTACTCATGTTGCTTTATTTATGTTTTTGCAGCGGAGACTTCGGTCTTAATAGTGTTCTCGTGGACTTCGACAAGTAGCTTGTACCTCAGCTACGATCTTGATCGGACGTTGTAGATAGTCAGGCTTTCAGCCTTTTTCATTTATAGATGTCTGTACTCAGACATGTAATGCTTCCGTTTGCTGCTTGATTGCTCTGAATGTTGGGTCATGTGACCCCTGTTTGTAATAATGCTATGATGGCTCTTGAGCCTTATCTATATGAGTTGTTGAGTTATGCTGTGATGCCATGTTGTACAGCACATACTTGCATGTTATGCGTACGTGTAATGTGTATTGCTATGTGTGGGATCTGACTATCTAGTTGTTTATCCTTAGTAGTCTCTCTTACCGGGAAATGTCTCCTAGTGTTTCCTCTGAGCCCTGGTAGCTTGCTACTGCTCCGGAACACTTAGGCTGGCCGGCATGTGTCCTTCTTCGTTCCTGTGTCTGTCCCTTCGGGGAAATGTCACGCGATGAATACCGGAGTCCTGTTAGCCCAGTGCTACAGCCTGGATTCACTCGCCGATGACCGACATGTTCGATGCTGGGTCATGGATGCCTGTCCCTGTAAGTTAGTGCCACTTTGGGTTTACGACTAGCCATGTTAGCCCGGGCTCCTTATCATATGGATGCTAGCGACACTGTCATATACGTGTGCCAAAAGGCGCAAACGGTCCCGGGCAAAGGTAAGGCGACACCCGTGGGGATACCGTGCGTGAGGCCGCAAAGTGATATGAGGTGTTACATGCTAGATCGATGTGGCATTGAGTCGGGGTCCTGACAGCGTTGGTATCAGAGCCCGACTGCTTGTAGGATTACCAAGCCAAACTGGTCGAATTTGAGTCTAGAAAATCTTTAGTTATGTAAGGGAATTGATTGTGGGAAGGAACGTAAGGCTCTTTTTACTCCTTATACCTCATGGCCTTCTGATCTGAGTCATTCTATCTTTCCTACGGGGTTAAGGAACTAGGCTTTCTCTTCTGTCTATCAGGATCACGTGTTACTACTCCGTAGTCCCATAGGATTGGTTGATCAGAGTCATACCCCAGTTTTGAGTATTTCCGGTGTAGTCTGTTTAGTATGATCTCAGAACCTTGAGTAATGCTGATGAGTATGTTACCACCCCATTTTTAGTAGGATGTCTCATTCTGAGCATTTTTACTGCCGTTATGCTGCCGGAATTTCCCTAGGAATTCGAGAGATACTAATTCCTTGTCCTACATTCTACAGTCTATAGTTGATGCTGACTCCGTCCCTGGTTTCGTTTCTCAGGATGTCATCAAGTGATATTATTCGTAGCCAGAACCATGAAGATGGTAGGGATGAGGATCCTCCCGACCCGCCTTCGTTGACAGAGTTCATGTTAGAAATGGAGAGGAACAAGCGTGAGTCTAACCGTTTGTTGGCACGTATCGAGGAGAACACCGCACATCAGTTCAAAGGATCTGTGACCATTCATGACTTTATCCGCTTGCACCCACCCATCTTTCATCATTCCATCGAGCCACTCGATGCAGATGACTGGCTCCGTAGCATCACTCATAAGCTGCATTCCGCGAGCGTAGCTGAAGATGACAAGGTCACCTATGCCACATACCACCTGGAAGGTCCTGCTAGTCTTTCGTGGCAGAACTATGAGGCTATGCTTCCAGCTGGCCAGAATCCTACCTGGAGAGATTTCACTGAGGCTTTTCGCGAGCATCACATTCCTGAAGCCCTCATCGATCGCAAGAGAGAAGAGTTCTGTAGTTTCACCCAGAGTAAGATGGCTGTTGATGCTTACAGTAGAGAGTTTGAGAACCTCGCTCGCTATGCCACAGAAGAAGTGTCCACGGACGCCAAGAAGCAAGCTAGGTTCCGGAAGGGTCTCAACCCCAAGTTGCGTCGTGATCTCCACCTGCATCATTGTGATACATTCCAAGCCCTTGTGAACAAGGCCACTAATGCAGAGACAGCTCAGCTCACTTACGAGGAGTCTCGTAAGCACACCCGTGATTTGGGATCTTCCTCTGGCTCTAGTTCCCAGAAGCGCCGGATTTGGGTTCCAAACTCCGCTCTTCCTTCCGGATATACACCGAGGCCATCCCATGTGGTGCCTCCCCAAGCTCAGCCATATGTTCCACCCAGGCCTACTGGTAGACCGTTTGTCAGTGCAGGTCCACGTCCAACCTCGGGAACTTGCTTCACATGCGGGAAGCCAGGACACTATGCACGTGACTGCTCTCAGACTAGTTATGCTCCACCCCAGCCCGAGAAGACTGTTGGCTGTGTTAAGCCATCACGCAAGATGATCAGTGTCAAGTCAGCCCCCACTGAACGTGGACGTGTGCATCACGTCTCAGCTAAAGACGCTCATGATGATCCGAATGTCGTTCTTGGTACACTCCTTGTCAATTGTCACCCAACATCAGTTCTATTCGATACTGGTGCATCTCATTCCTTCATTTCTGAAGGCTATGCTCGTTTGCACGACATGTCATTTTGTGATATGCCAACTCCGCTTGAAATCCAAACCCCAGGGTCTAGATGGCAGACCACCAGAATTAGCCATGGTAATGAAATCCTTGTTGACAGACTTGTATTCCTTGCATCACTTGTAGCCCTCAAGTCCTCAGATATTAATATCATCTTGGGTACGGACTGGATGACAGCTCATCATGCCAAGATTGATTGTTACACAAGATCTGTTCAGCTTACACACCCATCTGGCAAGATAGTCACTGTCTCCACTAGAGTTGCAAAGCGTCAGCTCTATTCTCTTAATGCCAGCCCTCTTCCAGACCTTGAAGATATCCCGGTAGTCCGTGACTTTCCGGATGTCTTTCCAGAGGAACTGCTAGGTGTTCCCCCTGACAGAGATGTAGAGTTCGTCATAGATCTTATCCCAGGAACAGCTCCAATCTCTAGGAGACCTTACAAGATGGCACCCTTAGAACTAGCCGAGCTTAAGAAACAACTTGATGAGTCCTTGCAAAAGGGTTTCATCCGTCCTAGTTCTTCTCCTTGGGCTTGCCCCGTCCTCTTCGTCAAGAAGAAGGATGGTACGGACCGGATGGTTGTAGATTATCGTCCCGTTAATTTGGTCACGATAAAGAACAAATATCCGCTCCCCAGGATCAACGATCTGTATGATCAGCTCGCTGGATCCTCAGTCTTCTCCAAGATGGATTTAAGGTTAGGATACCACCAAATCAAGATCAGAAACGGGGACATTCCCAAGACAGCCTTTGTTACTCGTTATGGTCAGTACGAGTACACCGTCATGTCCTTTGGTCTAACCAACGCTCCAGCTACATTCTCCCGCTTGATGAACTCGATCTTCATGGAGTACTTAGATAAGTTCGTCGTGGTTTACCTCGATGATATTCTTATTTACTCGAAGAACGAGGAAGAGCATGCCGAACATCTTAGACTTGTGTTAGAAAAACTCAGAGAGCACCGCCTTTATGCCAAGTTCTCCAAGTGTGAATTTTGGTTGCCAGAAGTGACCTACCTAGGCCACGTAATCTCTGGTAAGGACATTGCCGCAATCCCGAGAGAGTTCAGGCTGTTCTCGATTGGACTCCACCTGAAACCGTTAAACAAGTTAGGAGCTTCCTTGGTCTAGCTAGCTATTGTCCCCGCTTTGTTGAAAACTTCTCCAAAGTAGCCAAACCCCTCACGGAACTTCTCAAGAAAGATAAAAAGTTTGAGTGGTCCCCACAGTGTGAGTACAGTTTTCAGGAACTGAAAAGACGCCTGACTTCTGCTCCCATACTTGTGCCACCGGATTTCATTAAAGACTTTATTATCTACTGCGACGCCTCACGACAGGGACTAGGTTGCATTCTTATGCAGGATCGTCATGTGATTGCCTATGCATCTCGACAGTTGCATCCACATGAGGAGAATTATCCTACACATGATCTAGAGCTTGCAGCCGTAGTCTATGCACTCAAGACCTGGCGACATTACCTCCTTGGTAAACGTTGCGAGATCTACACCGATCACCAGAGTCTCAAGTATATCTTCACCCAACCAGACCTGAACCTTAGGCAAAGACGTTGGTTGGAGTTAATCACAGATTATGATCTAGGGATTACCTACACCCTAGGCAAAGCCAATGTCATGGCTGATGCTCTAAGCCGTAAATCCTATTGCAACAATCTCATGCTGCAGCAAGGCCAACCCCTTCTCCATGAGGAATTCTGTAAGCTTAACCTTCACATTGCTCCTCACGGATTCCTTTCTACCTTGGTGGCGAAACCTACTCTTGAGGATCAGATCATAACTAGCTAGCAATATGATACGGGTATTTCTCGTATCAAGGATAACGTTAAGAAGGGAGTTGCTGGTAGTTTCTCTGTTGATGCTCGAGGTGTTGTTTTCTTTGGGAACCGCCTGGTGGTCCCCAAGAAGCAACATCTTCGACAATTGATTCTTAAGGAGGCGCATGAATCTCCTCTCACGATTCATCCCGGTAGTACTAAGATGTAACAGGACCTACGCCAGAGGTTCTGGTGGACTAGGATGAAGAGAGAAATCGCTGAGTTCATTGCCAAATGTGACGTTTGTCGTCGCGTTAAGGCAGAGCATCAGAGACCTGCTGGCACCCTTCAGCCTTTAGCTATTCGTGAATGGAAGTGGGATAAAGTTGGTATGGACTTCATCACCGGCTTTCCCAGGACCAAGAGAGGGAATAACGCTATCTTCGTAGTCGTTGATCGTCTTTCCAAAGTGGCTCACTTCCTTCCTGTTCGAGAGAGTATCACTGCTAGTCAGCTTGCTGACTTATACATTTCTCGAATAGTGTCACTCCATGGTGTTCCACTAGAGATCAATTCAGACCGTGGCAGTCTTTTCACTTCTCATTTCTGGGAGAGTTTCCAAACTGCCATGGGAACCCATCTTTCCTTCAGTACCGCTTTCCACCCTCGGTCGAGTGGTCAGGTGGAATGGGTCAATCAAATTCTCGAAGACATGCTCAGAGCTTGCGTTATCTCATTCGGTATGGATTGGGAGAAATGTCTTCCTTTTGCCGAGTTTTCTTATAACAATAGCTATCAATCCAGCCTCGAGAAAGCTCCTTCTGAGGTTCTCTATGGACGAAGATGTCGAACACCTTTGAACTGGTCAGAAACTGGTGAAAGACAATTCTTTGGACCGGACATGATCCAGGAGGCAGAAGAGCAAGTTCGCATCATTCGTGAGAACTTGAAAACAGCCCAATCTCGTCAAAAGAGCCAGTACGATCGTCATCATAAGGATATGACTTATGAAATTGGCGACCAAGCTTACCTTCGGGTTACTCCCTTGAAGGGTACCCATCGTTTCGGTATCGAGGGCAAGTTGGCTCCTCGTTACATTGGTCCCTTTCGCATTCTCGCTAAACGAGGAGAGGTTGCCTACCAGTTGGAACTACCCCCACATCTTTCTCGAGTTCATGATGTCTTCCACGTCTCTCAACTCAGGCGTTGCTTCTCGGATCCCATCCGCGGAGTGGACCACGAAACGCTTGATCTCCAAGATAACCTCACATACCGAGAGTACCCGGTTCGCATTCTTGATCAAGCAGAGCGTGTCACTCGACGTCAGAACATCAAGTTTCTCAAGGTTCAGTTGTCTCATCATTCCGAGAGAGAAGCTACTTGGGAGCGAGAAGATCGTCTTCGACTGGAGTATCCCGCTTTCTTTCCGTCAACCCCTAAATCTCGGGACGAGATTCTTTCAAGTGGGGGCGAGTTGTCACATCCCTAGTCTGGTATGACCTAGACTAGCTAGTCATTTGTGCATCATGTTTAAATTCCATTTAATTTGAAATGGGGATTTGTGAAACCCTCAGAATCATTTTTGGAAATGACCCAAATAAAAATTTCTCCAAAAAGGTCCAAGAAAATGTTCATGTTGCTCTCTGAAAATATTGGTCAGAGGTAAAATTCTAACAAATATTTTAGGAGCTCATGGATATTTATTTTGGCCATTTGGATTAATCCGATAATTATTTGCTTTGGAAATATATTAGTTATATATATTAATATATGTCCAAAAATTATGCCATTTATAAAGGAGCTCTGGATTAATATAACTAGCTTCCATAAAAATTGGCATAAGTAAATAAATTGTTTTAGTATTAACAAATGTCAGAAAAATTCGAAAAGAAAACAAAAAGGGGAAAACCCTACCTGGATTACCTGGCGCCTCTGGCCCAGCAGGCCAGCCCAGCCCACCACCGCCGTCGTCCTCCTGGCGCCAGTCGGCCAGGCGTGTGGCCGACGCGCGCGCACGGACGGAGCGCCACGCCACCAGCTCGCCTGCCTGCCTACCCTGCCAGCGCGATGCCGCGTTGCTTCTTCTCGGTGCCGCCCCGATCCCCTGGCCTCACCCCCCTCTCTCCCGTGCTTTTCCCCTTCTCTCTCTCTCACCCGAGAATCACCGCCGCCGTCGTCCATAGCCACCGTGGCCTCGGCCACTGCCGCACCTCCCCGACACGCTTCCCAGCTCCGCCGCGACCCCCTCTCCCTCCTCACCGAGCAAAGCAACCCAGGCGAGCTCCGCTTCATCGCAATCGCCGTCGTCTTCAAGCTTCGGCCGACGAGATCACCGTCGTCGCTCCGGCTGCCCCAAGCCTTCCCCGAGCCCGCTTCGACGCCCGCTGCAACCGCGGTGAGCTCCGCCACCGTTCCCCTCTCTCCATTTAGCTGCCTGCTCGCCGTAGCCCTCCTCCCCACCACGGCCGAAGCTTCTCGCCGCCGTCCATGTCGCCGTCGTCGTCTCGGCCCGCCTCCGCCCAAACCAAGCACCCCATCGTGCTCCCGGTGCCACGAGGGTGCCGCCGAGCCCCTCAGGTGGCCTCCCCGTGCCCCGCAGCCCATTCCCGCTCGAAGCCGAACTCCGGCCGCCGCCCCGACCTTCGCTCCGGCGAGCTCCGGCATCCCCGCGGCTTCCCGTCTGCTCCCCTGGATGCGGACGAGCCCGGGCTACGCCCCGGTGCTCTTAGACGCCGTCCCCGTGGCCTGTGGCGCGGACTCCGCCGCGTCCAGAGGTCGCCGGCGGCGAACCCCGTCGCCTGAGCCCCGCCATGTGGGCCCGGCCCGTCAGGTGATTAGCTTAGTGCTAATCACCGCTTAATTAACCCCCCCGAGGCTGACATGTGGGCCCCGGTGCCCCCCTAATCTTTTAATTAAGTTAATCTAACCCTGTTTAACCCCCTGTCACTGACGTGTGGACCCCACACGTTAGGTTTGACCCCAGTCAGCCGCAGTTGATTGCTGACGTCATGCTTACTCAATGCTGACGCAATATATATTTTCTGGAATTAAAATAATTCAGGAAATTCCAGAAATTGATTTAAACTTCAAAAAATCATATTCATTCAACCGTAGCTCAGATTGAAATAATTTATATATGAAAAATTATCAGAAAAATGCAATCTTTCTATCTGTACTAGTTTCATGCATGGCAAACCAACTTATACAATCTGAATATGAGAAAACACATTATGGCATATATAAGAGCTTACTTTGGAGATGCATTTGAGCTTATGGTTCAAATGGACTTCAAACCAAATGAGTACTAGCTGCATTAACTCAAACAGCATCACATCTTCATGCCATGTTCATGCATCATATTGTTGCATATGTTTGTGTATTGATTGTTGGCACCGTTCCTTCTCGATAGGTCTTGCTCCGGAGACCGTTCCAAAGTACCTGTCTGTGAAGCAGTGCCTCCTCTGTTGATTTACCAGGCAAGCAAACCCCCCTTGTTCATTCCGATAAAACCCTACTCTCTCGCTCCTGCTCTCAGTTATTGCATTAGAACAACAACGATTCATCTGCTACTTTGTGCTGCGGTAGTTGAACCCTTTCCTCTGCATGACCTGTCATTGTCACAGTAAATAGTTGAAACCCACTAGCATGTGTAGGAGTTGATTGAGCCATGTTGTGTTCCTACCATGCTATGCCTGCTATTGCTTAGAGTTGTGTCAGGTCTGATTCATTGGGAATGAATTGGAGTGTTATGATATGTTCTGATGCTGAGAGTGAAGTGCGTGAACACGATTTGGTAAAGGTAGCGGTGAGAGGCCATGTAGGAGTACATGGTGGGTTGTCTCACTGGAACCGTCCTTAAGCACTGAGTTCTATGTATGTTGTCCAATGACTCGATACTGCCACACATTGGGATCCTTAATTGACTCTCTCGACTTATTAACCAACTTGGTCTCTGTCCAGGAGTCGCAACTAGTTTCTGGTGTTTGTAGGTAGTGCTATTTTTCTACCAAGTGGCACCCGGCAGGGTGGGCTTGGGACAGACTAGGCACACGTGGCCCGGTGTACCGAGTGGCACCCGGATGGTGGGCTCGGGAACCCTGCTCACTTCGTTTGGGGCCGTGAGCGACACCCCGGCCGGATCTCCTTGCGGATGGAACCCGAATAGGTGATAAACCTGGGCTAGAGTCTTGTGTGGTTAGTCAGGTCGTGGCCGACACCCTCGCCAGGCTTCCGCTTGAAGGTTGCCGAGATACATGACGTGTACATGGCGGTAAGTGGCGAGAGCGTGTGTGAAGAAGTACACCCCTGCAGGGTTAACATGATCTATTCGAATAGCCGGGTCCGCGGTTATGGACTTCTTGGATGCTTACATGGTACATAGACAACTTGAAGTGGATACTATAAAATGCTCAAGACAAGTGTGAGTGCTATGGATGGCCTTCTCGTAGGGAGACGGGGATGAATCCATAGTAGTGTATTATGTGGTGTTTAGTGGACTCGTGTGCGCCATATCACCTCAAGAAGTTCTGGTAGTCGTAGAACAGGATAGCCACAGAGTCAAAGCCGGCTTGCTGCAACTAAACCCCACATTACCCCCTTGATACAAATGCATGTATGATAGGATCTGATGTAAGTCTTGCTGAGTACCTTTGTACTCATGTTGCTTTATTTATGTTTTTGCAGCGGAGACTTCGGTCTTAATAGTGTTCTCGTGGACTTCAACAAGTAGCTTGTACCTCAGCTACGATCTTGATCGGACGTTGTAGATAGTCAGGCTTTCAGCCTTTTTCATTTATAGATGTCTGTACTCAGACATGTAATGCTTCCGTTTGCTGCTTGATTGCTCTGAATGTTGGGTCATGTGACCCCTGTTTGTAATAATGCTATGATGGCTCTTGAGCCTTATCTATATGAGTTGTTGAGTTATGCTGTGATGCCATGTTGTACAGCACATACTTGCATGTTATGCGTACGTGTAATGTGTATTGCTATGTGTGGGATCTGACTATCTAGTTGTTTATCCTTAGTAGTCTCTCTTACCGGGAAATGTCTCCCAGTGTTTCCTCTGAGCCCTGGTAGCTTGCTACTGCTCCGGAACACTTAGGCTGGCCGGCATGTGTCCTTCTTCGTTCCTGTGTCTGTCCCTTCGGGGAAATGTCACGCGATGAATACCGGAGTCCTGTTAGCCCAGTGCTACAGCCTGGATTCACTCGCTGATGACCGACATGTTCGATGCTGGGTCATGGATGCCTGTCCCTGTAAGCTAGTGCCACTTTGGGTTTACGACTAGCCATGTCAACCCGGGCTCCTTATCATATGGATGCTAGCGACACTGTCATATACGTGTGCCAAACGGCGCAAACGGTCCCGGGCTGTCAGGACCCCGACTCGATGTCACATCGATCTAGCTGGTAACACCTCATATCACTTTGCGGCCTCACGCACGGTATTCCCACGGGTGTCGTCTTACCTTTTCCCGGGACCGTTTGCGCCTTTTGGCTCACGTATATGATAGTGTCGCTAGCATCCATATGATAAAGAGCCCGGGCTGACATGACTAGTCGTAAACCCAAAGTGGCACAGACTTACAGGGACAGGCATCCATGACCCAGCTTCGAACGTGTCGGTCATCAGCAAGTGGGTCCGGGCTGTAGCACTGGGCTAGCAGGACTCCGGTAAACCGGGCTGTAGCGGGCTAACAGGACTCCGGTACTCAAAGCGTGACATTTCCCCGAAGGGACAGACACAGGAACGAAGAAGGACACATGCCGGCTAGCCTAAGTGTTCCAGAGCAGTAGCAAGCTACCATGGCTCAGCGGTAACACTAGGAGACATTTCCCGGTAAGAGAGGCTACTAAAGATAAACAACTAGATAGTCAGATCCCACACATACCAAGCATTTCAATCATACACACAATATGCTCGATATGTGCAAATACAACGAAGCATCACAACATGACTCTATGACACAAGTACTTTATTTAAGGCTCAGTGAGCCATACATAACATACACAAAGGTACGGGTCTCACGACCCCACATACAAGTCATACAGTCATACAAACCAGCAGCGGAAGTAACTTGTCTGAGTACAGACAACTAGTAAAATAAAAGAGGCTTGGAAAGCCTAACTATACTACGTGGTCCTTCACAAGCTCAGGGTCACCACCTGGGTCTTTAGCCTACTCGTTGATGTCAACGTCTACATAGAACCCATCAGAAGGGGTTGCAGCGTCTTCTGTAAAAATGTAGATTATAGCAACATGAGTACAAAGGTACTCAGCAAGACTTACATCAGATCCTACATACATGCATAGTATCAAGAAGGGTTGGTGGAGTTATTGCAGCAAGCCAGCTTTGACTCTTGGCTAGGCTATCCTACGATACTCCAACTTGAAATGGTTTTGCGCACACGAGTCCACTACTCACCAATTCGATACACTACCGAGGATCCGCCTCCGTCTTCCTACGGAAGAGCCATCCTCGGCACTCACACTTATCTTGAGGCTTTTAACAGTTTCCATTTACTTGTCTATGAACTGTATAGGCAACCAAGTAGTCCTTTACCGCGGACGCGGCTATTCGAATAGATTATGATAACCCTGCAGGGGTGTACTTCTTCATACATGTTTCCACCACTTAGCGTCTGCACACGACATGTGCTCGGCAGACTTCAAGCGAAAGCCGACGTGGGTGTAGACCACGACCTACCTAAACACTTAAGCTTCTAGTCCAGGTTTATCGCCTATTCAGGTTCCATCCGCAGGGAGTCCGGCCGGGGTTTCCCATACGGCCCCGAACGATGTGAACAGGGTTCCCGAGATACCTAACGGGTATTCGGTACACCGTGCCACGTACCTACCGCATCACAGCCCACCCCTACGGTCAGCGCTGTCCACGGCCTCCAGTAGGCTACAAACACCAGAAACTACTTGCAACTCCTGGACAGAGAGTTAGGGTGAATAAGAAGTCGAGCGGGGTCATATTTCAGGGCCCAATGCATGGTAGTAGCTGTATCTTAAATCACGCATACAGATCTCAGTGCTTAAGGTCGGCTTCAATGAAACAACCCACCATGTACTCCTACATGGCCTTTCATCGATACCTTTACCAAATCGTGTTCACCACACCACTCTCATTACCGACATAATCATTTCACTCCAGCCCATCACCCAGATGAACCAGACCTGACACGACTCTAAGCATAGCAGGCATAGCAAGGTAGGAACAACACATACATATGGCTCAAACAACTCCTACACATGCTAGTGGGTTTCATCTAGTTACTGTGGCAATGACAGGTCATGCAGAGGAAATGGGTTCAACTACCATAGCACACAGCAGTTTGAAACGCGTTGTCTTAATGCAGTAAAAGAGAGCAGGAGCGAGAACATGGGATTGTATCGATATGATCAAATGGTTGGTTGCTTGCCTGATGGTTCGATGCACGGATACGGTTCTTCGTTAGGGTAATCACGGTACTCCTCGGGGACAGAACCTGTCGCAAAGGGCATCGATACACAAGCATCACCAAACAATGTGCAACAATATGATGCATGCATGAAACATGGCAATATGAGTGTATTGGGCTAATGCAACTAAAGCCAGAAGGGTTTGAACAAATTTGAATCAAAGATTCAAATTCCAAATTCAAATATGGCCTTTTAAAGTGCCTTTTCTTGTTCTGCTTAAAACATCAATTTAACTTGTTTGATCATGCATGAAAATAGTACAGATGGATAGATTGGATTTTTCTGATCATTTTTCATATATAATTTGTCCAATTTGGAGTTACAGGATAAAAGTTATGAATTTTTGAAGTTTAAATAATATTCTGGAATTTCGTGATTTAAATTAAATCCAGAAAATCAATTACTGCGTCAGCCTGACGTCAGTGTGACGTCAGCAGGTCAACGGAACTGGTCCAGGTCAAACCTAACAGTGGGTCCCGCATGTCAGGGTGATTATTTTAATTAAAACTTAATTAAAACTAATCCTGTTTAATTAACAGGGCTGGGCCCCACCTGTCATTGACTCAGGGGAGTCAACCAGGGCCCACCCGTGGTCAAACCCGAGTCGGCTGCACCGGCGTTTAGCCGCCGGCGAGCCCGACGCGGCGGCGGAAGTGGTTTTGGTCATTTCGGCCACCAAACGGACTGCGGAGACCACCGGAGTGGAGCTGAGGCCAACCCGCAGCTCTTGGCGGAGCCCGTTGGGGTCGGGGTGGCCGGAGTCGACGGCGGCGAGCTCGGCTGCGGCCGCCGGGGTTCGGTCGTGCACGGGAACGGTGCTGGAGCTCGAAGTCGAGCAAAGCGAGGCGCTAGGGATGCTCTACGGGGTCTTGCGAACTTGTTGGACTCGCCGGGGTGACCAAATGGTCACCGGAGCTGCGTCGACGGCGAGCTCGGCGACGGCGGAGGTTTGGCCGTGGTGGGGAGGTGGCTACGGTGAGGGAACGAGGGGAAGGAGAGGGGGAAACGGTGGCGTAGCTCACCGCGGTTGTAGTGGGCGTCGAAGCGGGCTCGGGGACGCACTGGAGACGGCGAATTCGACGGCGACGGTGGTCGGAGCCCGAAGAGGGGAACGGCGACGTGGCGGCGATGCAGGGCTTCCGGGGAGCTGTGGAGCGGTGGGGAGGAAGAGGGAGTCGTGGCGGAGCTCCTGAGCTAGTCGGGGGAGCGAGGGGTGGTCGGAGACGGTGGCTATGGCGAACGGCGGCGAGTGTGGTGTTCGGCCGGGCGAGAGAGAGAGCGAGGGAGAGGAGAGGAGAGCCGGGGGAGAGTGAGAGAGAGCAGGGGGGAGGGCGTGGCGTCGTCCAGGGAGTCGAGCGAGGAGGGGAGGCCAGGCAAGCAGGCGAGCAGGTGGCGTGGCGCGGTGGCCGTGCGCGCGCGCCGGCCACACTCCCCTCCCTCTGTCGGGGCAAAGACAACAGAGGAGGGAGGTGGGCTGGGCCGGCTGCCGGCTGGGCCAGCCAGCTGGCTGGGCCGCACAGTGGAGGAGCCCAGGTAAGCTCCTCCTGTTATATATATTTCTGTTTTTGTTTTATTTAATATATCTGCAACTTTGTTGAATTAAATAAAATACCTAGGCAAGTTCAAAAATCACCAAACTATTCCTGGCCCATAGTTGGATTATTTCCAACATGAAACATTTTAGTTTGGAGATATTTGAGCATTTAAATATTTTATATTATTTTAAATGCCCAAATTCAAATATTTATGAATTAATTCAAAAACCCTAAGATGGCCTAGGAAAATGTGCACCACTTTTGGCAGAGGTTCTGAACCAAGACAAAAATGATGGGCATTTTAGAAGGGCATTTCAGGTTCATTGAAAATTATTTTAGTAAACCCTAGTTGGTTTCAGAGGGGACTGGGGGTTCTTTCATCCCCATTTCAAGTTTCTGATGAAAGAGTAAACATGATGCAACACTCTAATGCATGACTAGCTAGGTTGTGACAACTCACCCCCACTCAAAAGAATCTCGTCCCGAGATTTGGGTTCCTCCGGGAAGAAGGCGGGGTACTCGAGTCGAAGACGATCCTCCCTTTCCCAAGTTGCTTCATCCTCAGAATGGTGCGACCATTGAACCTTGAGAAACTTGATATTATGACGTCGGGTGGTACGTTCGGCCTGATCGAGGATACGAACGGGGTACTCTCGATATGTAAGATTATCTTGGAGATCAAGCGTTTCGTGGTCCACTTCACGGATAGGATCCGAGAAGCAACGCCTGAGTTGAGAAACGTGGAAGACATCGTGGACTCTGGAGAGGTGCGGAGGTAGTTCCAACTGGTAGGCAACTTCTCCTCGTTTGGCAAGAATGCGAAAAGGTCCAATGTAACGAGGAGCCAATTTGCCTTTGATACCGAAACGATGGGTTCCCTTCAGAGGGGTGACCCGAAGATAAGCCTTCTCGTCAACCTCGAAAGTCATAGCCTTATGTTTTCGGTCATATTGACTCTTTTGACGAGATTGGGCTGTTTTCAACTTTTCACGATGATACGAACTTGCTCTTCTGCTTCCTGAATCATATCCGGGCCAAAGAATTGTCTTTCCCCGGTCTCTGACCAGTTAAGGGGTGTTCGACACCGTCGTCCATAGAGAACTTCAAAAGGGGCTTTACCCAAGCTAGATTGATAGCTGTTGTTATAAGCGAATTCGGCAAATGGAAGGCACTTCTCCCAGTCCATTCCGAATGAGATAACAGAGGCTCGAAGCATGTCTTCTAGAATTTGGTTGACGCGTTCCACTTGACCACTCGACTGAGGGTGGAAAGCGGTGCTAAAGGAGAGACGAGTTCCCATAGCATTTTGGAAACTTTCCCAAAATCGAGAGGTGAAAAGACTTCCTCGATCCGAGTTAATTTCCAAAGGAACACCATGAAGAGACACTATTCGGGAGATGTATAAGTCTGCCAGTTGACTAGCGGTTATACTCTCACGAACAGGTAAGAAATGGGCTACTTTGGAAAGACGATCGACCACGACGAAAATAGCATTATTCCCTCTCTTGGTCCTGGGAAAACCGGTAATGAAATCCATACCAATTTTATCCCATTTCCATTCAGGAATAGATAGGGGTTGAAGGGTGCCAGCAGGCCGTTGATGCTCTGCTTTTACACGATGACAGACGTCGCAATTAGCAATATACTGAGCAATTTCTCTCTTCATCCTAGTCCACCAGAACCTCTGGCGTAGGTCCTGATACATCTTAGTACTACCGGGATGAATAGTGAGAGGAGATTCATGAGCCTCCTTAAGGATCAACTGCCGTAGATGCTGGTTCTTGGGAACCACTAGACGGTTCTCAAAGTACACAACACCATGATCATTTGTGGAGAAACAACTAGCACCTCCGCTAGCAATGTTCTCCTTGATCTTAGCTATTCCCTTATCTCGCTTCTGGGCAGCAATGATTTGATCCGTAAGAGTAGGTTTCGCCACCAAGGTGGAGAGAAATCCTTGAGGAACAATGTGAAGGTTAAGCTTCCGAAATTCCTCATGGAGAAACGGTTGACTTTGTTGTAACATCAGATTGTTACAATAAGATTTACGACTTAGCGCATCAGCCATGACGTTGGCTTTCCCTGGGGTGTAGGTTATTCCTAAGTCGAAGTCTGTGATCAATTCAACCCAACGTCTCTGCCTGAGATTCAAATCCGGTTGGGTGAAAATATACTTCAGACTTTGGTGATCAGTGAATATTTCGCAACGATTACCGAGGAGGTAATGTCGCCAGGTCTTAAGTGCATAGACTACGGCTGCAAGCTCTAGATCATGAGTAGGATAATTCTCCTCATGTGGGTGCAATTGCCGTGAAGCGTAGGCAATTACGTGTCGATCTTGCATGAGAATGCAACCTAGTCCTTGTCGCGAGGCGTCGCAGTAGATAACAAAGTCCTTAGAAAAGTCTGGCGGTACCAGTACGGGAGCAGAAGTCAGGCGTCTTTTCAGTTCCTGAAAGCTGTGCTCACATTGTGGAGTCCACTCGAACTTCTTATCTTTCTTGAGGAGTTCGGTTAGAGGTTTGGCAACCTTGGAGAAGTTCTCGACAAAGCGACGACAATAGCTCGCTAAGCCTAGAAAACTCCGAACTTGCTTGACCGATTCAGGTGGAGTCCAGTTAAGGACGGCTTGAACTCGCTCAGGGTTAACAGCAATACCTTTACCAGATATTACATGACCCAGGTAGGTCACTTCTGACAACCAGAATTCACATTTAGAAAATTTGGCATAAAGGCGATGCTCTCGAAGTTTCTGCAACACTAGCCTTAGATGTTCGGCATGTTCTTCCTCGTTCTTGGAGTAGATGAGTATATCATCGAGGTAAACCACGACGAATTTATCCAAATACTCCATGAAGATTGAGTTCATTAACCGAGAAAAGGTGGCTGGAGCGTTGGTTAAACCGAAGGACATGACGGTGTACTCGTATTGGCCATAACGAGTAACAAAGGCCGTTTTAGGAATGTCCCCGTTTCTGATTTTGATTTGATGGTAGCCCAACCTCAAATCCATTTTGGAGAAGATTGAGGATCCAGCGAGCTGATCGTACAGGTCGTTGATCCTGGGAAGTGGATATTTGTTCTTGATTGTGACCAAGTTGATAGGTCGGTAATCTACAACCATCCGGTCCGTACCATCCTTCTTCTTGACGAATAGGACGGGGCAAGCCCACGGAGAAGAGCTAGGTCGGATGAAACCCTTTTTCAAGGACTCATCGAGTTGTTTCTTAAGTTCGGCTAGTTCTAGGGGTGCCATCTTATAAGGTCTTCTAGCAATCGGAACGGTTCCTGGAATGAGGTCTATTACAAACTCAACATCCCTGTCAGGTGGAACACCTGGCAATTCCTCTGGAAAGACATCCGGGAAGTCACGGACTTACGGAACGTCCTCAAGGTCTGGCAAAGGGCTGGCGTTAAGAGAATATAATTGTCGCTTGGCTATTCGGGTCAAGACATTGACTATCTTCCCCGAAGGATGGGTGAGTTGAACAGTCCTAGAGAAGCAATCGATTTGGGCAGGATGAGCTGACATCCAGTCCATACCCAAAATGATATTAATATCTGAAGGTTTAAGGGCTATCAAAGACGCGAGGAAAACAAGTCTGTCGACTTGGATTTCATTCCCATGGCTTACTCTAGAAGTTTGCCATTTGGATCCCGGAGTTTGAATTAACATAGAGGTTGGCATATCACCGAATGCGACGTTATGCAAGCGAGCATAGTTTTCAGATATAAAAGAATGAGAGGCTCCTGTATCGAAAAGGACAGATGCCGGGTGGCAATTAACAAGAAGCGTACCGAGAACGACGTTGGGATCCTCTTGAGCTTCTTCGGCAGAGATACAGTTGACATGGCCACGCGAAGCGGTGACCGGTTTAGCATGAAACACTTTCCCTGTCAGCTTGCCACGACCAACAGCTTTAGCAGATTGATTGGGGTTGGTCTGGGGACACTCACGCATATAGTGACCAGATTCCCCACACTTGAAACAAGTCACGGAACTAGTACGTGGAGGAGCATTGTTAGTTGGACCCCCATAGGGCTTGGCTGGAGCAGACTGTTGAACGGGGCGAGGCGCCTGGAAGGATGGCCTCGGTGTGAACCTGGGTGGCAGGGCGGTGTTGGGTACCCACACGCGGCGCTTCTGAGGACCAGCACCGGATGAGGAACCCGTGTCACGTCCATGCTTGCGTGTTGCGTCATAGTCAGTCTGACCAGTTTCAGCACTGATGGCTTTGTTGACAAGTTTCGAAAAAGATGTGCACTCATGCAGACGGAGGTCACGGCGAAGCTCAGGACTAAGGCCCTTACGGAACCTTGCTTGCTTCTTGGCGTCAGTAGACACTTCCTCAGTTGCATATCGGGCGAGATTACCAAACTCCCTGCTATAGGCATCCACAGAAAGTCGGCCTTGGGTGAAACTGCAAAATTCTTCACGTTTACGGTCCATGAGACCCTCCGGAATGTGATGTTCACGGAAAGCCTCGCTGAACTCAGCCCAAGTAGTGACATGGCCCGCTGGGTGCATAGCTCCATAATTCTCCCACCATAGACTGGCGGGGCCTTCAAGATGATATGCAGCAAAGGTGACCTTGTCAGCCTCCGCTACCAGCGCGGAACGCAGTTTGTGAGAGATACTGCGAAGACAGTCATCAGCGTCGAGAGGCTCGACGGAGTGGTGGAACGTGGGTGGATGCAATTTGATAAAATCACTGAGTGACACCACGTTAGCCCTCTGATGGTGTGCTGTATTCTGTTCAATACGCTCCAACAAACGGTTCGTCTCCCGCTTGTTTCTCTCAGCTTCCATCATCACCTCGGCTAGTGAAGGAGGATGAGGCAGATTTACATCCCTGGCTTCACTGCCTTCGGCCTGCTCTTGAGAAGCAGGGTTAGCGCGCGTGTTGACCATCCTAGGAAATCAAGACAATGTTTTAGTCAGGATGGTAAAATTCCGACATAGGATTTATAATGTAAGAAATAACTCGGAATGCAAGATGATCATCCGTATGACATGGTAGATACAGAAACTGCTTCTTTATTCCATCGTCATACACACCATACAGGGTTTAGTACAAGACCAAACAAAGTACTATTACGGTGAAAAGAGGATTACATCTCATCGGAGACATTCCAAGCTCCTATACATTATTTTTTTACATCTCTGGAAAGAGTACAAACTAGGTCATATCCCACGAGTCACGCGGGACGATAGACGACACAGCTAGTGCGAACTAGTGATACTACCACTAACTCAGACCGATCCGTAGTAGTCCTCGTAAAAGTCACCTCCATAGCCTGGGAGTTCAACATGATCATCCGGAAACAGACGGTCTCGCGGAGCTTGTGGACCATAGGGGCTAGGATGAGGCCTTGGACCAACAAACGGTGGCCTGCGGGGACCGCGAGGTGGGGTGATGCCTCCTACATCACGCCAAACCATCACGTCTGGCAGAGCAGATCTCACAGGATAGAGATCGCGCATATCTGAATATCCAGCTTGCACCGCCGGTGCGAACCGAGTCAAAGTGGCCCAGTGGTCAGCACGGGTGTTGAAGAGCTCTAGCCTTAAGGCCCGATTTTCTCGGTCCTTATCCTCGAGCATCTCAGCAGTGGTGCGAGTCCGTGAATCCTCCTGAGTGGGGTCAGCATAGATAGCCTGGAGATACCCTTGTGCTCCCGGAAGTGATCCTGGCATATACCGGAAATCAGAGTCCCGAAATAACCCAGATCTGACTCGCATAATGGTCATCATAGAGTAGGCGGCGTCCTGCACAGCCATCTCAATAGTAACCCCGAGTCCATAGGAGCAGTGAAGAGGCTCGGTGGATCCAGGATAAGATGGAAATATCCTGACAGTGCAGAGATACTGGCTTTGATTAAAATCTCGGAATTGCTCTTCGACCGTGTACTCAGGATACCAGCGGTATCCAGCCTCAGTCATTACCCTGACCAACTTGGCAGTATGGCCGGGTACATCTAGGCATCGAGTCAGGCGAACCACTTGATTGAGGTCGCGAGTGGCCATCTGAAAGCACAATCATAATGCAAAGGCATTAGAATTTCTAGCAAAATTTCGGCAGCATAACAGCTGTAAATGCTCAAAAGGATTTGAGACATTTGACAAAGGATTTCATACACACTCAACATCATCATATCAAAGTTCTGAACCATTCTGACTACATAATGTGGTAGTAGAACTGAACTAGGCTTGTAACCATCAAACTTATAAGGTACTACTGATTAGTAACACGTGATCCTGATAGAGGAATAGATCCTAATTCCTTAACCCCCGGTGGAAGAATGGACTGACTCAGATCAGAAAGTCATAAGGTATAAGAAGTAAAAAGAGCCTTACGTTCCAACCCACAAACAATTCCCCTACATATAACTAAAGAATTTCTAGACTCAACATCGACCAGTTTGGCTTGGAGAACCTACAGGCAGTCCGGCTCTGATGCCAACGCTGTCAGGACCCCGACTCGATGTCACATCGATCTAGCTGGTAACACCTCATATCACTTTGCGGCCTCACGCACGGTATTCCCACGGGTGTCGTCTTACCTTTTCCCGGGACCGTTTGCGCCTTTTGGCTCACGTATATGATAGTGTCGCTAGCATCCATATGATAAAGAGCCCGGGCTGACATGACTAGTCGTAAACCCAAAGTGGCACAGACTTACAGGGACAGGCATCCATGACCCAGCTTCGAACGTGTCGGTCATCAGCAAGTGGGTCCGGGCTGTAGCACTGGGCTAGCAGGACTCCGGTAAACCGGGCTGTAGCGGGCTAACAGGACTCTGGTACTCAAAGCGTGACATTTCCCCGAAGGGACAGACACAGGAACGAAGAAGGACACATGCCGGCCAGCCTAAGTGTTCCAGAGCAGTAGCAAGCTACCATGGCTCAGCGGCAACACTAGGAGACATTTCCCGGTAAGAGAGGCTACTAAAGATAAACAACTAGATAGTCAGATCCCACACATACCAAGCATTTCAATCATACACACAATATGCTCGATATGTGCAAATACAATGAAGCATCACAACATGACTCTACGACACAAGTACCTTATTTAAGGCTCAGTGAGCCATACATAACATACACAAAGGTACGGGTCTCACGACCCAACATACAAGTCATACAGTCATACAAACCAGCAGCGGAAGTAACTTGTCTGAGTACAGACAACTAGTAAAATAAAAGAGGCTTGGAAAGCCTAGCTATACTATGTGGTCCTTCACAAGCTCAGGGTCACCACCTGGGTCTTTAGCCTACTCGTTGATGTCAACGTCTACATAGAACCCATCAGAAGGGGTTGCAGTGTCTTCTGTAAAAATGTAGATTATAGCAACATGAGTACAAAGGTACTCAGCAAGACTTACATCAGATCCTACATACATGCATATTATCAAGAAGGGTTGGTGGAGTTATTGCAGCAAGCCAGCTTTGACTCTTGGCTAGACTATCCTACGATACTCCAATCTTGAAATGGTTTTGCGCACACGAGTCCACTACTCACCACTTCAATACACGACCGAGGATCCACCTCCGTCTTCCTACGGAAGAGCCATCCTCGGCACTCACACTTATCTTGAGGCTTTTAACAGTTTCCATTTACTTGTCTATGAACTGTATAGGCAACCAAGTAGTCCTTTACCGCGGACGCGGCTATTCGAATAGATTATGATAACCCTGCAGGGGTGTACTTCTTCATACATGTTTCCACCACTTAGCGTCTGCACACGACATGTGCTCGGCAGACTTCAAGCGAAAGCCGACGTGGGTGTAGACCACGACCTACCTAAACACTTAAGCTTCTAGTCCAGGTTTATCGCCTATTCAGGTTCCATCCGCAGGGAGTCCGGCCGGGGTTTCCCATACGGCCCCGAACGATGTGAACAGGGTTCCCGAGATACCTAACGGGTATTCGGTACACCGTGCCACGTACCTACCGCATCACAGCCCACCCCTACGGTCAGCGCTGTCCACGGCCTCCAGTAGGCTACAAACACCAGAAACTACTTGCAACTCCTGGACAGAGAGCTAGGGTGAATAAGAAGCCGAGCGGGGTCATATTTCAGGGCCCAATGCATGGTAGTAGATGTATCTTAAATCACGCATACAGATCTCAGTGCTTAAGGTCGGCTTCAATGAAACAACCCACCATGTACTCCTACATGGCCTCTCATCGATACCTTTACCAAATCGTGTTCACCACACCACTCTCATTACCGAGATAAACATTTCACTCTAGCCCATCACCCAGATGAACCAGACCTGACACGACTCTAAGCATAGCAGGCATAGCAAGGTAGGAACAACACATACATATGGCTCAAACAACTCCTACACATGCTAGTGGGTTTCATCTAGTTACTGTGGCAATGACAGGTCATGCAGAGGAAATGGGTTCAACTACCGTAGCACACAGCAGTTTGAAACGCGTTGTCTTAATGCAGTAAAAGAGAGCAGGAGCGAGAACATGGGATTGTATCGATATGATCAAATGGTTGGTTGCTTGCCTGATGGTTCGATGCACGGATACGGTTCTTCGTTAGGGTAATCACGGTACTCCTCGGGGAGAGAACCTGTCGCAAAGGGCATCGATACACAAGCATCACCAAACAATGTGCAACAATATGATGCATGCATGAAACATGGCAATATGAGTGTATTGGGCTAATGCAACTAAAGCCAGAAGGGTTTGAACAAATTTGAATCAAAGATTCAAATTCCAAATTCAAATATGGCCTTTTAAAGTGCCTTTTCTTGTTCTGCTTAAAACATCAATTTAGCTTGTTTGATCATGCATGAAAATAGTACAGATGGATAGATTGGATTTTTCTGATCATTTTTCATATATAATTTGTCCAATTTGGAGTTACAGGATAAAAGTTATGAATTTTTGAAGTTTAAATAATATTCTGGAATTTCGTGATTTAAATTAAATCCAGAAAATCAATTACTGCGTCAGCCTGACGTCAGTGTGACGTCAGCAGGTCAACGGAACTGGTCCAAGTCAAACCTGACAGTGGGTCCCGCATGTCAGGGTGATTATTTTAATTAAAACTTAATTAAAACTAATCCTGTTTAATTAACAGGGCTGGGCCCCACCTGTCATTGACTCAGGGGAGTCAACCAGGGCCCACCCGTGGTCAAACCCGAGTCGGCTGCACCGGCATTTAGCCGCCGGCGAGCCCGACGTGGCGGCGGAAGTGGTTTTGGTCATTTCGGCCACCAAACGGACTGCGGAGACCACCGGAGTGGAGCTGAGGCCAACCCGCAGCTCTTGGCGGAGCCCGTTGGGGTCGGGATGGCCGGAGTCGACGGCGGCGAGCTCGGCTGCGGCCGCCGGGGTTCGGTCGTGCACGGGAACGGTGCTGGAGCTCGAAGTCGAGCAAAGCGAGGCGCTAGGGATGCTCTACGGGGTCTTGCGAACTTGTTGGACTCGCCGGGGTGACCAAATGGTCACCGGAGCTGCGTCGACGGCGAGCTCGGCGACGGCGGAGGTTCGGCCGTGGTGGGGAGGTGGCTACGGTGAGGGAACGAGGGGAAGGAGAGGGGGAAACGGTGGCGTAGCTCACCGCAGTTGTAGTGGGCGTCGAAGCGGGCTCGGGGACGCACTGGAGACGGCGAATTCGACGGCGACGGTGGTCGGAGCCCGAAGAGGGGAACGGCGACGTGGCGGCGATGCAGGGCTTCCGGGGAGCTGTGGAGCAGTGGGGAGGAAGAGGGAGTCGAGGCGGAGCTCCTGAGCTAGTCGGGGGAGCGAGGGGTGGTCGGAGATGGCTGCTATGGCGAACGGCGGCGAGTGTGGTGTTCGGCCGGGCGAGAGAGAGAGCGAGGGAGAGGAGAGGAGAGCCGGGGGAGAGTGAGAGAGAGCAGGGGGGAGAGCGTGGCGTCGTCCAGGGAGTCGAGCGAGGAGGGGAGGCCAGGCAAGCAGGCGAGCAGGTGGCGTGGCGCGGTGGCCGTGCGCGCGCGCCGGCCACACTCCCCTCCCTCTGTCGGGGCGAAGACGACAGAGGAGGGAGGTGGGCTGGGCCGGCTGCCGGCTGGGCCAGCCAGCTGGCTGGGCCGCACAGTGGAGGAGCCCAGGTAAGCTCCTCCTGTTATATATTTTTCTGTTTTTTTGTTTTATTTAATATATCTGCAACTTTGTTGAATTAAATAAAATACCTAGGCAAGTTCAAAAATCACCAAACTATTCCTAGCCCATAGTTGGATTATTTCCAACATGAAACATTTTAGTTTGGAGATATTTGAGCATTTAAATATTTTATATTATTTTAAATGCCCAAATTCAAATATTTATGAATTAATTCAAAAACCCTAAGATGGCCTAGGAAAATGTGCACCACTTTTGGCAGAGGTTCTGAACCAAGACAAAAATGATGGGCATTTTAGAAGGGCATTTCAGGTTCATTGAAAATTATTTTAGTAAACCCTAGTTGGTTTCAGAGGGGACTGGGGGTTCTGTCATCCCCATTTCAAGTTTCTGATGAAAGAGTAAACATGATGCAACACTCTAATGCATGACTAGCTAGGTTGTGACACGGGCAAAGGTAAGGCGACACCCGTGGGGATACCGTGCGTGAGGCCGCAAAGTGATATGAGGTGTTACATGCTAGATCGATGTGGCATTGAGTCGGGGTCCTGACAGTTGTGCACATCGGATAGTTCAGGTGGCAGTCCCAACTGGTAAGCCACTTCTCCTCGACAGTCAGTGATCTTGAACGGGCCGATGTATCTTGGGGCGAGCTTTCCTTTGACATGGAAACGTTGGGTTCCCTTGAGAGGTGTGACCCGGAGATAGACATGGTCTCCAACTCGAAAGGTCATGTCTCTCTGACGTGAGTCAATGTAGCTCTTCTGCCTTGACTTGGCAGTTTTCAAACGCTCTTTGACAAGCTGGAGTTGCTCTTCTGCTTCACGGAGGATATCGGGCCCAAAGACTAGTCCTTCTCCGGTTTCTTTCCAATTGAGGGGTGTGCGGCACTTGTGCCCATACAACACCTCAAATGGTGCCATCTGGAGGCTTGACTGATAACTGTTGTTGTAGGAGAACTCGGCGAAAGGGAGGCAATCTTCCCACCTAGCTCCATATGCTAAGACACAGGCTCGAAGCATGTCTTCGAGTATCTGATTCACTCGTTCTGTCTGACCTCCGGTCTGTGGGTGGAAAGTAGTGCTGAAGGACAACTTGGTCCCCATGGCCTCTTGGAACTTCTTCCAAAACCTTGAGGTAAACTGGGTTCCTCGGTTTGACACAATCTCCTTGGGAACACCATGAAGGCTTACAATTCTGTTGATGTAGAGGCTGGCTAGCTGGTTTCCCTTGTAAGTCATTTTGACAGGAATGAAATGGGCTACTTTGGTCAAATGGTCGACTATGACCCAGATGGAGTCATGTCCCTTATTTGACCTGGGTAATCCAGTGATGAAGTCCATTCCGACTTTATCTCATTTCCATTCAGGCACCTTGAGAGGCTGTAACAATCCAGCGGGTCGCTGATGTTCAGCTTTGACCCTTTGGCATATGTCACACTTAGCGACGAAAGTGGCTATCTCTCTCTTCATGCCATGCCACCAGAATCTTTCCTTTAGGTCTTGATACATCTTGGTTCCTCCGGGGTGGATGGAATACGGGGTGTCATGAGCTTCTTGCAAGATCAAATTCTTGAGCTCAATCTTGTTGGATACGCAAATGCGATTCCCAAACCACACAATTCCTTGCTCATCCTTTGAGAATCCTGGGGCCTTGCCTGCCTTGATCTTCCTCTTGATGCCTTTAATACTCTCGTGTCCCTTCTGAGCTTCCTTAATATCATCCATTAGGGTAGGCTTGACTTCAAGGTTGGCTAAGAATCCTAGTGCAACCAGTTCCAACCCGAAGCTTTCAAGTTCTACATACAAGGCGGGTAGCCTTTCCTTAAGCATAGCATTCAAGGAACAAGCCTTCCTGCTTAATGCATCTGCTACCACATTAGCCTTCCCAGGGTGGTATTGAACACTGAAGTCATAATCCTTGATCAACTCTAGCCACCTTCTCTGCCTCATGTTCAATTCCTTCTGAGTGAAAATATACTTCAGACTTTTGTGGTCCGTATATATCTCACACCGCTTCCCTAGGAGGTAATGTCGCCATGTTTTCAGGGCATGAACTACAGCTGCCAACTCGAGGTCATGAGTAGCATAGTTCTCTTCATGAGGCCATAGTTGCCTTGAAAGGTAAGCTACGACTCTGCCTTCTTGCATCAGAACACCTCCCAGTCCGGTTCTTGACGCATCACAATATATCACAAACTCCTTGTGTATATCTGGTGTGGCCAGAACTGGGGCGGTGGTCAATCTCTTCTTCAGCTCCTGGAAGCTTTCTTCACACGTCGGCGTCCATTCAAACTTCTTGTCCTTCTTCAAGAGCTGAGTCATGGGTCGTGCAATGCTTGAGAATCCTTCAACGAACTTGCGGTAATATCCCGCGAGTCCGAGGAAGCTTCTGACTTCCTTCACATTGCTTGGGGATTGCCATTCATTCACGGCTTCAATCTTAGTGGGATCGACCGACAATCCTTATTCAGTCAAAACATGACCCAAGAATCCAACTTCGCGCAGCCAAAATTCGCACTTGCTGAACTTGGCATACAGTTGGTGCTCTCGAAGCTTGTCTAGGACCATCCTCAAGTGTTGCTCGTGCTCTTCTTCCGTCTTCGAGAAGACAAGAATGTCATCAATGAAGACAACGACAAACTTGTCCAAATACTCCATGAAGACCTTATTCATGAGATACATGAAGTAAGCTGGGGCATTGGTCAATCCGAAGGACATGACCGTGCACTCATACAGGCCATATCTGGTTACAAATGCCGTCTTCGGAATATCTTGGGGTCTGATTTTCAGCTGGTAGTACCCAGATCTGAGGTCAATCTTGGAGAACACCTTGGCCCCATTGAGTTGATCAAACAGATCTTCAATCTTGGGAAGTGGATACTTTTTCTTGATTGTAACTTCATTGAGGGAGCGGTAGTCAATGCACAAGCGGATGGTACCGTCCTTCTTTGCCACAAACAGAACAGGTGATCCCCAAGGGGAGGCACTAGGGAGGATAAATCCCTTCCTCAGCTGCTCTTCTAGTTGCTTCTTCAACTCTGCTAACTCTTCCGATCCCATTCTATAAGGCTTCTTATAGATGGGTCCTGCTCCAGGCATGAGCTCGATGATGAACTCAATGTCTCGGTCAGGAGGCATTCCCGGTAGCTCATCAGGAAAGACATTGGGGTATTCGCATACTACCGGCACTTGCTCCAATCCAACTTCTGACAGACAGTTGACTTGGGCACCTTGAGCAGAGGAGGGGTTGGGAGCAAACTTAACTTCGACTCCTTGGTCATTGGTCACAGTGACGGTCCGGTTGGCACAATCTAACAAGCCTTGCTGCTTGATGAGCCAATCCGTTCCTAAGATCACATCCAAGCTTCGCGATCTTAAGATGATAAGGTGTGCTTGGAAGTCTACCCCATTAATGATAATCCCGACTCATTTACATCCTATCTTGGCTCTCATCTCTGCTCTGGGGGTTTGTACCACCATAGGGTTATTCAGGGGTGTAGGCATCATGCCACTTTTTAATGCAAACTTTTGGGTGACAAATGAATGCATGGCTCCAGAATCAAACAAGACAGTTGCAGGTGCTGAGTTGACAAGGAACGTACCCAGCACGACGTCCGGGTCTTCCTGGGCTTCTTCTGCAGTGACATGATTCACACGACCCTTGCCGTTGTTGGGCGGGTTGCGGGGAGCTTGGTTCCTTGGTGTCATTCCACGGCCTTGTTCTGGGTTCTGTGCATTGGGGCACGGGGTGTCGGGCTTCTTGTTGGGGCAATTCTTGGAGTAGTGTCCTGGCTGACCACATCCAAAGCAAGTGACTTGGTTGGGGTTGCTGCTCTTGCCGGCATTGTTATTGGGGTTGTTGTAAGCTGGCCTGGGGTTGGCATACTGCTGAGGTGGATAGTTGGTGCGTGGTGTAGGAGCTCTTGGCTGCTGATAGGTTGGCTTGACCGGGGCGGGCTGCCACAGGCGAGGCTTCTGGTTGCTGGAGCTACCCTTGCTGATCATCTTGCGCTTACGGGTATAATCCAAAGCACGTCGCTTGTCTTCAAGCATGAGTGCCTTGTTCACCAGATCAGGAAAGGTCGGGCAGTCACACACAACAAGCAAGTACTGCAGAGTCTGGTTAAGGTCTTCCATGAAGCGCTCCCTTTTGGCAGCATCAGTGCTGACATCTTCAGGGGCATACCTTGAGAGAACACTGAACTTCTGCATGTACTCCTTGACAGTGCTACTACCTTGCTTCAGGGCTCGGGAACTCACGCTTCTTGATGGCCATCATTCCGGAAGGAATGTGGGCCTTGCGGAATTCTTCCTTGAAGTTATTCCAAGTGATGTTTTGCTCAGCATGCATGGCCTTGAATCCATCCCACCAAGCTCTAGCAGTTCCCCCGAGACAGTGAGCAGCATATGCCACCTTCTCACGGTCCTCAGTGCATCCGACTAGTTCCAATAGATCCTCAATGGTGCGGACCCAGTCGTCTGCATCTAGGGGTTCAGCAGTCTCGATGAAGGTGGGTGGTGCATGCTTCTTGAACTCCACCAACGTGGAACGTCCATTGACGTTTCCCACCGGCTGGCGATTGACAGCTTGAGCAATCATCTGGAGGGCTGCAGTGTTGGCTTGGCGTTCCTCTCGGAAGGCTTGGAGAAGCTGAGCCATGTCCATGTTTGGAGGTGGTGGCGGTGGTGGAGCTTGTCCTTGGTTTGGTCCTGACTGGCTCCTTCTCCGGCTTCTTTCTGCTGGGTAGAGGTACCGGTACGAGTTACAACAGGCATCCTGTTGGAGCGGTCAAGGTCTCATGATTGGGAAAGATGGGGAAAGCAATATAGATGGGACGCCTAGTAAGGGGGTTGGTATGACACTAATTGTTTTCATGCAAGGGCCAAAAGGCCAAACACATTCATCAAAATCCAAATGGGTGATGTAGTCGCTTACAAGTTCCCGAAGGAAAGTACGACGTCCATCAAACACATAAAAAGCAAACACAATACTACATGGTTTCATATGAACCATTACAAGGACTCGACTTCGTATAGGGGTACACGACCTATCCTACCGTAAGGGTTACTAACGGGCATATCCGGGTTGCGAATGATGCCTAAGTGGTGGAATGCTCGGTCGCGTAGTCTGGCTCTTCTAGGTCTTCCTCCTCATCATCGGTGGCCTGACTTTCCTCTTTACTTGAAGGGGTGGGGGAGTGGAGGAGCTCAACACGGCGTTGCTTTGCCGGTGGTGCGAAGAGCTTGCGGTATTCCTTTGCGCTCATGCGGTGTTGCTGTGGTGGTTCTCCATCCTTTGGGGGTCTTCCGCCTCTGTATGCAATTGCGGGTTGTCCAGGGGGAGCACCTTCCTTCTTGATCCTATCCATCTTTCCTTGTGCTTGAAGAATAAGTGCCTTGGTCTCATGAAGTTCCTTTCGGAGTTCCATTGATTCAGAGGCCAAGTGTTGTGCCAAATTATCAGCACAAAGGCTGAAGTAGGTCTAGAATCGGAGTGGGAGTCCTTCTAATGGTGGAGCTGGTGCACTGCTCTCATCCTCACCTTCCTTCCGATAAGGCAAGAAACGGGTTGCCAACTCGTCTGCCATCTCTGGAAGAAGGTCTCGGAGGTGGGTGAGTGCCTTGAGGGTTGCTGTCTCGACGGCAAGAACCAATGTTGCCATTTGGGGTCCCTCGAAGAACCAGCTTGTTGGAGAGTCATTGGCCTTCACGATCACTTCCACATGATACTCCGTCTCGGTGTCATTGATCCAATGCTCATGGTAGGAGAAAATGGGGGCTCGATGAAACTGGCACTTCTTGAGGCTATCCTCGAGAAGCACGGGAAATCCTGTGGTCAGGAAGTCTTCGGGTACGGCAGCCATCTACAAAGGTTGAATGGGAGAGGTCAATAAGGGAAATATATCTTGGGTTGGGTAAGCTTTAGAAAAGAAGAGAAGTTTAGATGGTCTCAAGCTAACTAACAACCATGCTAACTAAGGCTTCCTACAGTCAGGATGGCTCTGATACCAGCTCTGTGGGGACCCCGACTCATAAGTCGAGATCACCGAATGCAAGTGTATAGTGATCCCAGAGATCAATGCTCACTGAACACACAGAAGCTGAATAACAAGAGTCTTACATCCATACATACCGTCTTACACAAATTATGACCATTATGGTCAAGTCTTACATTGATAAAGCCTTAAGGGCTGAACATCGAATGAAACACAAGCAGCGGAAATCTTCGTCGATAAGTAGAACCCATGCCATCTGCCTTAACCCTACAGGCATTCTGACTGGGAAACGTCCTAGTTCGCATGTTCGTCTCCAAAGAACTCTTCTTCGAACTCCTATTCTTCCATGCCTGGCCAATTAAATAACCAGTGGCAAGCCAATGAGTACTTTGAATGTACTCGCAAGCAACCTATGTTTTGGCTCAAGGTAGAAAAATGCATGATATAGGTAAATTTTTGCGGAAAGCTAGTTTTGAGTGCAATGACATGTTCCATTGATTCAGAGGCCAAGTGTTGTGCCAAACTATCGGCAGAAAGGCTGAAGTAGGTCTGGAATCGGAGTGGAAGTCCTTCTTCTAATGGTGGAGCTGGTGCACTGCTCTCATCCTCAGCTTCCTTCTGGTAAGGCAAGAAACGGGTTACCAACTCGTCTACCATCTCTGGAAGAAGGTCTCGGAGGCGGGTGAGTGCCTTGAGGGTTGCTGTCTCGACAGCAAGAACCAATGTTGCCATTTGGGGTGCCTCGAAGAACCAGCTTGTTGGAGAGTCATTGGCCTTCATGATCACTTCCACATGATACTCCGTCTCGGTGTCATTGATCCAATGCTCATGGTAGGCGAAAATGGGGCTCGGTGAAACTAGCACTTCTTGAGGCTATCCTCGAGAAGCACGGGAAATCCTGTGGTCAGGAAGTCTTCGGGTACGGCACCCATCTACAAAGGTTGAATGGGAGAGGTCAATAAGGGAAATATATCTTGGGTTGGGTAAGCTTTAGAAAAGAAGAGAAGTTTAGATGGTCTCAAGCTAACTATTGCCCATGCTAACTAAGGCTTCCTACAGTCAAGATTGCTCTGATACCAGCTCTGTGGGGACCCCGACTCATAAGTCGAGATCACCAAATGCACGTGTACAGTGATCCCAGAGATCAATGCTCACTGAACACACAGAAGCTGAATCACAAGAGTCTTACATCCATACATACCATCTTACACAAATTGTGACCATTATGGTCAAGTCTTACATTGATAAAGCCATAAGGGCTGAACATCAAATGAAACACAAGCAGCGGAAATCTTCGTCGATAAGTAGAACCCATGCCATCTGCCTTAACCCTACAGGCATTCTGACTGGGAAATGTCCTAGTTCGCATGTTCATCTACAAAGAACTCTTCTTCGAACTCCTGTTCTTCCATGCCTGGCCAATTAAATAACCAATGGCAAGCCAATGAGTACTTTGAATGTACTCGCAAGCAACCCATGTTTTGGTTCAAGGTACAAAAATGCATGATATAGGTAAATTTTTGCGGAAAGCTAGTTTTGAGTGCAATGACATGTTCAACAACTTGTAAGACATGCATCAGGAGAATTCAATTAACCATGACGGGTGGGGCCCAGGCGTCAGGACGTGAGGCTGACGGACAGGCCCCACGGCCGTCGTTGTCAACCCTAGGTCAGAGAGGGCGGCGAGCTCAACGGTAATGATGCAGGGCACGGCGAGCTTGGACAAGGGCAGGGACGGACTCAGCGTGGCATCGCCGTTCGGGTGGAGGTGGAACCGGTTGCCGGGGTGGCCTCGTTCGCCAGCGACGAGGTCATGTGGCGGAGGGGCTTCGGGCGTCGACGGTTCTGGCCGTTTCCGGTAGCTACAGAGAGGTGAAACAAGGGGGAAAGGATCAGAGGGCTGCAGGGGTTCCAGATCGAGGCAGAGGAGGAGCGGGGGAGGCCTGTACTTCGCGAACTCTGGCGAGCCGAAGCGGTGGAGCTCGAGCTCGATCTCGAGCTCGGGCGGTTATGGAGAGGAACTGGGGGCGCAGGGGGATGTTTAGGGGAGTGAGAGAGCGAGTGGTGAGGAGAGGAGGGCGCGGGGAGGCCTTTAAGTAGGCGAGCGGCGAGGTGCCGTGGACCCATGCGCCGGCGGGCTCCTGCTCGTCGCTGCAGGGGTCGGGGGAAGAGGGCGTGGTGTTTGGGGTGTTCCTGGACGTCGACTACATCGGGAGAGATAGAGAGAGGGAGTGGGGAGAGGTCAGAGGCGCGCGCGTGTGAGCCGCGCCATTGGCGCGCTCGGGCGGCCGGTGTTTGCTAGCGCAAAGGTGCGGGGATGAGGAGAGAGGAGGGGGCCGACCACGTAGCTTGCTGCGGACGCCGAGGCGCATTGGCAGACACGTGGGGGAGGCCCGAGGTGGTCGGAGGCGTCGGGCAGAGGGCGGCTACAGTACAGGAGCGCACAGGAGCGCGCTCCAGAGCGCCAAAATGGCCGGCATGGCATTTTCTATGCCCTGTGGGCGCGGCCAACCGTGTCCAGTAGCTCAAGGGTGGAGTAAAGAAGTAGGGAGAGGCATTGGATGCTCTGGATGGCCAGTAGGAGAGGAGAGAGGTAGAAGAAGAGGGCGAAATGGGCTGTCCAGAGAGAGAAAGAGGTGGTTTCACCCATCCAATTAATGGAGCTGTGGATTTTCCATTGTTAATGGAGGTGAAAGGGGACTAGGAGGAGCTGTGGTAAAAAGTTGAGCTCAAGGAGAATAGTTTTAGTGGTCAAAATGGTGATTTTTGAAAAGTGGCAAAAGGTGTTTGATAAAGGTTTTGGCAAGCAAATGATTTCCAATTGCCATGAGACTCCACAGGGTGAAATGACACATATAATTAGGGCCTCTCACCAATTTGGAGCTTATTTGGGCAAAGTTTCCAATGCAACTTTTGCAAACCCTAGAAATGAGCAGAAATAGACTTATGTAGATCTAGTTGAGCATAACACTTCTCCTTGATGCACTAATTGGTGTAGTGGCCTCATTTGGTCATGTGAACATGCTCACAAGAGTTGGGGTTAAGGGGAGAAAGTTGGTAGTACAAACTTGCTCAAATTAGGTTCTGAACAGAAAGGGTTATGGGGCATTTTGGTGGACCAAAATGACCTTGATTGAAGTGAGGCTTTGCAAGATCTTCACAATATGCATTTGTGACTTGCTGGATTTTTCTTGGATTTTTATGGAAATATTTCCTGTAGAAATATTTCAAATCCTTGAAATGGGCAGAAATGGTTTTGGGAGGTTTTGTCCAATATTTTGAACATGACCATGTGTTGAAACTCTTATATATGGGAAATATATTCCCGCTGAGTTTCCCAGATTTTTGTCAAATATTTTTTTAAACAATAAAATAATTTTTCCCTATTAAAGACCATTTCTGGCCTTTAGAAAAAGCTTTTAAATAAAATAGGAAAATAACTTTTAAAATTATATTTTTGGGGTTTATGGGAATCCTATATCTAATAGGTTTCAAATATACCTTTTGAAATATTTTTCATACCCCAAATCAGGTACTTGCAGTGCAAACCTCAATCCAGGGGTTTTTGGAAAACTAATTTTTGAAAATACTATTTGGCCAAATTATTTTTGTAAGAAAATACTATATTGTACTATACACATGGCATGATCATTGGGCAGAAGTTTGGGGCAAGGAGATGAAGTACAGAACGTGGAGTAGTTGACTTTAAAGAGCACTTGAAAAATCACAGAGAGAAAACCAACTCCAAAATAAAAGCAAAATAATGCAAAAGTTTGTGTTGGCCCAAGTTTTCTTGCTTTATTAATGCAAATGACATGTTACAAAATGCAGGGTGTGACAACAGTACAAGTGACTGCTCACTGGGTCGCCGTGTCGTGTACTCCGTCGTAAGAGTAGAGCACTCACTTTCATAAATGTTCTAGTCCCTTTTGCCGACATGTGGGACATCAACCTACTGGGTCCACGTGCCATACAAAAATATGGTGCAGAGCAACAAGGGTGACACACCCCAGTCACGGCACCGGCATAGTAATGAGCAATCACTACAAAAAATACACTTCCTTGATGATACATGTTTGTCACAGTACGTCGCGTTTTTTGTCATGCATGTACATCCATGATGATTTTATGACAGAATCAAGATAGTCATACCTGTGCTATCGTAGAAGTGTTCCATGACATTACCAAAATTATCATCACGGAAGTGTCCACTTCCATGACGAAAAATCGCGCGTCACAGAAGTGCTTTCATCAAGGGTGACCGACACGTGTCATCCATCGTAACGGAACGCCGTTATGCTATCGGGTCGGATTTTGGATCCGATAACCCGTTAATAGCGCTGACCAATGGGAAATTTCCACGTGTAAAATTCTGATTGGCCGAAGGGAACACCTGTCAGCTCGTAAGTGGGCCAGATGTCGCCCGTCCATTGGAGGAGACATGCCTATGATACGTCGACACGTGGCTGGGCCCAATAGAGGCCCATATAGGTTAAAAAGGCCGACCCAGTCAAAGGCCAGTAGAACTTAATCAGGTACTAGTGGGCCAGCCCAATAACGGCCTGCTTAATAAAGGCCCATTTATGGCCCGAAGCCAGATCTGGCCCGTTAATTGTTCGCCCAATATTTGGACCCATTTACGGCCCGAAGCCAGATCTGGCCCGTTAATTGTACGCCCAATATTTGGGCCCATTTGCGGCCCAAAGCCATATCTAGCTCATTAATTGTTCGTCGAATATTTGGGCCCAACTACAGCACAGTGACTTTCGTCCTGTTAGAGGCCTGATGTAGACATGGGCCCATTTCAGCCTGGTGTGACTTTCGGCCTGGGAATGGCCCGTGCTGCCCATGGGCCATATATGGTCCGACGGTACATCGGGCCCACTAACGGCCCGTGCTAAAGGTGGCAACAGTTAAGCCCAACGTGACTTTGGGCATGTTGAAGGCATGTCATGTAATTCGGCCCGTTGATGCCTGTGCTAAGCTTTCGGCCTCTTAAATGCCCATGATATTAGTGGGCCAACTAAGGCCCAAGATATGTTTCATCTCGGCCGTAACAGGCCAGTACAATATTCAACCTGTTAATGGCCAAACGCTACCTGGGCCAAACTAAGTGCTTGGTCGACAAAAGGCCCAACTAAAATATAGGTCGGTGTAAGTTTGTGCCTGGCGCAATGTGTGAAGGCCCCAATCATTCGGGCCCAAGAAAGACACAGGCCGACCCAATTGTGGCCCGCTAAAAACCTGGCCCATTAGAGTCGAATGTTCCGGTCCGGTCAACTACATCTGATTTTTTTCAGATAGCGAATGATGGCAGTAACTAGTAGGAATTAAGAACAAACATACTCTATACAATAAAGAAATTACGGCATAGTAACTAAGAATAAACCTACACTATACAATAAAGGATTTAAGGTATATTACATCCACTAGGCATCGAAGTTCGCCACCAGTGATCATAAAGTGCAACGAAGAAGCAGATTACAAAAACCGGGCACCATTTCAGCATAACTAAATAATACTGAACCGAGACCACTTCCAAGACAGTTCGAGAAAGGTTAGCCTTGCGAGGGAACTGTTGCGCAAGCTGCTGACCAAGGCTATGAGACCGACTTAGCATGTCGGTCATAGCTTCCAGGTGTAGCTGTTTAGTGATGAGGTTCTCATTGGTGTTCTCCGAAATCTTTCTTAGAGATAGGAGTTCAAGTCGAAGTTGAGTTGCAAAATGCCTTTCTGCTAGAACTTGGGACTAAAGAAGTCGAACTGATTCAGACAACGAATTATGTGAGCTTGTCTGACTGTTAGTCTCAAGTAACTTGAACACTGCATCAAGACAAGCCTTTGGGTTTGTCTCGCTATCTTCAAGATGTTTTGCCTTCTTTGCTGCAATATATGTTGGGTTTGTCTCACAACCTTCAGCAGACTTGTGCATGTCATCAGGCATATCTCCCTAAAACAAAGCAGAGAGATGACAAGTTTTGCACGTGTATAAACAAAGATGATAATTGTTCTGTCAATTTTATCCAATTTCAAATTAGAAAATAAAGAGTAAGTTCAAAATATTAATAGCATAATTTGGCATTGTTCATAATGCGGGGAGCTTCACCACACTACTGGATTACCATGTCAACATAACAAGCATAGATGAAGGGCAAAAAAATAATTATATCAATTTTGGATAATGTGCATGGCATGTTGTTCATATCATCAGCCACATCAGTAAGATAAAACAGGAGATGACAAGGTGCAAACGTGGGCTGCTTCACCACACACTGGATTATAGATCCACAAAAACAAGCATACATATAGGGAGTATTAAGTAACGTGCATGGTATGAATAGGGAATTTTGTTTTACAAGTAAAACTTAGAACTTACGGTTCTTACGAACCTGCATTTTGGTATAAACAACAAACTAAACAGCAGTAAACGATAGGGAGTATGAGCAAATTAAACAGCAGTTGAGGATAAAGGCTTTAGAAGGACTGACTTACATTAACAGTTAACACCGGCTTTATAATGCCCTTCTCCATGTCAAGGGAAGGATAACTCAAGAATTTCAGCACAGAATCTTCTTCATAAGCATTGCCTGTACTCTACATTTTGTAGAGAGTAATTATAGATATGATAATACTGGAAGGGATAGAGGATAATGAAGATAAGATGCAGATTGATACTACATAATCAACTACTAATCCCTGGAAGTACAAGCATTACAGGACAAAATGTACTGACAAGAGCAATGGGCTACACTTCTGCACTGGCATTGTCTGTGTATTCTACTTGTTGGTAAGATTAAATACAGATTTGATCTTTTTTAGTAAATGGTGGGTGAGGGAGATAAGATGCAGAATGCTACAAAATGAACCAATCCCTCTTCCCATAATACAAGAGTGTTTTGAACACTGGTGTACTGTACAAAATGTTCTTATATTATGGGACGGAGGGAGTAGCTGTTAATGTAAGTACAATGATAGACCATGTTCAGTCCCTACAAGAGGACTCCAGAGCTAAACCTCTTCAAAAGCATTGGGTTAATTCTAAATTTATGTAAGAGTCCATACGGATCGTATAATGTCCACCAAATGGATGATTACGAGGCTAACATGTGCAGTGATGCTACATAATCAAACAGCTATGAAAGTAAGTATGGTCATACAGGGCAAGAGGTACTCACAAGAGCAATGCAGTGTGCAGTATAGTTGCGAGATTCTGTGGTCCCTTGAGAACGAATGTTCTTATGCTAACAGTTTTCATACAAGTGAGACATTAAGGCAAATGCAGAAATGTAGTTCAGATTGTGATGTGGTACCATAGACAGTACCTTACGCTGCAGCCGAGACCAATGTGTAACAAGATTATTCCAGTCATCGTCGGATAAATGTAGCACCGGAGACTTTACAGAAATTTAGTTCAGAGGCTTGCCATCGAAGTGCGCTTGCCTCGGGTAGGAACGATACTTCATGAACGAGTGCTTGAAAAGTGCAACCAACCCTTGCTCGTCATCACAATCCAGTTTGCTCCTCGCCTATTTAAAAGAATGAAATCTTTTGTCTTATATCAGCAGAAACATATGCACTAATGACCATGAATAACATTAGTACATTACTTACGCGTAAGTTGCGGAGGAAGACTGGAAATTGTTCTGTGTCTGCGGTATAATCTTTCCATGAAGGAAAGATGCACACAAAGTTCCTGACAACAACATAAGCTTTGTCTTCTAAACTGGGAAGAAATGGAACAGGGGTCCTATTTGCTGCAATTGGGGCTCTCTCTGGTTCGAAAAGGGATTTGGCAACTGGATTTAGTGTACTCTTTGTTGGAATGGGGGTTTTGCGTCGTACAGCTGGTGCTATGTTGCTACCTCTTGAGCACTGCGTTGGATTTCCCCAAAGAGGAAGGGATGATGCAGCAAAGTAGCGTACGTATTTCCCTCAGTTTTTGAGAAGCAAGGTATCTATCCAGTAGGAGGCTACGCTCGAGTCCCTCATTCCTACACAAAAACAATAGCTCAACGCGCTTAGGGGTTGTCAATCCCTTCACGGTCACTTACGAAAGTGAGATCTGATAGAGATGATAAATAATATTTTTTTGGTATTTTTGGTATAAAGATGCAAAATAAGTAAAATAAAAGCAAAGCAATAATAAAGTGATGGAGATTGATATGATGAGAAAGAGACCCGAGGGCCATAGGTTTCACTAGTGGCTTCTCTTAAGAGCATAAATATTCTATGGTGGGTGAAAAAATTACTGTTGAGCAATTGACAGAATTGAGCATAGTTATGCGAATATCTAGGTATGATCATGTATATAGGCATCACGTGCGAGACAAGAAGACCGAAACGATTCTGCTTCTACTACTATTACTCCACTCATCGACCCCTATCATGCATGCATCTAGAGTATTAAGTTAAAAACGGAGTAACGCCTTTAAGCAAGATGACATGATGTAGAGGGATAATTTCATGCAATATGGTAAAAAACCCATCTTGTTATCCTCGATGGCAAAAATACAATATGTGCCTTGCTGCCCCTTCTGTCACTAGGAAAGGACACCGCAAGATTGAACCCAAAGCTAAGCACTTCTCCCATGGCAAGAACAACCAATCTAGTAGGCCAAACCAAACTGATAATTCGAAGAGACTTGCAAAGATAACCAATCATACATAAAATAATTCATAGAAGATTCAAATATTATTCATAGATAGACTTGATCATAAACCCATAATTCATCGGTCTCAACAAACACACCGCAAAAAGAAGGTTACATCAAATAGATCTCCACGAGAGAGGGGGAGAACATTGTATTGAGATCCAAAAAGAGAGAAGAAGCCATCTAGCAACTAGCTATGGACCCATAGGTCTGAAGTAAACTACTCGCACTTCATTGGAGGGGCTTGGATGATAATGTAGAAGCCCTCCGTGATCGATGCCCCTCCGGCGAAGCTCCGGAACAGGCCCCAAGATGGGATCTCGTGGATACAGAAAGTTGCGGCGGTGGGATTAGGTTTTTGGCTCCGTCCCCGGTCGTTTGGGGGTACGTGGATATATATAGGAGGAAGAAGTACGTCGGTGGAGCTTCGAGGGGTCCACGGGGCAGGGGGCGCACCCTAGGGGGGCGTCCCTACCCTCGTGAGCGCCTCGTGGCTTTCTTGATGGAGGGTCCAAGTCTCCTGGATCTTATCTGATGAGAAAATCACGTTTCCGAAGGTTTCATTCTGTTTGGACTCCGTTTGATATTACTTTTCTTTGAAACCCTAAAATAGGCAAAAAACAACAATCCTGGGCTGGGCCTCCAGTTAATAGGTTAGTCCAAAAAATAATATAAAAGTGGAAAATAAATCCCAATAATGTCTAAAATAGTAGATAATATAGCATGGAGCAATCAAAAATTATAGTTACATTGGAGACGTATCATATGTCAACTGGCATAATCATACTGTTTGCTGCATTTGGGGTCTGCTAAGTTGGGGCATAAGAAATGACCAGTGTAGTAGGGCTAGAGTCTGCTAGAGTTGGGGTATTTTGTGGGTCAGGTGATATTGCAACTACACCTAATGGGCTATTTGATTTATCAGGTGCCACTACCTTTTCCAAATACTTTGCTTGTGCTCCTCCACGATTAGCAATCGCCCTCTTCCTTTTGAACGTCTGAATGGATAAATATGGTATGATGACAGATGGAATATGTACTGAAAATGGATAGCCAGGGCGTATTCACATACACGATGTGTAAACTAAGCTAATGGAAGCTCAACAAAGTAGAAGCAATGCAAAGCATCAGTTGCAAGATATGTGCGAGCAATGTAACCTTGGAAAGTTAGGCATCTTCCTCTGACTCCTCCACTAGGGAGATACATTGACTTAGGTCTCCCTCTAGCTCAGAATCACTGTTAGGATCATACTCTGAGCATGAATCTGTAGGTTGAGAGCGTTTGCATTGCATTGCATCCAGACTTGATGTCAGTCCCTTAATGCCATGTTTGACAGCCATGGCATTGTTCTGCTTTATTCTTTTCATGCGCGCAAGATCATAATCATTATGATGCTGTTCAGAATCTAAGATTCATGAAAACATAAAAAGTAGTCAGATTATCTATGGAATGCATTGCGGATTCAACTCGGAGAGTGTCTCCCTATAAACCCCTACGTATGCAAAGTTCACCTCCCCAACCGTGCTGACCAGACCACACACCGAAATACAAACCCCTTATGTCTCTATAATAGGCAGGCACACATTTCAAAACTAAAGTAGGAACATTAGAATCATATGAAATTCGTATTTGAACAAATAAACTAAGCAATTATGAGTGGCGTAATGTTCAGCTTCAAGGGTGGAGTGTTGGTAGTGCGACACAAAGCAAGTAGGCAGATTTTATTCCATATAAAAGATCGAAACCTGTGTAAAAGCTGGAAATGACACTTTCTTTCTATACAATGCAGTGTTCGTTACGTACACATGATGGAAGAGATCACGTAGAGAAATACTATTCACTCATGTCTACGGTTCCAGTATTTAGAAATAGGGTAGTCCACCCTAAAAGAATATTGACAACAAATATGACAAGGCAAGCATAGATGTAGTGAATCAATCATTTACTTGTGAGCTTACTAGGACAAGTATGCAGAATTGTAACTGCAGTAAGAGACCGTCCAAAATATGAATGAAGAAGTTTTTCTAGCACTTATTGTTTGCAACTAATCGACGTGAATAATTGGATATTATATCGAATGAGTAAGAAAGACAAGTAAAATTGTCAACAAACCTGGCTTGCAGTAGTAATTTGGGTCAATGTCACTACGACCAACAATTCAAAATGACTAGTTTCTGTTTCGAGGGCCGGAATTTTGAAAACCCTGTGAACTTTAGAGGTACTAAAGATTACCGAAATACATCTGAACCATTAAGTGTAGGTAGCACTGAGCACACAACAAACCCTAATGACAGTCCTGCCTAATGAGTAATGAATCAATTAGAAAATGGGTGATGAGGAGTGGCTCCTGAGTGTTGAGGATGTATCTCAGGATAAATCAGGTTGGCTTGGTGGGTGCTGCATGCCTGAGCCCTGAACAGACTGGGAAGGTAGGCACAGTGGCGTGCCCGAGCAGTGGTGACGCTGTTGGGCGAGCGGCTCCTGGCCTCCTGTTAGTCCGGCGTCTCCTCCTAGAGTCATGCCATCCGGGGACGGAAGTCGCCGATGAGGCAGGTAGCTGGGGGCGAGTAGAGATCAGAAGCGCGTAGCAGAATAGAGGGGAATCGAGGCCTGGGACGACCCAAAATCCCAGGGTGGGCCGGCCCACCGTGGGCACCCTATAGAGATACACACCCGAGCGGCGAACATGCATTTTCAAAACTAATTTAGGAACATTTAGCTGACCAATTAAACAACTCTGTTTTAATAATATCAGATTCGTATTTGAACAACTAAGCTTGCTTAGCTTGATGGGTGGAGGAGTGTTATTATGACACGAAGCACGTATTCTGATCGTATAGTGATCATAAAAGGGGGAAACTCTAAGCATATTTTTTTAGCAAAAGAGAGTATCCCCTTCGATTTCTATTAAAGAAACCACCACGGAACCAACATGATCAATTAAACCCTAAGCATGATCAATTAAACCGTATTATGGTTGTGCCATGGCAGATTTGAAGCTGCAAACCGGAGAAATGATATTTAGCATCCATTGTTTGCTTCGAACTAAGAACTAAATTCTAAGATCTGAAAAGAAAGTAGAGTAACCAAGTTAAGATCTATTTTCTGGTTGAGATCAAAAAGTTGAGGAGATATGAAGTACCACCTCTCTTGCGGCGCCGTGTAGGCATCGGTGGTGCGATCGCTGTCGATGGTGTTGAAGCAGATCTGCGATGGTAGACGGGTGGATCGGGGGATAAGTCCCGTTGCGGTGGAAGAGAAGGTCGTGTGAGCGGCCTCGGCAAAGAGGACGACGGCGCCGATGAAGCGAGAGGACACGATGCAAGGCTATTGGTCCGTCGCCGTGGATGAGAAACGTCCATCTCTAGCAGTGGACGACACGGTCTTGGTAGGCGCTTCGGCATGGTGGAGGACGGTGGCGATAGATGTGGTGGAGGATGGCGGCGATGGGTGGGGTGGCGGACGGAGGCTGGTGTGGGGATGGGGTGTTCTAGCGCGGACGGTGTATCAACGGGAAAATGGAGGGAGAGGTACGGGGAACCATATTTTTGGGACGCGTCTGTCTGAAATATGGGAAAGTTACGAACTTAGCCCCCGTTTAAAATTTGGAGGTCTCATCGGTTGGGGATAGGATGGTAATCTCGTATCTCGCCAATATTTTCCCAAAGCGATTTCGGGCGAGGAGAGGGTGGTTGGCGCCCATGGTTGGCGCCCACGGTGTATGAACGGGGCTGACTGGTAGGGCGGTTGTGTCACGTCTGAGTGAAGTTACAAACCCGCCCCTATTGAAAATATTTGCCTACATCGGTTTCGGCCGAGTCGAGTTTGTTTTGCCGCCCACCGTGTATGAATGGGCAATGGAGGGAGAAACAGAGGTCTTTCGGACGAGCTTGAATCAAATGAGGTTTGCCGCCCATGTTTGACGCCCACCGTGTCGGAATGGGCTCAGAGGCAGTCGTGTCACGTCTAATTGAAGTTACTAACCTACCCCTATTTAGAGCAGTGGAAATCGGGACAATGGATTGTCCGTGTAATGGGTAGACAGTAATTTCTATCTCCCAAACACTTGGCTTCGGGCAGCCTATGTGGGAGTGGACATTTTGCTGCTTCGTTCGAATTTTGGGACAATAAGCATCCACGTTTACCCTGGCAACTAAATTCCAATCCATTTTGTATTCCTATATGAATCTTTATAAATCATTTTATGTGTTTTTATATATCTTCAAAAGGACGACAAAGATGTATTCCACTGTCATATATGAATATTGTTTACAAATGCCGATACTCAAATTCAGAAACTAGAATCCAGTTTAAGGTGAATTCGAATATTTGGAACACTTCATGTCCAACTCAAATGTCACACGCAACATAATGTGTAGTCCCATTTAGATATGTACACAAGCGATGTATCAAGATTCAAATACCTAGTCAATCAACCAAGAATGTACAGAATTAACAGACATATAAACACTTATAGAGTATATGGATCAATAATATCAACTAACATACATAAGCCAGGCCGATGTACTTTTTTTTGCTACAACATCATCGTTTTTTTAGCCAGCATCTTGGCCCTTTCTGATGGGTGCCACTTATGGTCCATCTATGCTACTACTATTGCTGAATGCACATTCAGCCCAATTGGCATATTTGTAGGTCTGGCACAACAATCCAAATGAAATGTCTCCGAGTCTTATCAATTAATATAGACTTGTGCTCAAATAAAATTACAAACCAAAAAACAAAAAAAACAATTATTACATGATTTCTAAAACAAATGGTTTGATTGATTACATGAATAGACAACACAAAGGTTATTCAACTATGGAAAGATCATTTCACCTATGATTTACCAAGTAGGAATTTAATTTCCTTTTTTCCTTCAGGACCTTAACAATCTGGTCAGTCTCAGCTTGCTTCGTTTTGAAATCCACCAAATATTTAATGGTTGTCTTGAGTACTGCTTGTGATTGTGTTGTTTGCTTCCTCAGCATGTCAACTTCATCTCTAAGTGCAGAAGCAGAATCTCTTTCTACCACTAGTTTACCTCTAGAGCATCAGTAGTTGGCAATTCATAATGCACGATTGGGCCGGTGCCACTGCTGTGGGATGATGCAACGTCCATGGGGACCTCGCTCTTTGATCTTGGGCTAACCTGTTTTGCCATTAATGTTTCAATTGGATTTAGAAAAGTTGAAGTTAGCAAAACATCTCAACTGGGAGTTATAACAGCAAACCAGTTAAACAAACAAGGAATTAAAGAGTTTTAGTTGGATGCTGAAAAGTAGTTATTAACATCATTGTAACCCCCTATTGCAGCAGCAAAGCAGTTAAACAAACAAGTAGATATTTAAGTTAAGGCAAACAGGTAATTCTTAACAGTAAGTATCAAACACATAGATAGGCGCAGTCTACAATATGATTAACAGGTTGTGCCATTATGTAATCAGTAGCAAACTAAATTAAGCCAAGCAACGTAATTGAACAATTTTGCAATAAGTGGTTAACCAAAATTCTGAGAAGCAGGTAACTAAACTTACGCTAGTTCTTTGTACAGGCACACTGCAACTTCTTTTTCACTTACAAGGTTGTACAAAGGAGTCCATGGCATCAATTGCTTGGATACGCAGTCCTAATACTTCTTTCTTCCCACACTGCATGGGTAAGTCAAATGGTTAATCTGGTAAGAAGGTGCGTCCTTGATATGTTTTATGAGGACGTGTAGTCAGACTAGTTGTAGCCAAACACATCATACTGGCTTTTACTGTATATTTCATGCGATTCCTTTTGGCATATCGAGATCTAAGCAATCTACAATAGGATGAAAAGACTGGCATCCTTCACATTATTGGCGAACTCGGTTCATAGAAACAAGCAATTCAACCATTCTGTGGGTAAATCCAAAGCGCCACTGGAATATTTTTCACTATCCAATCATACACGCAAAAAGGGGCGATGCCACCATAGGGGCTGGTATGGGCGTCTGCCTCAGGTGCCTGGAAAGTGTGCACCTAGTTTAAGTCATCCAGGTTGGCCCATGCTAGTTTTGTTCGTCCCAATGCACGAGCAGGCAATGTAAAAAATGAAGAAAAATGTTTCAATTTGGATGGGCCAATAACATAAGTGCAAGGTAGGCCCTATAGCAGGCTCGCGGCCCAAACGAGCGCCTCCCATATCAATCGACAGTAGGAAAAATCCCAATTCATTCGCTCGAGCCTCCAGGATGGTTCACTCCTAACCTAGCCGCTACTGGACAGACCGACACAGCACTTCCTCACACCCTCGTTGGATGGCAGTCGCCGGGCCTCAAGCGAACGGAAGGACAAGAAGAATATCCAACCCTGGGTGTAGCCTGCGTGGGAGGCAGCGGCGGCAGCACGGGCATGGCATCGAGCTTGCGCAAACAGACAGTCGCAGCTTGCAAGAGTAGCATGCGCAAAGAGCAGGTAGATCACATCCCTGATTATATCTAATTCAACTCTTCAATTTCTGGCCAATAGTTAAACCTGACGGTGTTGTAAAACTTCTTGTATGTAGGGAATCTATGAGAAAATGAAACCAATTTCTACTTATTTTATAACTCCCCCAATCAATACTAAACTAACTAAATTTGATGTATCTAGTCAAGTTTCGGTGCAAACATACAAGCTCATGTTGTTCTTGAGCCTGAAGTGTCTAATGAACAGACTGCTAATGAGGGATTTGATGCAAACATTTTACATGCTCCTGGTGATGAACATATAGTGTCTAATGAGGGATCTAATGCAAGCATTTTGCAAGCTCATTGAAGGATTTAGTGTCTAATGATGATCTACTATGTTGAGAGAGACAGAGATTTGCAGGCATTGATGACAAGCAAATTATAGTGCATTTTCATAGCTTGAGGAAACGTCGAGGCCATCTACCAGAAAGTCCCCATATCATGACAACATAGCTTAAATACTTTTCTAATCTGTTGTTTGAAACTATTGGCATACTTGTGCAGGATAGATATATTGATATGCAGTTTGCGCACTAGTTATACGTGCAATTACACTTCGATATTTTCAGCCAGAGAACGAATAATTCAAGCAGGTACAGACCATGTTTGTAGTCCTTGTACACCATGTTGCATTTTGTGTTTTTTGGTTCTTGCATCATTTAGTGTTTATAATCTGAACTAGTTTGGATCATTAGCTGGTTTTCAAAGTGCATGTACCTTCACACTTCTCAAGTTATGTTGATTTCCGGAGTGCAAGTGCCTTCGTATTTTTTAAGTTAAATTTTCGCCCCTAGTAACTTGAATTCATGGATCAGCCACTGCACACAAATCATACACGAATGCTAGTACGAATTAAATTTAATGCAGGGACTTACGCTAGCTCGTTGTACAGGCTCACTGCAGCTCTGCTTGCGCTTGGGATGTTCCATGTACAAGTCCATGTTACCACTTGCTTGGATGTGCAGCCTTGTGCTCCTTGCATCCCCCTCTGCATTTTGACACGGCGAATGGTTGATCAAATAAGAGGAATCGACCTTGATGTTGTACCGGAGGATAGATACTTACAAGGTTATACGGGTGTGCAGGATGTGTACCAGATCCCGTAGCTCCATCATTATTCGCTAAAAATGGATTTGCTTGTTTCAGATGATATCTCTAGAAGAAATAAGAGTTAAAGTCAGAGTTGCATAGGCGTGTAAGCTAAGAGAGCAGTGAAAGGATATCCAAACATCGTCGGAACAGTGCACAAGGGAGTGATGTGTGGATACCTAGTTCGGGCCGGCGTTTGGGCATGCTCGCCTAGCTAGAGTGCGGGTCACTTCAGAGCCGTTGAGGTTGATGCACTGTCGTTGGCTGGCCGCGCACGGATGCAGATCTTGAGTGGCAGCGGAGCGCTATGATGCGGTGGACGAGACCGTTGGTGAAGCCCCAACGGCCTCGGGGGGCGGAGGTGCGACGATGTGCTCGGTGAAGTAGCCCCGGTGAGCTGGGAGACGGCATCGGTGAAGTGCACCTGATGCGGTGGAACTCGGTGTCTGCGAGGCACGTCGGTTGCGGTGGCCGACGTTGTCGGTGGACCACCCGGTGCGGTGGACGAGGGTGTAGATGAGGTAGCTCCGGTGCGGTGGTGAAGCACGACCGTCATCTTCGTCGTCGTCGTCCGGCACAGAGGTGGGGAATGGTGGAGAAAGAGACGAGACGAGGGGCGATTCGAGGGTTGGCGGCAAATTAGGGATTTGAGCAATCTGGGCGCGGAAGCGGACGGTGAAGAAGAGAGATTTTGCAGGGCTGGAATTGGGGCCGCCAGACATTTCAATCCGAAACATGGAAGCGCGAACTTATATTGTCGTCATCTTTTTTTTGGGGCGGAGGGGGGTGGGTGGCTGGGTGCTACGCGTCCGTCCGACACACGCGATCACCCCGACAGGACTATGCTTCGGTGCCTTAAGGCACCTGCCTTTGTGTCCACGACATGTGGGCCCAACAGGTGGCTAGCCCACATGTCAGTGACCCAAAGGCAGTGGCCTTTAAGGCACCGAAGCAGCGTCCACCCCGACACGACCCTGGTCTGCCTGGTGCGCCTACATTTGAGAATGCAAATGAATCTTCTTTCATTTGCAAACGAATTTGTATGTATTACTGATACGTCTCCAACGTATCTATAATTTTTTATTGCTCCATGCTATATTATCTACTGTTTTGGGCAATATTGGGCTTTATTTTCCACTTTTATATTATTTTTGGGACTAACCTATTAACCGGAGGCCCAACCCAGATTTGCTGTTTTATGCCTATTTTAGTGTTTCGAGGAAAAGGAATATCAAACGGAGTCGAAACGGAACGAAATCAACTGGAGAAGTTATTTTTCGAAGGAAACCTACCGGATAGACTTGGACCCTACGTCAGAAGATGAAGGAGGAGCTCACGAGGGTAGGGGCGCGCCCACCCCCTGGGGCGCGCCCCCTGCCTCGTGGCCACCCCTTTGGTCCATCGACGTACTCCTTTCACCCATATATACCAATGTATCCTAAAACTTCCAAAACAGAGATTAGATCGGGAGTTCCGCCGCCAGAAGCCTCCGTAGCCACCGAAAACCAATCTAGACCCGTTCCGGCACTCTGCCGGAGGGGCCAATCCTTCATAGGTGGCCATCTTCATCATCTCGGTGCTCTCCATGATGAGGAGGGAGTAGTTCTCCCTCGGGGCTGAGGGTATGTACCAGTAGCTATGTGTTTGATCTCTCTCTCTCGTGTTCTTGATTTGGCACGATCTTGATGTATCGCGAGCTTTGCTATTATAGTTGGATCTTATGTTTCTCCTCCCCCTCTTCTCTCTTGTAATGAATTGAGTGTCCCCTTTGAAGTAATCTTATCGGATTGAGTCTTTAAAGATTTGAGAACACTTGATGTATGTCTTGCCATGCGTATGTGTGGTGACAATGGGATACAACCTGATTCACTTGATGTATGTTTTGGTGATCAACTTGCGGGTTCCCCCCATGAACCTATGCATAGTGGTTGGCACACGTTTTCATCGTGATTCTCCGGTAGAACTTTGGGGCACTCTTTGAGGTCCTATGTGTTGGTTGAATAGATGAATCTGAGATTGTGTGACGCATATCGTATAATCATACCCACGGATACTTGAGGTGACATTGGAGTATCTAGGTGACATTAGGGTTTTGGTTGATTTGTGTCTTAAGGTGTTATTCTAGTACGAACTCTAGGGCTGTTAGTGACACTTATAGGAATTGCCCAATGGATTGATTGGAAAGAATAACTTTGAGGTGGTTTCGTACCCTACCATAATCTCTTCGTTCATTCTCCGCTATTAGTGACTTTGGAGTGACTCTTTGTTGCATGTTCAGGGATAGTGATGTGATCCAATTATGATATTATTGTTGAGGGAACTTACACTAGCGAAAGTATGAACCCTAGGCCTTGTTTCAACGCATTGCAATACCGTTTACGCTCACTTTTATCACTTGCTACCTTGCTGTTTTTATTATTTCAGATTACAAATACCTTTATCTACTATCCATATACCACTTGTTTCACCATCTCTTCGCCGAACTAGTGCACCTATACAATTTACCATTGTATTGGGTGTGTTGGGGACACAAGAAACTCTTCGTTATTTGGTTGCAGGGTTGCTTGAGAGAGACCATCTTCATCCTACGCCTCCTACGGATTGATAAACCTTAGGTCATCCACTTGAGGGAAATTTTCTACTGTCCTACAAACCTCTGCACTTGGAGGCCCAACAACGTCTACAAGAAGAAGGTTGTGTAGTAGACATCAAGCTCTTTTCTGGCGCCGTTGCCGGGGAGGTTAGCGCTTGAAGGTATATCTTTAGATCTTGCAATCGAGTCTTTTAGTTTCTTGTTTTATCACTAGTTTAGTTTATAAAAGAAAATTACAAAAAAATGGAATTGACTTTGTCTCATACGCTTCAACTTTTTAATATTTTTCATAAGTATGATGGAAAGTAAAATCGTGCTCAAGTGCTAGAAGAAGAAATCTATAAAATGTTTGGCACTAAATATTTGAATGATGAGCATGATTGCAATGTTGTTAGTATGAATTCCTTGAATATCCATGATGCTAATGATATGCAAAGCCACAAGCTTGGGGAAGCTATGTTTCGTGAAGATGATATTTTTTGTCCCCCAAGTTTTGATGAGCAAATTTATTATGATGAAATCATGCCTCCTATCTTTGATGATTATTGTGATGACACGTATGCCTTAAAGAATAATAATAACAATGAAACTTCTAATCTTGATTTCAATTTTCAATCCCATGATAGTTACTTTGTTGAGTTTGCCCCCACTATTATTCATGAGAAGAATTTTGCTTCTGTGGAGAGTAATAAAATTTCTATGCTTATAGATCATGAAAAGAATGCTTTAGGTGCTGGTTATATTGTTGAATTCATTCATGATGCTACTGAAAATTATTATGAGGGAGGAATATATTCTTGTAGGAATTGCATAATACCAAGTTTCCTCTCTATGTGCTTAAAGTTCTGAAGTTATGCTTGTTTTGCCTTCCTATGCTAGTTGATTATTGTTCCCATAAGTTGTTTGATCACAAAATCCCTATGCATAGGAAGTGGGTTACACTTAAATGTGCTAGTCATATTCTTCATGATGCTCTCTTTAAGTTACAATTCTTATCCTTTATGTGAGCATCATTGAAATCATCATGCCTAGCTAGGGGCGTTAAACGATAGCGCTTGTTGGGAGGCCACCCAATTTTATTTATTATTCCTTGCCTTTTGTCGGGGGAAACTGACCCACGAACACCTATGGGGCCGACTGACCGGGCCCCTTTCGGTTCGGTGGGGGGCGGAGGTTGCACGAAGAGCAGATCGAGGCGAAGCACACGAGCAGTTTACCCAGCTTCGGAGCTCTCCGGAGAGATAATACTCCTACTGCTGCTTGTCTGGTTGTATTATCTGGTGTTCTTGCTCTCGAGCGAGAGTACGATGTTCTCTGGGCTACGAATGAATCGAAGAAAAACTGTCCCAACCCCCCAACCCCCTCTACGATGTTCTCTGGGTCACCGACAGGTGGCAACGCAGAGCAGGGTAAAAACGTAAAAAGCGAGGTAGTTGGTACAGTTGCTTGTACAGTGCACCCTACCTAACTCTGACGGTAGGGGACAAGGGCATTGAATGCCCGTCTGAGTCGCCCGAACAGTGCAGAAAAGGACCGTTAGGGGCGCCACCGTTCGCCACGATGGCGATATTGTCAGCTTTGCATGCCACTGAGCACCGCTGGCTGCACAGCCTCCCGCCACGCGCGCCCGGAGAGGCCCCCAGAGCGACGCGTTGGTGGATGCGCTGGAGCGTGGGCGCAGAGTGGCCGCCTGCCGCGGCAAGCGCCTTGCCGCTGCTGCTATCTTGTCGGGCCCCGAGGCTTGTCGCTCACCGGGCTTCGAAGTACCTTGGTCAGTCTTCCCAGCAAGCTCCTCTTGCCGGGGCCTTGTCGCCTTGCCGGAGCGTGTGGCGCGTCGCGGCAAGTTCCTTGGAGTGCCTTGGTTAGCCTTCCCGGCAAGCTCCTCTTGCCGGGGTCTCGTGTCCTTAGCTTATATACTTTGTTCTTGGATGGCTCCAAGGGAACCTTAGGGGATCTTGGCGTTCGCCCGGCAAGCCTTTGCCGCGGGGTGCTGCGACTGCCCGTGCACAAGTTCGTTGTACTAGGGTACCCCTATTCTAGTACACCGACAGGAGCCCCGGGCCTGGGCCAGACATGGTGTCGAGCGCTGTTGGGCCAGGCCCAAGATAGGGCACGGGCACACGCGGGCTGGGCCACGCCAAATCTTGTTCCGTATCCACCGCGCTCTCCCATAACGGCACGCATTGAATGCGGCATCGTGGGAGAGATCGTGGGTGGTTGTTTATTAGGAAGGGCAAAACGTCCGCCCCGTCCCTCTTTATAAGCAGAGGAAACAGGGGCAGTTCGTTCCCCCTCGCTGCTTGTTGCTACTCCTTCTTCACAAACTCCGCCGCTCCCCTCTTCTTCTCGAAGCCGAGAGAGCAGCGCTCCG